>NC_039367.1:165415798-165745796 GCF_003573695.1 Papaver somniferum
ACTTCCATCTTGATTAGCACCAGCAGTTGCTTCCTTAGAAGGGATCTCTTCTTCATCTTCCAAAAGATCATTCTCTCCACCACTTTCATAATCATACTCACTGTCAGCATGACGAGGAATTTCATCATCATCTACTTCCAAAGGTTTAATTGATGTAGGAGGAAGAGATTTGGACAATAAAATATCATTTACAAGAACTTCAGCCCGAAGATGAACTTGACGAAGAAGTGCTCTCTGATGATTCCTATCTTGAATATCCTTAAAGTAAGCAAGATAATCAAGTCTTCTTTCTGCTCGGTCGCGAGAACCAGTAAGGACAATGACGAGTAGTGCATTTTCTTTGCGAATTTTGGCATATTTAGCCTCCAAAACAGAAATGGAGGAATGAAGATTTTTCTCAGACTCTGCGAAAAGTAGAATACAAAATTTCAGTAAGATGAAAAACTCAAAAATGTATGACAAAGAAAAGATAGTTAAGGCAGTCAAACTGTTATGACTACCTTCCTTTTGCGGGATAAGGTGTTGAATCAAGGTCAGACAAATATTCTCCCAACGGTTCATCGCATCATCAAATTTATCTCCAACTAAACCTTTAAGTCGAGATCGAAGATTTTTCTCTTTAGAAATCAGAAAGACATTTTTCTTCGCAAGTGAAGAATAAAATTCTTCTAATTTGGAATATTGTTCTTTAAGTTGGTTCTCCTTTACACTTAAAGTTATTCTACCTTGAATGAGTGAATCTCTTTCAGCGATGGATGACTCTGTTACTCCTTTAAGTTCATTTCTCAAAGATCAAAGAGATTGTTCTTGGTCATCACATACTTTCTGAAGGATGCTAAGTTGTTGCGAAGATATCGCCATATTGTTTAAACAAGTTCGCTTCTCTTGAGATAGAGTTTTATTCTCATCTGATAAAGCTCACCTGCACTCACTTTGAAATCGCTACTCAGCCAATAAGCAATTTTAATTTGAGATCAATACAAACTCAAGCACAAACTTTGTTTTCAAGTATCCCTTCGAAGTTTATCAACATGGATGTTGTAATTCTCTTTTCAATTGAAATCATGGATGCAGTGACGACGCAACAAAAAAAAAATTCACTGACCTCAGATGATAACTTTGATTGTTCCCCATTGAAGTAGTCACCAATCATAAGCCTACGGCAAGGAATGCTATTCCGCTGGATGTAACGCCTTCCAGGAACAGACCCACCATGAGGCCATTTAGTGTTCATCATTGTTGTTGCGCACATAACCGAGACGTTCCACATGGGTTCAACATATCATCGAAATCTAACAACAGAGTAACAACCGTTCTGTTGGACAAGAATATTCTTCACTACTAGTTGATGAAGTATCATACATTGACATCTATCACACCTAAAAAGCACATCAAAATCCAAGTGTGAGAACATATACGCATATGTAGTTCAGAAAATTGTAATCTATAATATAACATCTATCGAATTAGTAATCAAAAGAGGAGACTGTATGATGGGTACGAATGCACATACAAAGATAGATGAACGCCTAAAACCAGGGCCACATCTTGTTATTCAAAGGCATATTAGATAGTGTCTGGGTGTGTGCTGGAGCAGTGCTACACACACCGACTTATGGTCCCGAGTTTTATCCCGATAGGGGATCTCATGGTTGAAAACAAAGCCTCTCAGCATGGGGACTAGTAAGGGTAAAAGTGGGTCCACTGTTTTGTGTGATGCCGGATAAATTTCGGGATTTATTTTCAGTCAACATAGCATTTTCGTGTCTGCTGCTATTAATCACGAGACTTCATTTCTGATGAATATCTATCTTGTGGAACTGAAAGTTGATATACCAACACAAATAAAAAAACACCCAGTGAGCTACTGACATATAGTACTGAAACAAATGTACTATCACATTTTGATAAATCAAACAATTGTAATATACTTAGCCAAGGTCTCATAATACCAACAGTAGAAGGAACTACAGAGGAACCAAAACCATTTGCAGTTACACAACTCCACCTAACATAACCAATATTAAGTTCATTTCTACCATTAAGTTCATTAAACCAAAATCCTGCTATATGTGCTAAACTGTTAATGCCATGACTAAATTTACAATTAATAATTTACTGCTTGGTTATCCCAACCAACTAATCCAAGTCCCCCTTCCTTAAACTCTAACGCAAAATCCGTTCAGCCGTTTTGTCAAACATCTTCCTAGCAAGCAATTGCACCACCTTTAAGTACATATGAATAATTGAATTTTGAAGGAACAAATCAGATTGATGACCAAGTTTTAGAACCAACCCATGAACAATTCTCCCAGTATGAAAAATCTAACGTACCCAAATCCGAAACTCTAACAAAATCAAACATGAATTCAACTTATAAATTGGGAAACCATCTCCAAGTAGTACTACTAAAACCCTAACAAAATCAAACATGAATTCAACTTTATGAAATCAAAATTGGAAAACCATTTCCAACCGGCTCTGGAAAGGCTGCTGTTTAACTACATTTTCACACACAAATCTGTCCAAACATCATAAAGAATTCTTATTTTCTTATGCGATGTTTCTATCCTACAATAGATTTCTAAATGATATAATTGAAATCTCCCAATGCTAAAATCATCAATACTTCCTATCACCTTTAAGTAAATTAAACCTTGTATGAGATTACAGGTCAAAGCTCTAACTCAAATTTACACAGTATTCAGATTTTCATCAATCAAGAAGTCAAATTAAATGAGAATTCAGAGAGAATCTCCATGATCGAAATAGAAACGCATTAATTAAAAAAACATACCGATGTTGTGTGCAAAATACTAGCTTTATGCAAAATTTTAGCCTTCAAAAAGAAAAAAAAAATTAAATGAAAAACATGACGTGGAGGTGCTTGGGAAAGAACAGTTAACAATTTTTGAAAGATGGTTCGCATTTATTTTGTTTCCCACTTTATGGGACCTACTATTGGAAATTAGTTTTTTATAAATGGGGATCTAAAATGAAAAAAGAAAATTTAATCTTCTATTAGAAATGTTGTGATTCAATTTGGTTTAGATAATTTTATAAAAGTCGCCACAAATCACTATTATTTTGCTTTTTTCTTGTTCTGTTTTTATTTGCGGAGTTAAAAATTTATTAAAACAAAAAAAAATACTTACAAAACATGATAGACCGCAAATAAAAGAGACTGCCTAAACCTTCTAATCTAACAGAAATTGGGTCATATGCTAAGATTGTATTTTGAATTTCACGTTCTAATGGACGAATAAACTATTGATACTAGTTGACACGCACGCACGCTGCTCCTGCGGAAATTGATATATGATTTATTTCTAGAGTACCTTTTTTGTTTCTGCTACTGTCAGTACCAATGGCTTCCAGTTTCCGAGATTGATAAATAAGAAACACAATACTATTAGTCTCGTCTGCTAATATAGTTAACATAGCAAGTAAAACAGTATCGACTTTTAAGCCAACATGATTATAACGACTAAATTAAAGCAATTAGAAATGTGAAGTTGAAACCGCTCCATCAAACCAAAGCAGCAACAGGTGGTAATGGAATGATGGAGCTCGAGTAATTAAAAATGTGGATGAGTGGTGGTGTATGGCAGTGAATTTCTTCAATCAGCTTGACCATTACAATAAATCTTCAGTTTGCCACCCATACTTCATCTGAGATTGTTATCCAGTGCACCTAATGATGTGCAACTGCACATAGATGATTGAGGTCAGTATAATGAACATGCTGAATTCCCACTAATTAAAATATACCCTAAAGGGAGCTAGTACACTTGAGATTTGAGAGATGGGATTGTTATTTTACACTCGTACACCTAGTTCTAATAGAATAAACCAAAATTAATCCATCAATCCCAAGGGTGCACAGGAACCGAGCCGGACCGACGGACCGAACCGGAACCGATGGAACCGTACCTGATTTTGGACCGAACCGAGGTACAAGGTACAAGTACCGGTCCCAAAAATAGGAACCGAGCTCTGGGGGTACAGGTACACGGTCCAACACATGAACCGTCCCGTACCGGACCGAAGTCCCGAATAATTCTGACCGTTAGATTTAGGGGATAAGGGATCTGTCTCAGCCATTGGATTAATAGGGGTATATAAGCTCACTGTGAGAAGGAGAAGAAATTCTTAGGGTTTCAGTTCCCTTAATTTTTTCTCGCCTCTTCTCAGTACTTCTCTCTGAGAAGGAGAAGAAATTCTCCCCTTCTTCTGATCTTCATCTTCTCTGTTATCAAACGATTAAAAGTTCAAACCGTATTACTTCGTCTGTCTCTTCGTTTTTAATTCCGGTGTGAAGAAAATTAGAAGAACAATTCCGGTGGTAAGTAATTTTTAATTTTTTGATTTTAATTTTTGTATGCATGTCTGTGAATCTGTGATTGAGATTAACGGATTTTTGTTTTCTCTAGCGAGTAGCGGCTTAAAGGATTTTCTTCATCTCCCACCAAACCTTCATAGCGAGTAGCGGCTTAAAGGATTCACTGCAATCACCGTAAGATCTTTTTCTTCTTCATATGGATGTTGTTTCTTTTACACTTCTGAAACTAAATCTAGGCTTTTAGTGTTCCGTCACATTTTTGGATGATTTTTTTTGCTTTTAGATCTTTGATTCATGAGCAGTAGTTTAGCCGTGAAGATGGAAATGCTATTCTAAAGCTAGGGTTACCTAAAAATTTCTGTAATAGACTAATAGTTGTTTTTTAGTTTTGTGAATGCTGATAAAATGTTAACATGGGTGTTGAATTTGACTCTGAGTATTTAGTTTACCATTCTTTTGATTGAGTTAGTTTAAAGGCTATTGATGAATGTTTTTGAACAGTTATTATGAATCATACTTGAAATAGAAAGCTAAATTGTTCACTTCCAGAGGTATTTGTATGGATTTTTACAAGTACTTAGATAACCAGTTCACAGAACCTTGTGTAGCCCACTCTTACCTCTGTAAGTATTCTTGCCTTTTGTTTCCGTGTCTCTATTTTGGGTTTGTTGAATTCCTGGCTAATTGTGTTTCATTAGCTTTTAATTTTAATTCTGGGAAATCGAAGTAGAACAGGCATTTTATCATACAATTTCAATGCATCTTTTTATAATTTTGAGCTTAACCACCAAATTTAGTGTTCCTATACGAGTTTTTAATTGACTGTATAAGATTGGGTCAGTCATTGTTAAGAGTGGCAATTTATAAGCAATGAGTTGCCAGATTTTGCTGATCATAAGCTAAATTACCCCACTCTACAGGCCAAAGATTGAGACCAATTGAGAGCAATTGCCTGACAAGTAAAATCAAGGTACATTATCAAAGGCAGGAGCCGCAGGACTGCATCAATTGCACAAGGTAGAAAAATCCTGAACTTTACAATTTCATAACAGTAGAACATTTTTATCTTCTTCTATAGAATGGGAATCATTGTCTAAAGAATTTTATGGAACGCATTGTACATAGCCTCTTTCTGATTACTGAACTTTATGTTCTTTCTTAACTGCATGTCACACAAGTACTAGAAGCACATGTTAAACAGATTTCACAAATTACTAAACTTTAAATGTTCACATGTACTAGTTCACAGTAAATGATTGAAGCACTATAAATGATTCTCCATTGTTTACTAGATTACATGTTTTCTTCTTCTTATTCACGTACTAGTCCACTTTAAGGATTGAAGATAGTTAAATTTCATGTACTAGTTCACTGTTCACATGTATTATGTCTTATTCACTGAGCTCAAATACAGGAAGTGCCAACTTTGTCAGTGATGGAAATATGGCGTCATTTCACTCGGAGAAATGTTGAAGAACCCTCTTGCAATTACTGTGGAAGGACTTATAGGGCTAACATGTCCAGAAATGGAACTTCTGCCTTGTGGAATGCTTAGAAGTTGCAATAATGCTTAGAAGTTGTAACTTATGCAGTTATGCACTTATGCTTATGCTTAATGAAATTATGCTTAGAAGTTGCAATAATTCTGCCTTGTGGTTTGCTATTAATATTGCTACTTATTAGTTGTTGCTTTGAGATATTGAAAAATAGGTAAAAAAACAGGTAAAAAAGTAAAAAACAGGGCAGTAGATTTCTGTTTTTTTTTTCCCCTCTGAAATGGAACCGAAACCGGTACCGGTACCGACCGGAACCGGCCGGTCCCGAATGGAACCGGAACCGAGGTACTCGGTACCGGGACCGGTCCATTTTTTTGGTACCGAAGGGTGTAAGGTACAGGTACTCGGTCTCGACAAGAACCGAGCCAAACCGTACCGTGTGCACCCTTAATCAATCCTATCCTTTGCAAGATTAATACAATTGACCATCGCATGTGCGGAATTTACAATTTCTAGGGACAACAAACTAAGGTTTCTGCTTGTCTAGATGTGGCAAAAGACACTTTCAGCCGCTCTACAGCAGATAGAAGCATTTGCTTCTTTTCAGTGCAGCATTCCACTTGCAACAAACTTTTACCTTGCAGTTTCCATCAAGAACAAAATCTCCTCTTCGCAACACAACACCAGGTCTCATTCCAACAGCGACTACCAGTTCCATCTCTACTTGCAGTCTCCATACATGACCTAATTTCCATACAGTCTATAACACCAAGCCAGTAGCAACATAGCATGAAGTCCATCTTCTCGCTACCACCAGTCCACACCATCCGCTTCGAGATTGCTCTATTGATATTTCTATCAACTCTTGAATTTGAGTATGCTCTTTGATTCTAGGTCTACGACAGGGAACAAAGACTTGCTTGCTTTCCCTTACCATGAAGATGTACAGGCTGTACCAAAAATCAAAAAGAAAAGTTGAAGTTCACAAATGTAGAGAGCGTCAGCTCTAATTTTAAAATGTTTTTTTCTTACAGGCAAATCAACAAACAACTGAGGTTCACAAATTATATGACAAAATTCACAAATATAATGGGTTCACTGAAAGCAAATTTGGAATTTGACTAACCAAAATTCAAATGTGTCGTAGCATAAGAAATGGAAAGCAAAGGTTAATGAAATTGGGAAGACAAACTTAAAAATTTAGGTTAAAAAAATCGGTGATTGAAATTTTTAACCTGATTAAAATATGATGTTAGGTCTCTGATTTTCCGTAGGCGCTGTGCTTCTTTCAGGGTGAAGGTGTTTCACAATTCATGGGGGCGGAGGAGGAGGTCTTTTAACGAAAAACAAATACAGAGAAAACGAAAGAACTTGATATTAGGAAGTCAATTTACAGAGAAACAGGAGTAGGTAGATCCGTAAAAAGGGGTGGTCACGTTTGGGATGATCGTCGAGACGGGATAAGAATTTTCAGGAGAAGAAGAAGACCGGAGAGTCTAAGACAGAGTCGAAAGAGAAAGAGTAAAGCTGAAAGAGTTATAAAAAACAAAAACAAAAAATCCAAAAACAAAAAACTTGCACGCGGGATTCGAACGCGGAACCAATATGGCCGTGTTTACCACTTTTTCCGCACTTTACTATTATACCCTTTCCATCTTTATGTTATTATTTACTATATAGCCTGTTGGTAAGATTCAGATAAGAGGGCAGTTCTGATATTCGGCCGATGCTACACCAAACCACCAAAAAAAAAAAAAAAAAAATCTTTTGTTTATATAAGATAAGATAAGATGGATGAGAAGAAATTTAAATAAAACTTACTATTATACCCTCGAATTGTATAAATTTTAACATCTCATAACCATTGAAAATCTATTCACTTTTTCCATCACATCCACGATCATCAATACTACCATCACTACAAAACACATAGCTTATAGGAAAGGCTGATTTTTTCAAAACCTTCCCTAACGAGTGATGCTTGTGCTGACCGTCCCTACAGGTTTTAGAATTTTATCCTACGACCGGTATTACTAAATCCATCCCACACAAAAACAAATCTACTCGAAAACTTATTAGTGAAAAAAAATTCAGATAGATCATAAAATCTCTTTCTCCTCCATAAAATTTTCTGAGAAATCTCTTTTTCTTTCTCTCGTGATTAATAAGAAAGAGATTGACCAATTCACGGTAATAAATCATAAATCTGCAAATTAAACCCATAAATCTCTTTTCTGCTAAAATTTGGGTAAAATTTTCTTTCTCCTTCTCTTTAAATTGGGTTTTAGATTACATGATTTACAGTTTGGAAATCTCTCACATTGTTTGTGTTTTTTGATTTTACGGTTTAAAATCGGAATAACAGCTACACACTCCCCATTTCTCCATCGTTTTTGGGTTTGAGTTCAGGTAATTGCTTATATCAAATCTAAATTTCATAAGATATGATAATTAATCAATGATTCCTTCAACAATGATAACTACTGATATGGAAATTTCTCTTCAATCAAGTTAAATCACAGCTTAATTACATTGATTTTAGTGATTTTCCTAGAAATATTTCGCAAACCCATTCCTTAGGTATTCTCACGGCACATGTTTTGTGTGAATTTCCTTCTTAAGTCAAACCTGTCTTATTTTCTCTGTTCTTACATGCATGCGACTTCAATTTTCGTATTGGGATTGTTTATTGTTAGTGATGATTCTTCTATTTATGTTATATGATTGCACAAATTGGCTAGTAATACCCTGACTACGAGGTACAACTCAAATATTTTTGTCTAATAGAATTGCAGCGGTAGCTAGATAGAGTTTGTCACAAACATGCAAAGAAGTTGAGATTGTTGTGTTTATTTTTGTTTGAATCTGATAAGCCGCAGGTGACTAGAAATGACCAGTGATTAAGTAAACCTATATAGTAACTCCATGTTCGTTGCTCGTCTTGCTTGTACAATCCAAGGTCGAGCCCAGACCTAAATTCTTCGTCTGATTTTATTGACAATTAACAAAAGAAAATACGATATTTACAATCAGTAGAAACTAGAAATTAAGTAATGACGAGCCACACATACATATTAATGGGTCGTTAAGTTGTACCCATATACGTTGACGACTCTATAGATGCTGAAGAGTACACGGTTCAGGCATTACATCTAAAGAATATTTTACTAGCTTAAAGGCAAACTTTGTAATATCGGCACAACATTGTAACATGAAAGAAACTTCATGCTTTGTCTAACTTAGATCTTAATAAACAAATTACATGTTGTTCCTTTTCTTGGTGCGAGATTCAACCATCAATGCGGCTTCGAAGTGATAAAACGACTCCTTTCTCCATTTGGTATAAACATTTTGTGCTGCATACTTGTCCCCTCCGTGTCTGGCTAGAAACTCATTGTATTTAGTGCACAATTTCATGAAGTGAATCGTCCTTGAACAAACGTGGGACGATTCATAATCAAATTGTGGTTTCTTGTAGTTATCGCGGGTTCTTTAATGAAGGGACTAGAACCAACTTGAATCTAAAATATACTCTCATGTTGATGTTCTTTGGGAAGATCCTTGACGATGTCATAATTTTTTAACTCATTCGGTCTCTTTCTCGACTTGCTTCAATCTTTCCCTGAGATTGAATTGTTCTTGACCTCGTTTTTTGGCCTTGACTCTCTCTTCTTTTCTTCCTTCGTAGGATATGACGATGGAGTGGATTCTTTTTTAGTAGGTCGCATGCTTCTTTTTCGTATCTTTTCTTCCTTTGCCAATATTGATTTGGTTGGTCGCTTGCATCTTCCAAGTATGTTTCAATTGAATTGCTAGTTGATGATGGACTTGTCATTGAAAAAATAATTTACTTCGATTGTTTTCTGTTGAAGTTGCTAGTTGATGATGGAATCTTTACATACAAAATATCCCAACGGCTATTCTTTTTTGAGAAAAAAGTGTATTCAGAAAGAGTCGTTGAAGATATATTTTTAGAGTCGTTATTTCATATGATTAGAACAATAGCGACCCATAGTGACAAAAATCCAGGAGACCACTAAATATGGACATTTAGAGTCATCAGGTATATAGGTATGCAAAATAACGACCCTAAGTGGGAAAAAAAAAGGTGGCTAATGGTCGTTACTTAATATGAATAGAACAATAACGATCCTAAGTGACCAAAACATCCAGGAGACCATCAAATATGGACCTTTAAAGTCGTCAAGTATATGCGTATGGATACTAACGATCCTAACTGGAAAAAAAACGGTTTATGGTCGTTATTTAATATGAAAAGACTAATAACGACACATAATGACAAAAACATCCAGGAGATCAAACTAATGCTAGGTTTGAGTCGTTAGGTATCACTAGCTAAAGACTAATGACTTTGGTACAAAAAAAAAAAACAAGTGAAAAAAATTGTGCCGCAAGATAAAACACATTGTATTCATTAAGCATTCTTCAAAAGATAAATATCCGTGTTCTAGATACAATCATCTTCCAAAAGTATGCTTGATAATACAAAGCTCAAAATAAACAACTCCTCCCACGATTACTCACCCATGTCAAGGTAACTCGGAGTTGGGTCCAAAGCATTCCACATGTTCATGCCGTACTTATAATGGTTTGTCCACTCCTTAGTGGACTCTCCCCAGTCACCATAGTCTACCCGTGGTAAAGGACATTCCTCATCATCTTAAAACCTATGTAATGGTTATTGTTTGAAAAGACGAGGGTACCCAAATATACCACAATCTAAAACTTTTCCACCTATAAGTCCTTTCTCCGAAAGTGATTGTCTATGGACCGAGTCGAGACAATACTACCAAACGGTTCACACTTCGTGTGATCGTCTATGGACACGAGATCGAGAGAATACGACAACAAGATAACTTGTGTGATTGACTATGGATACAAGATCGAGAAAATGCAACAACGAAGTATGTTTACTTGATAAATGGTTCGGACTTAACCAAACACAATTGAATTACTATCAAGTAAATTGGAATTAACGTTTGTGTATTTTACTTCTAATTATAATAAAGCAATTATAATTGCGGAAATAGAAAAGTAAAAGACACAATAAGATTTTGTTAACGAGGAAACCGCAAATGCAGAAAAACCCCGGGACCTTGTCCAGAATTGAATACTCTTAGGATTAAGCCGCTATACAAAATAAAACCAACTTCGTATAGTTGAGACCAAGCAAGTAAACCTATAGTTCACCTAGTTCCGTCTGTATACCTGCGCCTCCAACTTGCAATAAGTCACACACTTGGAACAATTCCTTTGGTTCATATTCCAAACAGTAAAGGAACAACAAATCTGTTGGGTAACAACTCTTTTCAACCAAGTGATAAGAGTTCACCAAAAGGCTCTTCCGTTTATCCCAATAAACTCCTTTGTCGGGTCCTTAGATCTATCTAATAACAACTACCAAAGTAATTGTCAAAATTTTGCAATCAATACTTTGAATCACAAATAATTGTATTGATGTCGATCTACTCAACTAATCAATCCAATCTACAACAAGGATAAACCGATTATAGTTGGATCCTCTTTACCCGAAACAAGTATTGTGCACACCAAAGATTATGAACCCAAATTAGAAATCTTCTTCGTCTTCAAATCTTCTTAGATCTTCAATAAACACCTGCACACAATCAACTTGAATCTCTTGTTATCAATCACACACAAAACGGGGTCTGTTAACAATGGATTATCACAAGACGTCTGATCTACAAACAGTCTAAAGATCCCCGTAGAAACTTCGATCTAGTTTGAGTGAATCTTATATCAGAAGAGAAGATTCTCAAGCATAAACAAACTAGGTGCAATCAAAGTTCAACAACCGTTCAATCAAATCAATCGAAAACTAATAATAAACCGCAGTTATCTAGTTTCCCACCAACGATACTAATAGAGATTTTCAATCCCAAAGAAGTATTTAAACCGAGCGGACATAAGAGATTTCGCCTAATTAAGTTACTTTCCTCTCCGAATAGGAGGCTCACCAGTAGCAACACAACTAGGTAGTTTTGATGGCTTCGAGGATTAGTTTGCTCGAAATGCAAATTTTGATATTTATAGACCAAGGAATTTTGGACACCAAGGAATTTCCAAAACCGAAAATATTCTCAAAATATACAATATATTTCCAAATTCGGTTCCATAATTCCTGGAAATGCTTTGTCCAAATATTGACCGAAATCTCTTAGAAAATCCCCAACTAGTAAATGCATATTACTAATTTTTATTTTCCAAATATAAAATTAAAATCCTTAATTAAAATATTTTCAATTTATTTTCGATCCGGGATTCTCCTTTAGCTATTAAGGAATATCTTTGATCAATAAAAGATAAGCGTTACTGTACATGTTCAAAGTATGTCGACATCTTTACTTTGTAAGTCCTCTTTCATACTTAAAATCTTGGAATCGATTTTTCACACTTCCAAACAAGTTTAGAATTGGTTCATCTGACTTCCAAGAACTATGTGATTGATTATCCTATCAAATCATCAAACATGGGTTACATGGTTCTACCAAAATAAGTTTCGGTTCTACCTCCATGTGGGTACTAGAATTAGTCACGCTAGTTACCAAAACTTGGTTGACTAGGTACTAGGATCGGTTCCCACATATATATGGTATCTAAATTGTATATGTTGCAGATGCCCGTAGGATCGGTTCCCAATATCTAAAAAACGTGTTGCACATATTCATCGGATCGGTTCCTAATATCTAGAAACTTGCTGCACCTCTTACAAGGATCGATTCCCCTCTTGTGATCGGTTGCACCTCTTACTAGGATCGGTTCCCCTTTGCCTAGAGTTGGTCATACCAATAACACTAAATCGATCGTACCATCTCGGGTGATTACTGAAGATCGGTTTCCCTAATAAAACTCATACCAATGCAAAAGTCAGACCTTGTGAATAGTTTTACCAAGAACATAAGCAAGTCAGGAGAGGTTATACTAATCAAAATATATGCAATGAATAACAATACCAATAAGCCTAGAGATTTCCCTTTCGATTCATAAAACAAGTTCATGAATTTACTTCCTTTAAACGAATGTAAAACATTGTTTCCTAGGATGAAATCTTCACCTCATACCCATACATAATCACAATAGCATCCAAACAATTATGTCGATGTCTTATATACGAAGTTCAAAAGATAAGCGTTATACTTCGTATTGTATTCCTTAATACTGCGTCTAACTAGAGTATAATCATACATAGTTTCGGAGTTATGTTTTCAATATGCACGACTTGAAAGATACGTTAGGGAATGAAACAATTCAAGTCAAATATTACTAACCTCAAGTGGAAGGATGATGTCGTCGTTGTAGCTCCTTACTTCTTCACATTCTTCAAGTCTTCACGTAATACTTGTAATGTCTCATATTCTAATACTTTCAAGCCAACTTATACGAAGTTGACTCTAGTATATAATCACGCGACTCTTTAAATGAGTTTTGGTTCACTAAAATATGACAACCAAACTTGACATACCAACGCTTGGTAGGTTCAACCGAGCTATGCTCTAACATTGTTGACATGTGCCATTACGATTCTTCTTTTCTTTAGCGCCGGCTGGCACCTAGTTCTTGAGGGTACGTACGTATAAGAGCCTCTGGAGAACCCTTTGTTGAATACATGAACAACACAAGTGAATGTGTCCGCTAAAATTTGTCCACCAAAAGGCATTTGCATCCAAAACTTATAACTGGCACTCTTCGACCCCTTTCGCCATTTCACGTTAGAAACCAACTTCTTGAACTTCATTTCTTTATCTATTGGATCTCCTTGCATGATAATTGTCAAATAGAGTTGCTTGTCCTCAACGAGTTTAGAGACCATTCTTTATCTTGCATATTCGATTTGGGTGAGTTTAAGTTCGTCAGCTTCATCGAAATACCCTAATTGTTCCATTGCTACATGGTAACCACAATTTTCATCCCCGTCAACGTCGTCGGTGGATATAAGGTAATCTAAGATGAGTAAGGAAGTTGTTTGATATACTGTTCATACAAAGTGTAAGCAACACGATGTGGTCTTCCTTGGGAATCCCTAAGGGTGCGCGGATTACCCTTTTTTCCTCTTATCGTCACTACTACACTCGTTTGGCTCTGCTAGGTACCGATCGCATGTTCAACAACATCCATATCTCCCTTTTGTTTCACTTCTGTATCACTTTGGGTGATTACTAGTTTTTTTGGCCGACCCATTTTCTTGGGAATGAAAGAGTTCTCATACTCCTTATATTCACCTGGACATACTGTTAGAGCACTGCTCGGTCAAACTCGCAAGCATTGCTATCTCAAGCTTGTTTGTCAATGTTAGTGATCAAAACTATAAGTCTTGATTTCTAGTTTACTTATAGTGATGTCTATGACTAGGATAGATTGTGTAGTTGAGCATTAAACTTCACGACGTTCTTCAATTGAAGACGAAGAACTACTAAGGCGAGCTTGTGGAACTTCATCAACAAAAAGATATGTGGAGACTTAAACTCATCTATCATTTGGAAAGTATATTTCTACTATACTCTCATATATTGAGACATAAGTCGTAATACTATATGGTTTTCGATTATGCACATTTGAGATTTCGAGCTGAGTTTAACTCGCTTACATATTTCTCGAAATACGTGTTGGTAAGCTTTCTTTTAAACCAAGTTCATCTTATATTCTTGACGAAAATCAAAAGATGATCATATGAAAATCGCCGAGTAACATCTTACATGGTTTGTGTGATACAATCATTTGGTGTAGACTTGGAATGTTTTGTTATGATTATTTCAATAATTTGAAAATTGCTCTGATGCTAATAGTGTGTGAAAACTGCTATTGTCATCCTCTAAGAAATTTTCGATGATTGAAATAATAGTTTAGAACACTTATCCAACATTGGATTATAAGCATGTTGTGCACTCTTGCATAGATGTGATCTGTCCTAGAACCATAGTATGCATACCCGTATGCGTACCTGTTGGTTTGAGAAGTCCGAGAACCTAAGTGCGCGTATCCGTACGCATACTGGCGTAAGGTTCATGTCCGGAAAATTCTGATGGATTTGGAGGTATGCGTACCCGTCCGCATACTGGCTAAAACCAAACTTGGTCCGGCTATTCAAGTATGCGTACCCATTTTCATACTTGAATGGTTAAAGTTCTAAAATCGGTTGTAACATGAACAAATACATTTATATAATAAGGAATGTATTATTTGCAAACCGTGGCTTTAATGTTCAAGAATTGATTCGAGCGAAGCAAACCGATTTTGCTTCAATTGTGTTCTTGTTTATTCTATGAGAATATAACATTTGAACAACTGTTTAACTAGTTTCATTTGAGTCATTTGAACTAGTTATGGTTAAGATGAATAAGGTTGATATGAGAGTGTTCATATAGGTAACCTCGGTTAACTACGGTTGAGCCAACATGGCGCACACGTTTAGGTACGGTTACATAAACCTAAATGAGGGTACATTTCATTTGTGTATAACAATCTAAGTTCGATGTAATGGTTGAAAGATATTAGCTTGAATCTAATCAGAATTTCATCTAACAGTGAATATTGAATGCTTCGTTACCAAGGTAACTAAGATTCCAAACCCTGATTTGAAAACTATATAAAGGAGAACTCTAGGAACCGGCGGAAACCTAATCCCCACACCTCCTGTGTGATACTAGTTGCGACTAGAGTCGATTTTCCTTTAATCTTAAGTTTTTCACGAAACCCTGTAGGTTAACGACTTGAAGACTTCATTGGGATTGTGAAGCCATACCCAACTATTTTCTCTGTAGTAGCGTGTTCTCATCTTACTTTTACTATCGTGATTGAGTATTATCTTTGCTAAGATTTTCTTGAGATTTATCTTCGATAGGTAAGATTAAAAGTATTCACAAACATCTTCGTCTCATCGTTTGTGATTTCACAATATCTTGTTTCGTTAATCGATTAAGATTATTATGAGGTGATTATTTCGTTAATCGATTAAGATTATCGTTTGAGATCCTTGAACATTGGTCTTTGGTACCATTCAAGTTATTTCTCTTATATTTAACCGGGCTCGCAAACTCCTATTTTATAATTGCAGATTGAATTGAGAGATTGAGATCTAAGACTCTTTGATATATTTTTCTCTAGATTGAGTCTGACTGTCTAGTTGATTCTCTTGAAAGTATATTGGAGTTTGTCTATCAGATTGACAAACGAAATACTGGGTGTGGTACTTAGACCCCCGTTTTTTTAATTGGTATATTGGAGAAGGCAAACACGTTAAAGGCCTCATAAGTCTGTGTTTATATCAATCCAATTATTATGGACGAGTCTATCTCTTATAGTGTACAAGGTCATAAATTACTAGATGATTTTAAAAGATTGAATTCACCTGAGAGAACTGTCACATCTTAGTCAATATCGAAACATTATCTGAATGTAAAAACTGTTGATTGGGAAACACGCCTGGAAGAACAATTGGATTAACTTTCTGATGAAGGTGATTCGGATATTGATAGAGATGTTGATGAGGAAGTCTCAGAGTATGTTAAGTTTTTGTATTCGTTGAAAATTAAGAAGATTACAACTCCTGACTCCTCTCTGTCGAGAAAACAAGAAATTGAAAAGGATTTTACGGAGGTCTTTATGGTTGGAATCGCTCTTGCGAATCGATCCTCAAATATTCCGAGGAAAACCTGAGTAGAAAGTCACTTGAATGTGATAATTTTTATCAATACTTCTTGTTGGAAGAGAAACTTGTAGAAATTGAAGCAAGGATTAACTCCCAGCAAGCAAGTTTTGATGATAGAGAAAGTGCTTATCTCGCTCTAGAAAAACGCCTTGAGGCTGATTTAGCTGCTGCTCTTGATAAAATTAAGATGTTGGAAGATGACTTGAAAATTTTTAATACTAGTTCAAGCAAATTAACCAAAATGCTAGGAGCAAGTAAAAATCATCGTGATACACGAGGATTGGGCTGTAAGGGAATAAACGCTCCAAGTATTATCAAAGAGGTAAAATTTGTTAAGGCTAGTGATTCTTCTCAACAAAAGGTTTCCACTGATGGAAAAAGTGAAATACCTTCACCGACAGTTAAGGTTCAAAAGAACAAAGTATATCAACCTTCAAAGTCAGCACATACGGATCGAGGTAAGAACATTCCCTATGTTTGCCGCTATTGCGGAAATAAAGGTCACCTGGAAAGGAGATGTCGTTTGCGTATAAGGAATGAGAAACTTCATGATGTTCTTGTTTGGGAATCATAAGAAGTTGTGAAACCAAGGTCATATGTTAAGGCTAATCCCATTAACGCAATAGGTTGTAACTGTCCAACCTTTAGGCAAAGGAATCAGTGTTGTGATAAATCTAGATTTGCCTATAAACGTCATATGAAGCCTTTTCACAATCGTAATGATTATCAAAAGGATAACTTTGTAAAGACGAAGACAAGATCCGATGCTTCAAATTGGAGAAAGACTAACTTGCAAAAGAATGGTCAATCCAATTCTCTTCCGAGAATTTCAGAAGAGAGTAATATGAAGAAGGGTGATGTTGTTTCTAAACACATTCAGAAGTGGATACCAAAGAAAGTTAATGATGCTTTGAGTGTGAAAAGGAATGATCTCCCAGAAAATTCCATGACTACAGAGAAGGAAGTATCCATGATGTTGGAACTTAAAAAGTTCTTTGGAAAGATGGATTTGGATGTGAAAGGTTCTAAAAGTGATCTCTTTCATGATTATGAAAAAGTCACTTGTGGTGAGCAAGATATTGGTCACCTCAACACAACTTTATTGTGTTGTAAGTGCATCCTCACCAAGGAATGCCCTGCTATGTATACGGTGATGGAAGCATGGGAATTGGGGCACACAGATTATGTTCGGTAAGGATGTAGAATTCGACTGGATTCTTCTAAAATGGTATAAACTTATGTCTATAAACTTGAGCAAGATTTGTGTTTTTATAATGATCCATTTACCTTTCTTATCGTTCATTTCTACGTAACTTGATCTGTATTTAAGGTTCTTAATGTTTAGGTTTGAAAATAGTAGTTCGGGATGTTTGGACTTCATGATACACATACCAGGTATGCATACCATCAAGTTATTTATCTTATATTCAATCAGCCTCGCAAATTCCTATTTGCTGATTGCATATTGAGTTGAGAGATTGAGATATAAAACTATTTGATATACTTTTCTCTAGATTGAGTCTGACTGTCTAGTTGATTCTCTTGAAAGTGTATTGGAGTTTTTATAATCAGATTGCCAAACGAAATATTGGGTGTGGTTTTCAGACCCCCGCTTTTTCAGATACTCATGACGACATGGGTGTCTTGTGCAACTCTTGTCCTCATTCACAGTTTCTCTTAATGACATTTTAGTTGTTGGTCTTCCTGGTAGTTTTTGTTTTATTGGCTCTTCTTCTACCCCCAAGCTCTTACAGGCCGACAACCACAAGTTAGAAACAAATATTTGTCTTCATGCACAATTTATTTTTCGGTATTTTCATTGATGCACTTTCCAATCTCCAAGTCTCCAAATTCTTGATCAGCGACTCCTGTGGGATTTGGGAGGAACGAAAGTTGCTTCCATAATGGCTCGATATCTCCAAGAGGAATGATATGTTTGTACCCACCAAGTTTATGTTTACACGGGAGGCCGAGTCACGTCCCAGTTGTACAATGCCACCTCATCACTATTCCAACGGCCGTTTTGGATTTAATTTTGATAAGTTCTTCCATCATATGGTTTATTGCCCACCATGATACTTGGTGTGCTATCCCCCGTAGAAAATCTTTGTCTTTTATGTATGTCATAAAAAAATGGTCTTTACTATACTCCATCTGAGTCACTATCTTGCTTAGATCATTCTCGACGTGCTCGCGAATAGCTTCCTCTACCGTTACTACCCCACCCTTATTGTCTTCCAGAATAGCTTTCAACCGTCCGTGAGACTGCTCTGCAATACTTGTATACTCATTTTTGAAGTTCTTGTATCTATTGGTCCATGCATAAAGAAACTTCTCCTTCCAATAATTCAACCAGGTATTTAGGCAATAGTCGACCACCTTCTTATGATCCGTGCTCCAATCATCAATAAACTTCAGCAAGTTAGTATAATACTTAACCTCGGTATTCGGATGAGCCAAATGGTCCCAATTTTTGCAAAACTCTTTCCATAGGTCCCCCTCTTTATCATATTCTTCCTTTTCTTTCATTTTCTCTTTAGTTCGCTCTTTTTTGGTAAGTTTACTTAGACGCTCGTCTTCCTCCGTCGAACGTTGATTACCCTTCTTAGGCTGGATCTTTTGGATTTGATTCTTGCAATTAGAAAAAAGATTGGTTTGGATGTGCCATGTACAAAGAAAATGTTGAGCTAGTGGAAAAACATGACGTACGACACTCATAATTGCAAAATACTCATCCGTAAATATAACCTGCGGTGTCTCTTCGCCACGGTATATCAACCTCACTTGTTCCAATGCCCAAACATAGTCATCTATTTATCTTTTTCCATAAAACACCATGCCACGGTGAATGTTTGTTTATCCGAAGTATGACTGACCACGTTCAACATCGGCATGTTATACCTGTTTGTCTTGTAGATGCAATCTATGAACAGAACTTGGTAAAAACATTAGGACAAATCTCTATCCGTAAATATAACCTGATGACTCTAGATGCATTTATTGCGAAATTCAAGAGTAATTTTGACTCCTAGAGTCGTCAGTATATAAACATAACAGATGACGACTTTCTTTATCTGAAAGGGTCGTTAATTTGTTAATATGTACGTTAACAACTCTTCAGCAGTTAATGCAGAATTTGAATTCAACCAATCTGGTTGAGTCGACAATGGAAAAAAAATTCAAAAACTTGGCCGTTAGGTCGTTAATTTCTCTAAATAGAGACCCATATCTCACCTCTTTCTCACCCAAACCACATTTCTCAACTATCACATTCATTCTTATAAATTTCTAATCCAAAAAGAGAAGACAAAACACCATGCCTTCACCCTACACTTACAATGCAGATTGCGCCATTACGAAAGCTTAGGTGACACTCAAAGAACCTTTTGAAGATTAGGGAATGACAGTGATCAAACATACGATACTTGGTGGAACCGTGCATTCATCATTTTTTTGGCGTTAGACGGAATTTGCAACTCAAGGATTTTGAATCTCGTCAAATAAAGGTTCGAGGAGATATTTGAAGAATGCGAAGCTTTTAAAAAAGAATTGAAAGCCTTGAGAGAATCCGAACTCGATATGCTGGGTGTTAGAAGAGTAAGTATTTAAACACATCCATTTCTACGCAATCTAAAGTTTTGAATGATACTAACTGACTAACTTATTTCTGTTTTTTGTTTTCAGTTTGGGCTGGCGTATGCTCGATATGAGACTATCCTTGGGAAAAAGTTTGAGTTCGAAGATTGCTACCGTATATTGGAAGGCACTACCTTTAGTTACAATCTTTATGGTTAAGTGTTTAGGTGCACCGTCATTATCTATTGTTTTTCATTTCCTTCAATGCAACGCTATACAAGATGTACGCTTTTTACGATTCAATGAAATCAAAAATTATAACAATCAAGGGCAAAGGTCGTTAATGTATATAACTATCGACCATAACGACTTTAACTAAAATTCGTAATGGTTGGTTAGGGTCGTCATTGAATATGAATACATATATGACGACCCTCAGTGTTTTATTTACAAAAAGTTTTGATATTAGAGTCTTCTGGGTGTAAACAAAACAAACAAACGACTCTAAGTGACCTAGCTAGTTAGAGTCATCAATATTTATCACACTAACTTGACGATTTTTCATAACCTGGAAAAGTTGCAGGTTTGATTCGTCATTGTTAGTGTCAATATATTGACGACTCTACAGAGTCGTTTGGGTATACACCCCCCGACAATAACGACCCTCACGCTGAGTTGTTCCGTAGTGTGGATGATTCGACCACTTGGAGCAACAAATAAACAAATCAAACAGTATAAGATGTTTACCTGATTGTTTTGAGCTTCGGGTTCTTCATTTTGAGGGTTGGTTCCTTCATTTTGGGCAATAGGATCTTCATTTGCACCATTATTCAAGGCTTCCTCTACTAACATCTCTCCATCATATATCCAATCCAAATGAGAATTTAAGATAATCTTACCATCAACACAATCATGCTTGTTATTTGAATCTTCACTAACATAATTTCCTCCACTTGAATCACTCATATCTAAAAACAAATTTTCCTCCAAAAACTCCTCTTCTTCTTCTCAACACACAAAAACACAACTTTTATTTCCTTTCCAAATTTTTATTCTTAAATCTGATTTTAACTTAAACACACTAATTAACTTAACTTAACTAATTATTAACACCGACCATTTGGGGATAGTTTAGACATTAAATATTTCTATTGATAGGGGGTAATTAAAATTAGGTTTTGATGACCTTTTATTATCCTGTAGTGTGAGGGCCCCAATTAAATGAGGTTCTTTAAACTTGTTCGGAATACTTTTGTTTTTTACTTTACTAGCCTCTGGACATATTAGAGTGGATAATACTTTTGTTGTATACTTTAACATCGGCATTCGGCAATGTGTACAACTTAGACTTGCTGCCCACGGTTGTACTCGTTTTCCTCCGGCCTAAGGCTTAGTTTGGTATTGCTGTGGCTGTCATAAAAGCACTTTTCTGCTGTGCGTTGCTGTGATGTGCTGCGAGAAAAAAGCAGTTAAACGTTTAGTAAAATATTAATTAAAGTTAAAGCTGATTAAAAAACAATCAAAGTGTGTTTGGTAAAATATGAGATTCAACCACTGTTGTTGTGGCAAATGACAAAAACAAACATATCTCTAAAAATAGTTTTTCAATTTTATTGGGTTAAAAAATAATTAACTTTTTTACTATTAAATACAAATATATTAAATATTAAATTTACTAATTGTACTATTATTATTATTGTTAAAATTACTTAACCACTTATATATATATATATATATATACACGTAGAATTTTTAAACAAAAATTAAACTAAAATTAAGTAATTATTTAATATTTGTTTTTATTTTTATTTTTGACAAATTAAATGAAATGGTATCATAAAATAGTTTGAAAATAAAATATAATAATGTTTAAAGAATAAAACATAAGAAATAAAAAATTGATTGTCCATATATTTAAGGGTATTTTTTGTCATTTATAAAATAAAATAGGGACAAAAAGGATAAATCAAGCATTAAATTTTGGTGGACCAAAGCTTATGCTGTTGTAGCTTTTAAAAGCTCCCCTCCGCAGATTTTAAAAATTGAGGAATTTGGGAAGTGCTTTGGGTAAAAAGCATTTTGATTTTTTTTACCAAACACCAATCTCAAAAATTATTGACATATACAGGTTTTGAAAGTGCGCACTACAAGAAAACATAGCTTAAGCGACCAAAATCTTAGCAAGAACACAAAGTTTTGGTTGCTTTAACAGTCAAGCAACCAGATTTCCGACCACCCGAAAATTTGGTTGCTTTTTACTAAATATCAACTTATTCTCAGCAAGTACCAAAAGTATTTGGTCGCTCCATGTTTTGATCAAGTAAACAAGAGCAACCACAGAAGTGCTTGTGCCGGTATTTACTTTGAGGGACTAAAGACTGACAACTAAAGAATCTATGGTCGGTTAAACCTCCTCTATCAGCCAACAAGTTGTAGACACCACCCATAAAAGAGAAGTGATCGGTCTTTGAAGTTTTCATATGTGATTTCAATTTTGTTCTAGAGACCTAAAAATAATTTATCGGACAGTTTGCATCAATTACTCATCATGTGAGCTATGATTCAGGAGAAAGCAAGTGGTGAGTAATCCTTGCACCAGCTTTATTATTTATAAATTAGGTATTGCTAATCGTGCTCAAGTTGAATTCGACGCCAAAACTACAAGATAAAATTAATGTTGTTCAATTTCAAGAAAAACCCAATATTAGTATTAACCAAACCCGAGAGAAATTTCTTAGAGTAGTTTTTTCAAACAGGTTATAAGCGATGGTTAATTGAGATATGGAATGTCAGGAAACTAATTTGGAATGTAGAGTAGAGCATACACAGTCTTAATTTCCAGTTTATAGTATCAATTAACAATCTCTCTCATACTACGAAGTCCGGCATCATAACCTGGATTTTGGAGATTTTAATGGTATTTGATCAAATCAATCCAAAAAAAGTTAGGGGTCAACTAACAATTCTCTCTGAGACTACCAAGTCCAGCATCATAATCGGCATTTTGGAATTTTTAATAGCGTTTGAGATACTAATTGCGAGATAGCGGTATGAGAAAACTTGGTGAAAGTTAGGCAGCCCTGGAGAAAGAAAGTAAATGGTCGGGAACCGGAAGAGGAGAAGAATGGTCGGGAAAGATATGATTTCCTGAAAGAGAAAAATAATGGAATTAATTTGTAAGGTTTCAAGTTTTGAGTTTTAAAGTAAGTGGGTTTCCAAAATATTTTCACGGTAAAAAATGAACTAAGGGGCCAACATTCCCGCTAAATCAAATTCCCCTGGAATATTTGCCCGCATTTTTGCCTCTATCGGACAAGTTGGTAATCCGCATGATTAGAGTCTTTGGATTCCCATTGGCCACGTTAAAATCATACAGATCCCTTTCAAATTGATTTGAGTCTTTGGTTCTCATTGGATATGTTTAAACCATACAGATCCATCTCTAATTCATTACACAATCTTTGGTTTTCCTATTGGCCGGGCTAAAATCATACATATTCATTCCTAAGTATGTGTGGATCTTAGTAAAAAACGGATATCGGGTAGTAAAATACGGATGATAATGATTGATATCATCGGATACTAGGTTACATTGATGATATCCGGAGAAACCAATGAAATCCGGGAGAAATTGAGTAATGCTGACCGACATAAGGTAAGATGACAGATTACAAATGAAAAATCCGTTTAAATCGATATGTATCATGGAATACATGAAAAATCTAATGGGGTCGAGCTGTATTTGTTAGATAACATGTGAATAAGGACGATGGACATTCGATGAAATGATAGATAACTGAAGAAAATCGATGGAATTCGAGAGAAAATGAATAAGGTCGATCGATATTTGGTAATAATGACAGATAACAAACAAAAGTAAGTGAAATCGATGGAAATTTGGATTGAGTCGATAGGTAACCATATAAACCCATCCCAGAAAATATATAGTGAAGTCGAGCGATATTGGATAAGATTGATAGATAACGGGTGAAATGATAGAAAATTGTAATAACCGACGGAATCCGAAAGAAAGTGAAGCATGTCGATATTGGACAAAAAGATTCTCGGAACAAATTTGTGATCATTGGTGGGGGGGGGGGGGTGGTCCATGTGATTAATCATTGTCAGATTTTACAAATTTTATATCTATACTTAAACTCCAAATCTATTGATGAACGAAAAAAATTGCTTGTTTCCGTGTTCCGTTGATCAGAATGTCTACCTAACAACATATACCAAAATATATATTGTCCAATCTCTAATTGGTCGGAATATCTATACTGAAAACCTAAACCCAGCCATAAAGCACAAAATTTGCTTTGTTCCATATCCCATTGATCTGAATGTATACCAGAGGTTAGAGTGGAGAAAAATATGCCTTATCCGACCTCTAATTAGTCACGATGTCTGTATCGGAACTCTAAATCTAACAATGAACCATAAAAATCCGTTTTTTTCTAAGTCTACAGAGACTCAGTTAGAACAATTTATTTGTTCACAAACTGTTTTCTTTAAAATTGATCTTTTGGAAAATTTCCCAAGAGAACGACCAATTCCTTACCAGAACATGATTTGTTTTAACGTTTCAGGATATGCATAACCTTCCGATATGACTTCGAAGAACTTCCAAGAGCGCGTACGCTCACAGGTATGTATCAATATCCATACCCTTTTGATATTACTTCAAGACTTCTTGACGATATGTATACACCGTATGCATAACCAACTGTTACCATTAGTATGCATACCCTTTTTATCTGAATTCAGGACTTAATGGCGATATATATATACACGGTATGCATACTATTTTGATATGACTTCACGAACTTTCAAGAGCACGTACGCACACAGGTATGTACACTTTTTGGATATGATTTCACAACTGCCAAAGGTACCCATACTCAGTACGCATACCTGGTTGACCTGACATAGTTCAGAAGCGTAAATGCACTTATAGTAGTCCACTCACGGTAAGGTTACGATCTCGGAGCCAAGGTATGCGTACAATATGCCAGAACATGATTTTTCTAACGTTTCAGGGTATATTCCGAAGGAATCTTACCTGTAAAGGGATGAATTCATCGTTCGTACGAAGTAGATGGACTTATAGTAGTCCACTCACGGCCAGGTTACGATCTCGGAGCCAAGGTATGCGTACAATATGCCAAAACATGGTTTTTTTAACGTTTCAGGGTATATTCCGGAGGAATCTTATCTGTAAATGGATGAATTCATCGTTCGTACGAAGTAGATCACTTATAGTAGTCCACTCACGGCCAGGTTACGATCTCGGAGCCAAGGTATGCGTACAATATGCCAGAACATGGTTTTTTTAACGTTTCATGGTATATTCCGAAGGAATGTTACCTGTAAATGGATGAATTCATCGTTCATACGAAGTAGATGCACTTATAGTAGTCCACTCACGGCCAGCTTAAGATCGTATGCGTACAATATGCCAGAACCTTGCCGAAGCTTCTTGGTTCACAGTTTGTATTCCGTTATACCACATTTGAAGTTCGAATCAACACTGAGATTCATATTTATCGATTTAGATGATGTATCATGCTAAGTTTGAAGTCAGAACCCTCCCAGAGCTTCTTGGCTCATAGTTTGTATGTTGTTATACCACATTTGAAGTTCGAATCAAAACTGAACTTCATATTTATCGATTTCGATGGTGTATCATGCTAAGTTTGAAGTCAGAAACCCTCCCGGAGGTTCTTGGCTCATAGTTTGTATGTTGTTATACCATATTTGGAGTTCGAATCAACACTAAACTTCATATTTATCGATTTCGATGATGTATCATGCTAAGTTTGAAGTCAGAAAACCTCCCATAGGTTCTTGGATCATAGTTTGTATGTTGTTATACCACATTTGAAGTTCGAATCAAAACTGAACTTCATATTTATCGATTTCGATGGTGTATCATGCTAAGTTTGAAGTCAGAAACCCTCCCGGAGGTTCTTGGCTCATAGTTTGTATGTTGTTATACCATATTTGGAGTTCGAATCAACACTAAACTTCATATTTATCGATTTCGATGATGTATCATGCTAAGTTTGAAGTCAGAAAACCTCCCATAGGTTCTTGGATCATAGTTTGTATGTTGTTATACCACATTTGGAGTTCGAATCAACACTGAGCTTCATATTTATCTATTTTGATGATGTATCCAGCTAAGTTTGAAGTCTGAACCATCATGAATTTCGTGGTCCATCTCTAGTAATCTTATAACCTGAGTTTACCAGTGTGAACTAAAGCTACTTCATGACCTGTATGACTTGTAAAAATTACTTCATGACTAGTCGAAATTCAAACCCGGAGCACAAAGAGAAAGCACAAAAACACAAAGAGAAAGCACAAAGAAACACACCAATTATCTAATTCACTTTTCATTTTCCCGATTCATTCTTATACATTTTTTGGATTTTTTTATATCAGAATGTCGGAAACAATGTTCTAAATTTATTTATATTTTTTTTGGATTTTTTTTCATGTTAAAGGTTGATAATTAAACCGAAAACATGAGTTCGTATTAACACAAAAGAAACACAAATGCATCTCAATCCGTATGAGCATCACAAATAAAATCTCAACCGTCAGATTCTTTTCTCAATCCGTATGGATGGATCCAACGAACTCCGTCCATCATTTTCATTCACCCACCAAACCCTCCCAACCACTCGAACTCTATCTGTTTTTCTCTATCTTCATCTTCTCTGCTCTTCGTCTTCTCCATAGATCGATGACCGACGACATTACTTGAGAAAATCTAATTCACTCAACCCATCTTTTACTCGACATCGCCGTCTCCTCTCCCCCTCTTCACCTGCTTCTTTGAAACTCATTTTCTCTTCTTATTCTCTTTTCTTTTTTCTTCTTTTTCGTTCTTCTTTTCTGCTCTTCTTCAGTTGAAAATCGAGAGGTCAAATTGAGGTATGGCTTGAAGAAATTTATATCGTGAGGATGTATAAAAGAAGCAGGAGTTGGTGTTTCTGCTAATTATGAAGAATATGATTGAGTCCTGTTATGAATCGAGAACTAGGGTTTTGTCAGTGAAGCGGTAATTGAGTTAGAAATTGATAAATTAAAGTGGGTTTGGTGAACACAGTATGATGAGGAAGAATTAGTGGTTGATGTGTGAGTTTTAATGAAGATTAGAGAATCTAGGGTTTCTGTTCTTTCCCAATATAGATATTAGGGTTCTTGGATGTAATTGAATCAAGTGACTGAAACTGAAATTGAGGTTTTAGGGGAAAGATTAGAGATGGGAATGTTTGATTTGAAAAATTTGAGTCCGTGGTGGTGGTAGAGGCAGAGGAAGCAGAAAACAAGGAGGTCGTGGTGGAGGTGGAATGAAAGGTGGTAGTAAAGTGATTGAGTACAGAGTCTATAATCCTTTTAGATCAAAGCTTGCTGCTGTTGTACTTGGTGGTGTTGAAATTTTTTGGATTGTAAGTATTATTTGTGTATAATGTTTGGGATTTCACTTTGTGTTTTTACTTTTTTTTTTCTTTGTCATTGTTTTAGCATAATGGTGTTTGATTTGCAATTTCAGGTATCGCCTGAGTTAGACCTAGAGGTGGTGGTAGTGGAGAAGGAGGAAGTAGATGGGGAGCTGGTGGTGGTAGTAGTGGTGGAGGTTGCAGCCAAAACTACAGATGAGAGATTGCAAGCAGTGTTAATGTCCATAAGGTTAGTCATCCATTTCTTATTAGATTTTGTTATTTTCGATCAATTGAATATAGAGAATTTGATTATAATTTTGAAGGTTTCAGGACAATCAAATTGAACTAAAGAACTTCTAAAGAATCAAAGTATAAGATGTCATGTACAAATCCGAAAATGTGATGGTAGCTGCTCTATATTTTTTTGACCACAGTATTGCTTCTCAAATAGCACAACAGAAGGAATTCAATGGGTCTTCTATTGCAGGGGAAGATTTGTTGTTGTTTTTCTGTTCATGGTACTTCTGGTGATGAAGAAATGGATGACATGATGGGTGCTGGTTGTGTATGTTGTAGGCTTTTGCTTTGAGGTTATTGCACTGAAATGCTGAGAGCTTCGCACAGGTGGAATGGCTGAATAAGTTGCATCTAGAGACTCACAACAAGAGAAGATGATGGTGTGCTGAGCAGCTGAGGATTGTTGGTGCTGATTCTGCAGTAGATAGGATTGTTAGGTATCCTTCTACTTTTGCAACCTAAACTTTGACATCAAAACCAGATCTAGAAAATACGGTATCAGGTCGCAACAATATGAATCTGAGTGAGTTTCAGAAGAAGCATGATGTAGCCTTCAAAGCTTTAAGTATTTGGTAAGAAGAAGCATGATGTAGCCTTCAAATTTAAAGTATGTTGTAGAGCTTGTAATTTGTTTTTTTTTTAAGAAATGAGATTGTATTTTTATTTAATTTTTGTAAAATGAGATTGTAATTTTCCTGATTAACAATTGATGTTGTAAATTGAATTTAATGATAATAAATTAAATTAATTTTGCATTTAGTTTGTTGTGTATTTGCTTTTTGTGTTAATTATGATTTCATTGTTTATTCAGCCGAGTCAAAATTGGTCTAGCTAAGAAGCGATCGGTATTTCACTCTCTAATTTTGGTTGGTCTATCTATGAAGCGATCGGCGTTTCACTTGCTCAAGTATGGTTGGTCTAACTCTAAAGCGATGGTTATTTTGCTTGTTCTAAGCAGGTCGGTCTAGCTATGAAGCGATGATTATTTTGCTTGCTCTAGGTGAGTCGGTCTAGCTATGAAGCAATGAACAAAGGAGACGCTACATGATAGTTGGTTGATTATTAAAGCAATTGCCTAGCTGCTCTAGACCTATAGAGATCCCACCTTTTGCAACTTAAGAGCGAGAGCCAAATTAAGTCGCTCTAAGGTTAGAGCGATTCAATATGGGCTTTTCCAACCAAAACTGCCAGGTTGCTTAATCCAGTTTTTCTTGTATATTGGAAGGCACTACCTTTAATTACAATCTTTATGGTTAAGTGTTTAGGTGCACCGTCATTATCTATTGTTTTTCATTTCCTTCAATGCAACGCTATACAAGATGTACGCCTTTTACGATTCAATGAAATCAAAAATTATAACAATCAAGGGCAAAGGTCGTTAATGTATATAACTATCGACCATAACGACTTTAACTAAAATTCGTAATGGTTGGTTAGGGTCGTCATTGAATATGAATACATATATGACGACCCTCAGTGTTTTATTTATAAAAAGTTTTGATATTAGAGTCTTCTGGGTGTAAACAAAACAAACAAACGACTCTAAGTGACCTAGCTAGTTAGAGTCATCAATATTTATCACACTAACTTGACGATTTTTCATAACCTGGAAAAGTTGCAGGTTTGATTCGTCATTGTTAGTGTCAATATATTGACGACTCTACAGAGTCGTTTGGGTATACACCCCCCGACAATAACGACCCTCACGCTGAGTTGTTCTGTAGTGTGGATGATTCGACCACTTGGAGCAACAAATAAACAAATCAAACAGTATAAGATGTTTACCTAATTTTTTTGAGCTTCGGGTTCTTCATTTTGAGGGTTGGTTCCTTCATTTTGAGCAATAGGATCTTCATTTGCACCATTATTCAAGGCTTCCTCTACTAACATCTCTCCATCATATATCCAATCCAAATGAGAATTTAAGATAATCTTACCATCAACACAATCATGCTTGTTATTTGAATCTTCACTAACATAATTTCCTCCACTTGAATCACTCATATCTAAAAACAAATTTTCCTCCAAAAACTCCTCTTCTTCTTCTCAACACACAAAAACACAACTTTTATTTCCTTTCCAAATTTTTATTCTTAAATCTGATTTTAACTTAAATACACTAATTAACTTAACTTAACTAATTATTAACACCGACCTTTTGGGGATAGTTTAGACATTAAATATTTCTATTGATAGGGGGTAATTAAAATTAGGTTTTGATGACCTTTTATTATCCTGTAGTGTGAGGGCCCCAATTAAACGAGGTTCTTTAAACTTGTTCGGAATACTTTTGTTTTTTACTTTACTAGCCTCTGGACATATTAGAGTGGATAATACTTTTGTTTTATACTTTAACATCGGCATTCGACAATGTGTACAAATTAGACTTGCTGTCCACGGTTGTACACGTTTTCCTCCGGCCTAAGGCTTAGTTTGGTATTGCTGTGGTTTTCATAAAAGCACTTTTCTGCTGTGCGTTGCTCTGATGTGCTGTGAGAAAAAAGCAGTTAAATGTTTAGTAAAATATCAATTAAAATTAAAGCTGATTAAAAAACAATCAAAGTGTGTTTGGTAAAATATGAGATTCAACCATTGTTGTTGTGGCAAATGACAAAAACAGACATATCTCTGAAAATAGTTTTTCAATTTTATTGGGTTAAAAAATAATTAATTTTTTTACTATTAATAAAAATATATTAAATATTAAATTTACTAATTGTACTATTATTATTATTTTTAAAATTACTTAACCACTTATATATATATATATATATATATATATATATATATATACGTAGAATTTTCAAACAAAAAATTAAACTAAAATTAAGTAATTATTTAATATTTGTTTTTATTTTTATTTTTGACAAATTAAATGAAATGGTATCATAAAATAGTTTGAAAATAAAATATAATAATGTTTAAAGAATAAAACATAAGAATTAAAAAATTGGTTGTCCATATATTTAAGGGTATTTTTTGTCATTTATAAAATAAAATAGGGACAAAAAGGATAAATCAAGCATTAAATTTTGGTGGGACCAAAGCTTATGCTGTTGTAGCTTTTAAAAGCTCCCTTCCCCAGATTTTAAAAATTGAGGAATTTGGAAGTGCTTTGGGTAAAAAGCACTTTGATTTTTTTTACCAAACACCAATCTCAAAAATTATTGACATATATAGGTTTTGAAAGTGCTTTTGGAAAAATAAAAACATTACCAAATCTAGCCTAATTTTTAGAAATAGTTCTTACGGCCTTTATTTTAGAAATAGTTCTTAGTATGAAATTTATAAGACTGTTTAGGGGTAATTTGCGTTACCTCCCCTGGAGAAGATCATAATTTGAGTTACCTCCCCTACAGAACAAATATTAGTAAAACCTCCTCTTGTCACTTTTTCCATCAAAACCCGGTTAGCTGAGAAGATCATAATTTGAGTTACCTCCCCTGGAGAAGATCATAATTTGAGTTACCTCCCCTACGGAACAAATATATTGTATAAGAATTTGTAAGTGACGTTTTATTCTCGCAGTTGAGAAACCTAAGCTGCAGTGCCCTTGGAAACCACTCCCTTATCTCTGTGGAACCATGGCAGCAACAACATCCGATCATCACAACACTTATTTGGCTAACCCCAGTGGCGATCCCAATAGCGATGATGATGAGGTCATTCCTGTTGCGTATGAAGTACACTGCAATGATAGTACTAGTTCTGATGTTGATTCCATTGAGTCGATTGATTTATATGTGCATGGGTTCGGTTTTCAAAACGATGATACAATTGCTAAAAGGAAGCGGCAGAAGAAGAGGAGCAAAAATAAAGAACATCAGCGGTGGATAGATACCTGGCCAAAGAAAACGAAAGGCCCCCCAAATACATGGATGGGAATTTTGTTATGGATTACTTTGGATGTTCAGATGGGTATTTCAGAGAGGGGAGAAAAGGAGGACATGGAGTAATTATTGGCGACAATCATGGTAAACCAATTGTTACCTCAGCTGCGACTTCTACAGAAGCCGTATCTTTCCTTTATCACCAGTTGCAGGGTGTGGTTAGAGGCTTCAAACTTGCGGTCGAGGCTTCAAGCCGTATCGGGTTCTTGGCGGGTTAATGAGCAGATGCACAATGCGTTCTAGTGTAGAAAATTCTTTTGATCTTATCTGTAAGATGTGTGTAAAGAGTTATACAGGAGAGGATTACCCATTGCTGTTTCCTCTACTAAGCAGAATAGTAGAGTCAGGGTTAACTCTACCTTCCATGTTAATTTCATCATGCCGTTGCATCTCACCAAATGTGCAAGAGACCGTAATAAAGCAGCAGATTATTTGGCAAGGAATGGTGCACCCTCGATGGAGGTGTTGCATCCATGTGATTTTCCAGATGAATTAAAGGAAATTCTCTGCAATGATTATTTTGGGTCACACTGCTATGGGCTGCCTGCCCTTTGTTAACGTAGATGATGCATTGTAATTCACTCCAAGGCCCTCAAATTAGGCGCTTTGAGGAATTCTGGTGCGCCAACAATACGCCCAAGACGGGCACCCAGCTCAGCTGGTCATCTCCGTTCTCCAAAGTTTTATGTGTTCCAGGAGGTCCCAGGTTCGAGCCCCCAATGGCGTAATATTGCAGAAACCAGGTTCGAGCCCCCAACGGCGTAATATTGCAGAAATTAACATGGAAGTTAAAGTTAGTTTGCCCCCCTTGTGACACAATCTCAGCCCCCATCCGCTTCGGCTCCTTTGGCTAGGTTATCCACGAGGCTCGACATCAACCTGTTCAATTAATGTAATAGTATGTCCTTGGAGCTTAGCTTGTTAGGCTTCCAACTAGTTTAATGTAATAATCGTTATCCAATAATATAAGAAAAAAAATTTGTAAAAAAAAATAATAATCTATTTTTAGGATTTATTGGCCACCCATTTTCGAGGCCATAATCCTTATTCAAACCCAAACAACATATGTTAGTTCTATTCCGATCATCCAACTACACAAAAACTTCTTTAAAATAATAGTTTTGGGACCAAAAAAAATTATTATTTTAGAGAGATTATTATTTTAACGAGAAAAAATTTAATCTGTGCAAGACTAATTGGAACTAAAAAATTTTATTTTTTTTAGAGAGATTATTATTTTAACAAGTATTATTTTAAATTTTTTTTACTGTAATATACTTACTCCAATATGGATTAATTCCAGATCTACCTTGTCAAATACTGTTTTTTGCTTGGGGAATAAGGTCTACACTCTTCACATATACTCTATAGGCTTGACTTGTATATAAATATTCATTTTTGCAAGCACATTTTCCTTAACAGCCTTAGCAAAAGGAAACAAAAGTAAAGTAACAAAAGCATGAAAAACTATTACACTTGTGTTGTGTAGTATGTGACTTGTAACCCTTTCTCTCTAGCCTCTGGAATTAAACCAAATTTACTCGTTATCAATATATAATAATCTCTTAACAAGAGTTTTAGAAACCTTTAGCTGGTCCCAGATTAAGATAAGATGTTGTAATTTGCAGAAAAGGGTAAATAATTTAGTGATTCGAAAAAGGGAATGACACCCTAAAATGGACAAGAAGGAGTGGATGTCAAGGAACTGTGGATCAAACTCATGATATGTCCAGTGGAGGGACCTTGCTCCTTTTTAAGCTTTACATCATGTGATCTTCAACTTTCGTATTAAAATTAAGTTGATTTTAAATTTTTTGGTCAAAATCAAGATTAGAAGACCTCCAAAAGAGATTATGTTAACATTCTTGAAGTACTATGATGATGGTGATGATAAATTATGATGTGTGATCTCTAAAAAACAGTACACAATGTCAAATGACTCAAATCTAGTAACTTATATATGAAGGAAGGAACATATATATATTGATCATGATCAACCTTTTGATCCTTTGATTTTATATCCTAGGTAGCTTACGAGTTTACGTCCATCCCTGGTCAATTTATCAAAAATACCAACACTGATAAAAAACACACACTTCACAGCCACTTGTTGGTTGGTTAGTCACTCATTTCTCTAGCTATCTGGCTTCCGGTCCGATAGACTTCACGATCAAAATAATTTTCGAGTGTCCAAAAACATGATGTTCTACAGCTCTATGATCCGGTTGATTTGATGGCAAAATTTGGTCGACATTCACGACAATCAATAATTGTGTCTATCTCAGTCGGACATACATTTTCTCTTTGGACTAACGTTACTTGTCATGGCATCTTGAACTTCATCATGCCACACTTGAATGTTACTTGTCACTGCACTCGGTACAAATATTATTTTCAGTTTAAATCTTTAGGCACTGATAATTGATCAACCTTGAGTTGGACATAGGGAGTGGGAGACTTAACATATCCATTCCTATCTCTTTTTCTTTTTGATTTGTTTAGGCAAAAGCGACCATGTTTAAACATCAACATCTAGCAGATTTATCTTAAGTAATGTGTGAACTAAGAACTGTAAGCAAAAACTGCAAAAGGGTGTGCACATTCATAGTATAAAGTGATGGATGTCCTACACAACACACCATCTATTAAAATTTAAAAGGTGTCGTTACATTGCACCAACCACTAGCAGGGTTTTTGAGGGGAAAGGGACCATATATGATGGATAGATGCAAAACATTTTTAATATTTGTTAGCTTGTTTGGTAAAGTAGGTCCTTGCTAGGTCTTTCCTACTCCATTCCACCATTGGGATTTATTAGAAATTAACGTGGAGTGGACTAGCTAGTTACATGATGCGTACTTAAGTCAGCCTTAGCTTGTTCAATCAGCTGCCAACGTTTCATTTTGTTTGGTAGAATTCAACCCAATTTTTCAGATATACTATTCTGGTTTTTCTCCATTTCTTTTATTTGGTCGGAATGCAGGATGATTAGCCCTATCCAGATCTGAGATCCCACCATTTCCATGCTTCAGTTTCATTAGTTCACGTAAATATTTCTGGTAAAATAAAAGATTCTTACTGTTTTACTATTCTGGATTTCAAAAGTAAATAGTGTTTTTTTTCTTATTTGGAGTGTATGCTTTTATTCCAGAGCTTATGAGAGCGGAGGGAAAGAAAGCCAATTGCTCCCATTTATCAATTATCAATTGAATTTCGTTACTTCCCGAATTTTGGGTTTATAATTTTATAGCTTACATTGCTTTACACCCACTAATTCTTGTTTGCCTCATATTAGCCCTTTTAATTATTTCGCCACTATGTGAGATTTCCCCATAAAAATTTAACTGTTGGAAGGACGAATTACAGAGGAGAAGTGCTGAAGTACACCTTGTCTAGGGTTATTTTCTTTTATCGTTTCAATTTATCGTAGTATATATTCTTCGAGTCCGTGATAGTGATTTGGTTTCTCTGTACTGCTCATAACATTTTCTTCTCTTCATCACTTACCTTGTTTTTATTTGAGTTTATATGCACTCACTATTCATTGCCTTATGCACCATTGCATCCTAAATTATGAAAGATCAACTCGTACTTGGTATTTTGATTCATCACTAACTTAAGGACAAAATAATTTTTGGTTTTTTCAAAGTGTATATAAATTTAAACATTCGAGTTTATATAACTTTTTGTTGATTAATAAGTATAAAAACAAAATTATTGAACTCGATTTTGGAGCTTATATGGCTAAATGCATGATCCGTGGGACAAAAGATCTAACACAAGGCTCCTACTAAATAATTAGTTGGTTGATGAAAAGTTTCGGCATTAAAAAGTAGGTTTCCTCATTTTAGTGGAAGGGTCCATCCTCCACTAGACAATAGATATGTAAGTGTAAGACCCATCATCTTTGGGGTAATTCTAGATAAATTTATCACTCACATTCGGATATCTTAGTGGATAATTGTTTTCTACTATGATTTAACATTGGCATGACATAAGATAAGAAGCATCAGTGTTAACCGTAAGCCATCTAGAGAGGAAAGGAAGCAATTACCCCCAAACCGGTTGGTCCAAATGTTCCATTAGTTTTCTCTTTTCTCCTTTAGATTAGAACCCATTTCGTAGCAGAAGATTTTTTTTTTCTTCTTGATAAATTTCATAAACTTTATTCATAATAAAATATATTCCTTCCGTCCCTAATTAGATGATCTACTTGTAGTTTGCAGAAATTTTAAGACAAAGACGTTAGTAAAACTTAGGAATGATTTATCTCTTAAACTATATCACGGTTTTTCATAAACTTTATACCGTTGAAAAGCATTTTAAAACACATACGTAACGAATATAAATATAACTACCAAATTATACACATTTCTTATAGTAACAAAAATAGGTCATCTATTTATGGGACAAAACTTAAAATCAAGTAAGTCATCTAATTAGGGACGGAGGGAGTAGATTATATGGATTTCAAGAATATCAAGAATCGAAGTATAATTAAAAAGTAGTAACAAAGAGTAATTCGTGAAAGGAAGTAACGAACTACCAACAAAAGTACCAAGCAATCCGAAGATTGAAAGAATAGTTTTGGGATTATAATCCAACCTTTTTGATTGGGTTCTTTCCTCTTGAAAAAAAGGATCTTCTCATAAAAATATGAGAATATATATCCTCAAAATCTTGAATTTTGACCATCACACTCCACACATGAACTTCAATCCAAAATATCCAATGAGATCACAAAGAAACGCCACGAGAGCGTACAGAGAATCTCTATAATAGAGAAGAAATAAACAAAATGGGGAAAACACCCACAAGAATACCAAAAAATCTCTTAAAAATAATAAACATTTGAACAAATCTAACCTAAACTATTAAAAAAAAACCCTGCTCAGATCTAACCAAGAATGGACTAGATCTGAACAACAAGCTTGCTTTACTGGTGGTGAGGGTTTTGTTTAGGTAATGAAGAGGAGCTAGAAAGGAAAGAGAAACTTACCAATTTTCCTAACAGGTTGATCGTGCTTGCATAACTTATCCGACTCGTCTAAATCTAATTCATTGTAAAAAATAAAAGTTAAATAACGGAGGTAGATGAAACTTTTGAACGTAGAGGTGTGCCTAACAAATCTAATGTATAAATCGAGTCAGACCTCGAAATAGATAATAAAAAAATGAAAAAACAAACTATCTAATAGTTGATTCACATGAGTCAACAGGTTCAAACAAACAAAATTTAACTGGAAAACTCGTCTATTCTAGATCAGTAGCTCCTACACTTACTATTCTCTCAAAACAAAAACCCAACTAAGCCAAGTTGGCCAGAGAGGAAATTGACTCTCAAAATTGAGGCAAGTCGGAGGTTCCAATCCCTTTATCAGTGACTTGAACCCTAAATAGAAATCCTAACTCTGTCTAAGTTCCAAATTCCGTGTGGGTGAGGGTAGCTGGAGATTACCTTTGTGGAAGTACGTTGTCGATGGGTAAGTTTTTCTTTCCTTTCTTTTTACCTTACTAGCACTATAAAACAGAAGGTCTCTTGGGACGGCCAAAAAACGTCCCAAGAGGTATTAGGGACAGTTTATGTACCGTCCCCTGTTTCACAGTCACTAATACTATTTGGTCATGTTTTTCTTTTTCGGACGGACATATTTTAGTCTTGATTTAAATATTTTATGACTATTAGGAACGGTCAGGGCATCACCGTCCCAAATATCCTACTTTAAGGACGGTTTTTTCAAAACAATCGTCCGTAGAAGCTACTTGTTTTGTAGTGTAGCCACTGTAACAGATTGTAGTACAGTGAAGGAATATGATTTAATCATAGAAACCTTAACCAACCACTTAATTCAAGATAATTAAGAAAGCTGTAATAAAAGAACTGGTTGTCAAATCCCATTACCACATTTCTCAATGTCTTAATTACATCAAAGAAAGAAACTTTAATTAACCACAACAAAAAAGATAGAAGAGTCAAAATTAAAACCATTAAAAATAATCTCAAGATAGAAATAGAGAATCTCCTCTCTTCCTCCTCCCCATTTACTAAAATTTCCACACACACTTTCTGTACTCTTCCTCTGTATTTATCTCTGTGAACTCTTCTTCTTCTCTCTCTCTTTCTGTCTTTCACTGTGTAATCAGTCACTTCTTTTGAGTCCTCTCTTTTTCAATTCATTCTAATTCTTCTTCAGTTACTTCAATAAATTTTAATAAATTAAACTTCTCACAAGACCCAAAAGAAAAAAACAACTGATTTCTTAATTTTTGAGAGTTCTTAATGGTTTGCTGCATGGCTAACTCAAGTTTCTGCTTCTTGGAAACACAAAGTTTTGATTTTTCTTCACCTACCCATTTCTGGGTTTACACTAAACCACCTCCTTATTGCTCTTTTTAGTAAATTCCATTCTTAAAGATTAGTTCTTTGTTTTGGGTTTCTTCATCATCATCATCTTCTTCAATTGAGTCTGGGTTTTCTGCTAATTGAGGAGATTTAATTGTTAAAAGTACTTTGGTGGAGAAGAAGAAATGGGGATAATAAAAGTGGGGTTTTTACTCTTCATGATCATTTTTCAAGCTCATGAATCTACAGGTAATGTTAATCAAACTTAATCCTGCAATGCTTTTATTGTTTGTTGTTTGATCTGATGAATTATTTTTTGAAGATCTGGGTTTGAGGGTTTTGTATTCAATTAGTGTTTAATTTTGTGATCTTGTTATGTCGGTGAGGTTTTGGGCAATGGGTTTGATCCAAATTTGTTCAATGTTTAAGGAATTGATGCAATGGATTGAGTTTTTGCTGGGAATTGAGCTGAATTTGTGTTCATTTTGGTTGATGTATATGATCTGTTGTTTTTGAACAAATTGAAAAATTGGAATGACATCTAGTTGTTTCGGTGGGAATTTCTTCAGCCTGAGTGTGTCGGTGAATCTCCTTACTCAGCTAAATTCGTAGAAATTAGGTAGCGTAAATTTTGTTGTTGATTTGTTCATCGAAGCAATGGCATTGTTCAGGGCTTATCAATTTGAAGTAGAAATTAGGTACAGTGGATTTGACACATTGATGTTTGTTGTGTTGTGAGGTAGAAATTTTCAATCCACTGGTCATTCGATTATGTGCTGAACGTTCGTTAAGCTGGTCTCAGTGAATGGTTGTTTAGCAATGTAGATTTGGTCGAAAACTGAAATCGTGTCTTAGTAATGTATAGCAGTAACTAGTTTACTTGTTCGATGGACTTGTTAAGTACTCCAATTTAATGAGAGAACTACGACTTTTTTTGTTGTTGTGCAGGGTACAGAATATCCCGATCTCTAGATATTTCTTCTATTCATCCTCCTGGTGAAGAAAATTCACCTAACATTGCTTATAGAAAGAAGTTTAGCATACTAAGTTCATTGACTTCGCCCACAGGTAACCGTTCTAAATCCTCACATGATCAACTTGCTATTCAATTACGTAGCTGTTCCATTTGCAGTAACCTCATGAAAAGAACAAAAGTTTAGTTGTTAAATAAATCTCATTGCTAAGAAATGCAGGATCAGCCGTACCTCTTGCTGTAGCATCACAACCTCGTGCATCTGCACCCATATCCCAACCCTTTGAAGGTTTCTTACCATCCACGGCACCTAGTCCTCCATCAGTCGTGCCATCACTTAATTCACCACCGTTGCCTCAAGTCATTCAAGGAGTTGAACCATCCATGGCACCTAGTAATCCAATTGTTGTACCATCTGCTGAGTCAAAACCGGCACCGGAACCTTTGCAGGGGTTGGTCCCATCAGTGCCACCTATTCCTCCAGATGTGTCGACAGATTACATTGCACCGACTAAGCAATTCGTTCAAGGAGTTGTTCCATCCACACCACCTAGTGGTCCAGTTGTTGTGCCACCTGATAAGTCAGAGCCCGTTCCCCGACCCTTGCAAGGGATAGTGCCATCTTCACCACCTATTCCTCCAGATGCGTCAACAGATTACATTGCACCGATTAAGCAATTCTTTCAAGAAGTTGTTCCATCCACACCACCCAATGCTCCAGTTGTTGTGCCACCTGATAAGTCAGAGCCCGTTCCCCGACCCTTGCAAGGGATAGTACCATCTTCATCACCTATTTCTCCAGTGGATGTGCCACCACATAACTCAGCACCGAGTCCCGTATCTGTTGAAGGAGATGTACTATCCACCCCACCCAGTCCGCAGGTTATCGTGCCATCAAATAAGTCAGAACTGGCTCCCCAATCCTTGCAAGAGCTAGTACCAGCAACTTCACCTAGACCTCCAGTGTTTGTACCGTCAGAGAAGTCAGGGCCAATATCCGAAGTTGTTCAAGGCATTGTACCATCCATGCCACCTGAACCTCCAACCTTTCTGCCGTCAAATAAGTCTTCACCCCTCCCCCAAGTTGTTCCGGGAATTGTACCATCATTGTCCCCTAACTCTCCAGTTGCTGTGGCATCAAATAAGTCGGCACCAATGCCTCTAGTTGTCCCAGATGTACCATCAGTGCCCCCTGTTCCTCCAATCTCCGTGCCATCAGATAAGTCAGCACCGCCGCCCCAACTTGTCACAGAGATTGTACCATCAATGCCACCTAATCCTCCAGCTACCGTGCCATCAAATACGTCAGCACCAATGCCGCGAGTTGCTCCAATAATTGTACGATCCATGCCACCTGTTCCTCCAATCTCCGTGCCATCAAATAAGTCAGCACCACCACCCCAAGTTGTTCCAGGAATTGTACCATCAATGCCCCCTATTCTCCCAATCACCGTGCCATCAAATAAGTCAGCTCGATCGCCTCGAGTTGCTCCAGTAATTGTACCATCCGTACCCCCTACTCCTACAATTTCTGTGCCATCAGGTACGTCACCACCATTGCCGCAAGTTGTTCCAGGAGTTGTACCATCAATGGCCCCGAGTTCTCCAATCACCATTCCAACAAATAAGTCAGCACAGCCACCCCAAGTTGTTCATGGCATCGTGCCATCCATATCTCCAAGTCGTTCAATTGTTGTGCCGTCACATAAAGTAGCACCTAAGCAGCAAGTCCCAAAAGGAATTGTGCCATCCATGCCACCAAGTGTTCCTTCTCATGGAATACCACCAGGGAGCGGGATACCTACCAAAATACCACTCGCTCCAGGTACTTGACTGGCTTTATTTTTTGTGTCATTATTCTTAAGCGTTGATGGATCGGTACCTAATCTATGTGCTTTTTGTTCTTAACATGCAGCACCTGTTGGATCTCCGCCGACCATAATTCCTAGAAAACCACCAGCTATGCACCCCACCATGCCGAGAGTAGCTCCGCCAGTGGCACCACCTGTCGAATCACCACCAGGAGAACATACAAGAAATCCACCGGCTGCACACCCAACCTTGCCGAAAATATCTCCGTCCAGCGTATCAGGTGTGCATTATGAATTATGTTAATGATTTGTTGTGATTGTTGTGTTCCTGCACCCTTGTTTTGAGGGTCGAGCAACTCCAACATGTGGATACTTTGTGTAATTGATTTAGGTTGGATCTTTCCCAACATGATGTTGCAGAACCTGCTGCTTCTCCATTATCAACTCCTCCGTCCAGCATCAGAAATAAAACACGTGTATCTCCAGTTGCTTCCCCTCCATTAGCCAACCATTCCCCACCTGCTAAAGGTATTTAACAAAATTTTGAAATGTTGAATAAAATTAGAATATTAAGAATGCTTTCATCATTTGACGCTTTCTTTTCTACCATAGCCTCTCCACCGCGCAAATCGATGAGACCTTCTGATAATGCGCCTGCACCTTCCAAGTTGTCTCCGGGACCCCTGAAAAGCAGCCGGGTTCACAGTCCTGCATCCCCACCCACACATTCATTCCGCAAGTATCATCATTCAAGAAGAAGTGCTAGAACCCCTGCCCCTGCACCATCGTTTTTGTTTCCTCCACCAATGTCCTACCACCAAGGTTTGATATTTTACTCATGGCAAATTAAACCAAAAAACATGTTTTCTAACTTGTGAGACACTTATCTCTTTCTGTTTTTGTGCTATTTTAAAGGCCCCGCCACTGCCCCTCCTACTTCACCTTCTCCAATAGCACCTCCACAGAAGCGTACACGAAGGCGTCGTCAGTATCCTCCACCTACAAATCAAGGTAATCGAACTCTTAAGCAGTATCTGCATACGATATAATAGTAAATCTTAAGTTAAAAATACAAATCTTGATATAAATATCTTCAATGAACTATGTCGATTTTCAAGATTCTCTTCTGTATGTTATTAGTATCATAATTCTGAATTATTACAGTTTATTACTTTAATTGAATGTTGCTTTTGCTTTTGACGGTCCTATCGTACAGCCCCTGCCGTTTCTCCAGTTAAGCCTCCCTTCCCTTCCACAATCAGGCACCATTCACCTGAGGCTTCACCACTATCACCTGCTCGATCTGAGCCTTCGCCAAGTATGAAGTCAATATCTATTATGTCTTTGAGCTTTTTTTTTTCCCCTTCACAGGAGTGCTTATTTAAATGTTGTTTCATGACTTGCTTTTCTAATTGGATTTACTCAGGGCCTAGTCTGCCTCCTAAAAGCTCACCTTCAGGTTCTCTGTCAAGGAAGCCGAAGGCCCCATTGCCGCCACCAATTATTCAGGCATTACCACCTCCACCTCCTAATCAAGGTAGGTAAAATAATTCCATCTGACTGTAGTTATACTGTAATTGTTCTGTCTTATGATCTACAACATTCTTAAGTTTGATCGTGCTTGTAGATTGTACTGCACTTGCGTGCACAGAGCCATTGACGAATAGTCCTCCTGGGTCACCATGCGGTTGTGTGGCCCCAATGCAAGTGGGGTTACGTCTTGGTGTTGCATTGTACAATTTCTTCCCATTGGTTTCAGAGCTAGCCGAGGAAATTGCAACAGGGGTTTTCATGAAGCTAAGCCAAGTGCGTATCATGGGTGCAAATGCTGATGGCCAACAGCTAGATGAAACTGTCGTTCTCATTGATCTGGTTCCACTAGGAGAGAGGTTTGATAACACCACAGCATTTCTGACTTTCGAGAAGTTCTGGCGCAAGCAAGTTCCCATTAAGGCTACCTTGTTTGGTGACTATGAAGTATTATACGTTCGCTATCCTGGTATATATGCTAATCAATTTATTTGTTTTGCATCATAACTGAAATATCTCCATCTGCTTATATCCCATCTCTGTCTTTTTTGCTTCTCCAGGTCTTCCTCAACCACCACCTTCAGCACCATTTACAACACTAGATGATGGGTCTGTCCATGGAAGTCATGGAAGGGCTATACACCCTTTCGGGGTTGACGTGAGTAAGAAAAGGGGGCGAATTGGTGGGAGCTTGATAGCTATCATAATCTTATCTTCTTCCATAGCTATAGCCTTGTGCTTCATAATAGTTTGGCTTCTGATATTGAGATGTCGAAACCATACTAGGCAGATACCTGGAACAGCTCCTCCACTCTTAATGCCGTCCCTGTCAAAGCCATCTGGTATTGTTCTAGTCCTGTGCTAAATAGTGGTTTATTAGTAACGTTGTCGTTTCTATACTATATTGGATAAGGTTCTAAAATGAAATTATAGCAGGTACAGCTGGATCTATGGTATTTGGAAGTGGGCCCAGTTCTGCGTCGATGTCATTTGCCTCGAGCATCAATACATATGCAGGAGCCGCGAAGACTTACAGTGCAGGTGAAATAGAGAAAGCAACTAATAACTTTCATGATTCAAGAATACTCGGGGAAGGTGGATTTGGTCGTGTATATAGAGGTATTCTGGATGATAGGACTAACGTTGCAGTGAAGGTTCTTAAGAGAGATGATCAGCAAGGTGGAAGAGAATTTCTAGCAGAAGTTGAGATGCTTGGCCGTCTACATCACAGAAATTTGGTCAAGTTAATTGGTATATGCATAGAAGAGAAGGCACGATGCCTGGTCTACGAACTGATTGCAAATGGCAGTGTAGAATCCCACTTACATGGTAATAATTCGAATCCCCAATCATGAATATGCTCGAATCATGTTAATTCCGCACTCCTATTGGTGATCACATGTTTTCTTTTTGATTCGCGATAAAATGATTGGTCAATTTTATATTTACTCAGGACCAGATAAGGAAACAGCTCCACTTGACTGGGGTTCGCGTATTAAAATCGCACTTGGTGCTGCTCGGGGTCTAGCTTATTTGCACGAAGACTCAAGCCCCCATGTAATTCATCGGGATTTCAAGTCCAGCAACATCTTGCTAGAAAATGACTTTACTCCAAAAGTGTCAGACTTTGGTTTAGCTAGAACAGCTTTAGAGGAGGGAGACCAGCATATTACAACACGGGTTATGGGAACATTCGGGTATGCATTTTTTTTCTTCAATTTCTGAATCCTTCAGCCTATAAAGTTGAACAAAAGATCATTATCCTTAATAAGTCTTCCTTTGCAGTTATGTAGCTCCAGAATATGCGATGACCGGGCATCTTCTCGTCAAGAGTGACGTCTACAGCTATGGTGTAGTTCTACTCGAGCTGCTAACAGGAAGAAAACCTGTAGACATGTCACAGCCACAAGGTCAAGAGAATTTAGTGTCTTGGGCTCGTCCATTCCTCACAAGTAAAGAAGGTTTAGAGATGATCATCGACCCATCATTAGGGTCAAACGCTCCATTTGATAGTGTAGGAAAGGTAGCAGCAATAGCTTCAATGTGTGTTCAACCCGAAGTCACACACAGACCATTTATGGGTGAAGTAGTTCAAGCGCTAAAGTTAGTCTGCAACGAGTGCGACGAATCAAAAGCAGGAGGTTCAGAAAGTTGTGGCCAAGAGGATGCATCAGTTGCAGATATGGAAACCAGAACAAGTAGTGATTCATCCCAATTACCAGACTCTTCTTCGCGCGCACGTTATTCACTGCCCGATTACAGCCCCAGTCCTGACGCTCATAGTGGGTTATCTTTATCTGCTTCTGACGTATTTAGCTCTGCAAGAGTTGGAAGACGGGAATCAGGATCTTTTAGGAGGTATTCTAGTTCTGGACCTTTGAGAACAGGGAGGAGTAGACAATTCTGGGAGAGAGTTCGAGGACTCTCTCGCGGCACAGTTAGCGAGCACGGAGTTGCATTCAGGTTATAAACAGAGTTAGAATCAGGTTAGAAAACAGTACACTCCTACGATCCTCTGAAGCTTTCTCTGCAATGCTGTATATCAGAAGAACAGCCAGACTCAGGTACTCGCACCTTGCAAATTATGACCCACTTGGATCAAAACGAATGAGCCTCAAAGGATTCAAAGCAAAGAAAGAAATATGTTTGATTACTGAGTAAAGCGAAGAGACAGGACAAGCTATGGCTCAATTTTGCAAGTTGCAGCACTGGATAACGGAAGACCCGTATAAACAGTGAGTTAGATACTTAAAGTGGGTGGAAAATAAATATCAAATGCCCCTTTTTACCATGGGAAAAGATTTGATTCATCACCCCAAGTAGTGAAAAGCAATGTAACTAATAGATGTCAAGTCGTAATGATGAACAATTTTCCAGTGTAAATTATATATAATCATACTGAAGAAACCCAACCTCTTGGTTTCTTCACATTTCTTATAGGATAAAACTGCAAGTATTAGTACAGTTTTTGCCCATGTTTCTCCTAATGCTCATTAAAAGGAAAGAAAGAAATCATGACGGCATTTGCTTGCTTGTAGCGATGTGATGTTTTTTAACCATTTAATATGACCGTGAATATGGATCGAACTAACAGCACGTATGTTTTTTGGTGACTCGACATCTGGATCTGACTTTGACCGAGTTAGATTTGACTCGTGATCTGAGTCAGATCTAATTTTTGAATTTTGCTGACTCGACATCTGGATCTGACTTTGACCGAGTTAGATCTGACTCGTGATCTGAGTCAGATCTAATTTTTGAATCAGACCTGTTTCAGTCGCATAATAAATTATCCTTGATTCACGGGACCAAATCACTGACTCATATTTTTGACTCAAAAAACAAACATATTGAGTTAGATCCAGATGAGCCAAGCAATTTTAATCCAGACGAGTCAGATCCGAACGAGTCAATTGAGTCAGTAAAAACTAAAGAGGGTGTAAGCCGAGCCAAGTTGAGACAACACAAGCAAAGTTGAGCCGAGCTAAGCCAAGCTTGTCAATTCAACTTTCTTTTTAAGCTCGTGGCTTAATCAGAGCGAAGACTAGACTGCCTGAAAGAGTGAGAGACAGCTATAGAAAGGGGGAAACTTAGATTCACAATTTCGTAGCCCACTGCTCTAAATTGAAAAACGTAATTGAGATGGTAAGATTGATTTAAACAGAAAACCCATTTTAGAATTCCATAAAAGTTTTGATCTTTTTTCACATCTTAATTTTTTGATATTTTTTTTTTTTTTGTTGTTGTTGAAGGCGCAATCAGGGAAACCCATTACAAGTCCAGTTCCAGAAGCTTGGTATCCAACCTTAGCTTTTTTCATGCTGACCATTGGACTTCTGCTCAGTGCTGCTTTCTTCATGTAAGTGATTCATCAACAGTTTCTTAGGGGCAAAGCCCCTTTTTGATTTAGATTATGTTAGATCCCCCCAAAGATTCAGGTATGGTAGAGCTTTTATCATTCATACAGAATAGCCTGTTTGGTTCGGGTAATCGAATTCCATAAAATTGTATCAGGGTATAAGATAATTTGTTTTTGATGGAGCATACCTGTTTGATTAAAGTAATTCAATTTTGCTGAAATTAAAATTTAAGGTGATTGGTTGATTTCGTATTCAGTGATATCAATTACATTGGTTGGATTATCTGAACTGATCATGCTACTAGTGTAATCTTTACGAAATTACCTAAGGAAATACTAGTCAATTTCCTCTTAACATTCGTCCGATCGGATACTTTTTGCTTGCATTGCTAAATTCAAGGTATTTGGAAAACCCCTTTTTGGGGAGCATTAGTTCGAGTGTTTTTGATCCTATCTGAGCCTGTTGCTTGTGATTGCCTTGACATTGTTCTAGAAAGGGAGTTAAGTTCTGTATGTGAGAGCTCAGATACTTAAGTTTGCTTTGTACTAGGTAAACTCTGGGGTTTGGGTATCTCTGATTATATCTGTTAATTTTGTTTATAATCACCCTCTCACGTTTCTTAAAAGAAGGTTAAGTTCTGTATTTCACTGTTTAGACATTAGTTCTGAATTGTATTGGTTGTATTTATGGGGTTTTACAGGTCAGTTAGCTGACCCCATAGCAATGGTTTTCAAAAATGATTCATTGTGGAGTTTAGCTGAAGCCGCTAAGAATCCTGTGGTATTTGGTGGTCCAATATATTCTTCATTAGCCGATTCACTCACTTAGGAGTGATTGGAGTCGTAGAGTCTGAATGCTTTTTGATTGAAACTAGCCATTGTTAATAAGCCAATTCGCTCACTTAGGTGATTGGAGTTATAGGGTTTGAATGCTTTTTGTTTGAAAGTAGCCCAACTTTGAGACAAGTTTGTCACCTCAACGCAGAACATCATACTTAAGATGTAGGATGGTGCACTCGTTTGCATAAGGCTTTTCATTATCCAGACTTCTAATACCTTCATACCTTTTAAACTGCCACTTGAGAAGTCTTAGACACGAGAAACACAAACTATTCTCGGTTACTAGCCACACATAGTTTGTGGTGTTTCATAGTTTTTCATGGACACTTGTCTGCTAACTTACTGGTATACCTTAACATCTACTGGTTGCTTGTGGTTTTCATGAGAAAAATTAAAAGTTCCATATTTCAGAGTACACAGACTTAGTTATAAGCGGGGGTCTTACAGGTCAATTAGCTGACCATCTCTCAATGGTTTTGTTAAAATGTGGTAGTCCATTGTATTGGCTATTAGCTGATTCATTCACTTAGGGTTGTTGGTTTAAGTAATTGAATTTCGTAGAATTATGATATAAGGTGGTTGGTTTATGTCCATGGAGCACACCTGTTTGGTTTGAGTAGTTGAATTCCACTAAAATTGTAATATATGGTGGAAACGAGGCAATTACTAGGAGTTGGATTCGATTATCTGAACTGAGCATGCTACTTGTGTAATCTATACTAAAGTACCTAAAGAAATACTAGTCAATTTCTTCGTAACATTTTTGTGTCGAGTAGTTTTTGCCTGCACTGCTGAATATTATTAAGGTACTTGGAAACCTTTTTTGGGAGCATTAGTTTGGGTCTTTTGATCTTATCTGTTCATGTTGCTTGTGATCGCCCTGTCTAAGTCTTTGTTTTAGGAAGCGAGTTAAGTTCTGTATCAGATACTTATTAGGTGTCTAAACTAGTATGATTTTCTTTGTGTTAAGTTTTGGCTTGTATTAGGTGTATTCTGGGGTTTGTGTATCTGTTAATTTTGTGTGTGATAAGCCTGTCAGCCTTCTAAGAAGGCGGTTAAGTTCTGTATTTCATTGTTTAGACACTTAGTTTAATACAAAAATAGTTTGTTTGGTTCAAGTAATCGAATTCCATAAAATTGTAATACGGTATAAGGTAATTGGTTTATTTCGATGGAGCATAGCTGTTTGGTTTAAGTAATTGAAATTGAATTCTGCTAAAAGTGAAATTTAAGGTGATCACTTGATCGGTTGGATTATACCATTCTGTGAGTCAATTACTAGGAGCTGGATTCGACTATCTGAACTGATCATGCTACCAGTGTAATCTTTACTAAATTACCTAAGGAAATACTAATAAATTTCCTCTCAACATTTTGGTGCCGAATAATCTTAGCTAAATTGCAGGTATTTGGAAACCATTTTTTGGTAGCATTAGTTTGGCTGTTTCCAATGTTATCTGTTCATGTTGCCGTGCAAATTTTCTAGGAAGCGGAGTTAATTTTTCTATGTGAGAGTTCAGACACTTCTTTTTACTTCGTATAAGGTGTAATCCGGGGTTCGTGTATTTTTGATTGTGTCTGTTGATTTTGTGTATGATTGCCCTGTCATTGTTCTAACTTCTAAGGAGGAGGTTAAGTTCTGTATTTCACTGTTTCGACACTTGGTTTGCTTGTTTGTATAATGGGGTTCTACAGGTCCCTTAGCTGACCACATAGCAATTGTTTCTCCAAATGATTCATCGTGGAGTTAAGTGAAGGGGACGATGAATCCTGTGGTAGATGTTGGTCTATTATAGTTTTCATAAGCCGATTCACTCACTTGGGAGTCATTCGGGCCCTAGAGTTTGAATGCTTTTTGATTGACACTAACCCAACCTCGAAAACAATTTGTCACCTTCACACAGAAAATCATATGTAAGATGTAGAATGGTGGAAACCTTCTCGTTTGCATAAGGCTTTTCATTACCCAGATTCCTAACGCCTTCTTACCCTTTAAACTGCCATTTGAGAAATATTAGAGACGAGAATCACAATCTACTCTAGTTTACTAGTCATTACACGGCTTGTGGTGTTCCATAGTTCTTCATGGACACTTCTCTCCTAACTTACTGGTGTACCTTAACAACTACTGGTTGCTTGTGGTTTCGATGAGAAAATGTTAAGTTCCATATTTCAGAGTTCACATAACTAGTTATACTCGGGGGGGTCTTACAGGTCAATTATATTGGCCATTAGCTGATTCAGTCACTTAGGGGTGACATGAGCACAGTGTTTGAAAACTTTCTGACAGCTAAAAACCGGAAGAATATGTAAGATGTGAAATGGTGCCGATCCCTCTTTTATGTGTAAAGTTTTTCAGTACCGAACATCTAATACCTGCTTACCTGTCACACACAGTTTGTGGTGATTTAATAGTTTGATAGTCCTTCACGCACCTATTTTTTAAGTGCTTGATGTACCTTATTTTTTAGGCTACTTCGGTGGCTTGTGGTTTATGACCAAATGTTGCAAATTCTTTTTCAATTTCCATTCAAGAGTTTTTATGTGTTTCCACACCACGTTTTTTGCAGCTACGAAGCTACATCTTCCAAGAAAAACAAAAGCATAACAAAAGAGCTTATTACTGGAGCAGTCACTTCTATTTTCTTGGTAAGTATGGTGTCCTTATATTGTTTGTGTTTCACCTTGATGTTTTCATATAAACTCGACATCCCGGAAGAAATCCTCTAGTGATGATATTATTGATGTTCTTTGCTTTGTCTTTCCTTCTGTTTTCAGGGTTTCGGATCTTTGTTCTTGCTTCTTGCCACTGGTGTTTATGTATGAGACACAGTAGACAGGCGAAAAATTCTGGCGAACCCTAAAAAAGTGACGCAATATTAACATGGAAAGGTAGTGTAGCTTTTTCACAAATGGAATCAAAATCTCTAGTACTGGATTATGCAATAAGAAGTGATTATGAGATATTATATCAGATATATCTGTAATCTTGTATTTGACTAGTTTGGCCTGTGAGAAGCACTTTGTAGCTTGATATCTTTTTGCACTGTGTTTTGTTGTTCAGAGAGTTAAGTAAATTTTGGTACCAATTGTGTTTAACATTTGCAAATCTCGAAACTAAATGACTTACATATATATGCAAAAACATTGAACTTGAGCTGAGGCCTAGAATGGATACTAACTACACCCAGGGTGCCCTCATGGGTGCCCTATAAGACTTGGAACATGACATATCTAGATCAATTTATTTTTTTTATTTTATTTTTTTCCTTTTTTTTGTTCATTTAATTCAATCAACACTACACCAAATACTATTTCTCAAAATTTAAAAAAATCAGACTCCATGATAGATTCTAAATCAGATGAAAGTTCTTCACCAGAAATCGTCCACGACTCCTTTTGTTGCTGCACAGCTTCAACCTCTGAATTGGTCATTAATATGTCATTAGTACACTCTTGATTACGATCCCAAGCAGCAGCGTTATCCCCTCCAATAGCTCTGGAATCAAAATCCAAGCTGTTTTCTTCTTGTTGGTTATCAGTAATTCCTGGTGGTGCTACTGTCTTATGTTGGTAAACTGAAGGTAACAGATGCTTGTTGTACAAAGAATCATCATACGAGTGGAATTTCTGCTGAGGTTGTAGCACGGCATCTTGGAGGAACCATGAAAAAGAAAAAACTGGAAAGCCTGCAGCATCTAGTTCTTTTGAGGATGTAGATGGTTGATGCTGCAGATGATTATATTCCGCAGCTGCTGGTAGTACTGGTACTACATTACCAGATGAAATACTTGAACCCTGCAAGTGCTGGAAACCCGCTGCGCCGGAATGATAATTGGTATTAACATAATATTGACCAATTGGTAGTTGATATTGACTATAACTAACTTCAGCAGCTGGTACTTCTGGTACTGCATCATGAACTCCAAAATCAGCTGCAACATGATTATTACATGACGACGTCGATGATGAGCATTCTTTCTTGCTTCGTTTCCGTCTGATCTTAGCAATCGCATAATCTAACATTTCTTCACCTTTTAGGATTGAGTACTCGTACATGTTCCAAGTAACGGTATTTCCATCGGACGTTATTGTTGTCATCTTCTTTTTTTGACTTTTACTTTTTTGACCTTTAGGTTTCGCAGCATTATCAGTGTACGTAAAATAACTCTTTTTTACTGTATATGATTGGTCTGTATAGATTACTTCACCTGTAACACCAAATACCCAAATTTGGGAAAATTGGGAAACTGCCCCAATTTGGACTGCAATCTTGGAAAACTGCCCCAACGTTAAAAAAAGTTGGAAAACTGCCCACTGTTAGAAATCTCAGTTAACTCCGCGTGTGCGAGTTCTCACTTGCCAAAAAAGACAAAAATACCCCGAATTTCGAGTTCAATCGAGATAAAAGTGTAGTGCCATTCAGTTTTCCAACTTTTTTTGTCTTAGCGGTTCGGGGTATTTTTGTCTTTTTTGGCACGTGAGAACTCGCACTCGCGGAGTTAACTGAGATTTCTAACAATGGGGCAGTTTTCCAACTTTTTTTAACGTTGGGGCAGTTTTCCAAGATTGCAGTCCAAATTGGGGCAGTTTCCCAATTTTCCCAAATTTTAATTAGTACCGAGAACTGTAAACAAACCCGAGATTTCAAAAAGATAGGCTTATTTTGTTTTTGTACGGAAAACTCAACAGAACACTGTCTATATTGCAATTTTGCATGCATGTCAAAAAACACAAAGAGTATTGCGAGAAACAATCAAATACCAAGAATGATGCAACTTTGCATGCATGTTCAAAAGTTATTACCAACAATATCTACGGAGAAATTTTTTTTACCACCAAGAATCAAAATTTCTTATCCCAACGGAAGTTATGATGTATTACCTTTATCCCCTGTCCACGTTCCGCGTCCGGCAGATCTACTTATCCGTGTACTGTTCTCCCACTTTTTCGTCAACTTACTAAAGAAATACAAACGAGTCATCGAAATTTTCATCATAAGACGCAAATTGTTTATACCATTGTTTACCTTGTCCAAAAGTAAACTCCAAGTCCGGTGATTCTTTCCCATAAATTACCCCAGTCTCAAAAATATGTTCACTTGGAAGAGGTTTGCCTTCGACCTTTGGAATCAAATAGTGTTGAATGAGCACTTCATCGGTTGGCTTGAAACGATAACCAGTTGGTGCTTGTAATTCATTCATATTTCTTTCTCTTTTGGTGATTAAGAAGTTAGAATTAATCAAGAACAAACAAACAAACAAAAAAAACTCACGTACTAATCTCGCTAGCTCTCTAAATCTTGATACTTCCTTATGCGGAATTAATCACATCTATTGTGCTTCTGAGGTTCGTATATATATATATATAGCCATAAACCCTAGCAATTATGTATTCCTTCTAGGATACCAATTCATTTCCTCCTAGGATACTAGTTAACTAACCTTTAGGTGACCAAATTTTGGTATAACTCCACCAATATTATCGTTTAGACATAAAATCCAGTTGAAATAATAATGACACAAAAACCCCATTTCCATTTATAATGTTTAAATTTAATATTTATTAATTTTCTAAATACCATTCACACCCTCCTATTCATTTTGGTATAACGCAGTCATGGCATCGAAATTTTCATCATAAGTGACAGGGTTGTCTCCGTTGGCCTACCTTATAATGCAAGGTTGTTGCATAAATAGGTAACTACGGAATCACATAGCGGCAGAAGACTATTACCGTTGTGACAGTCCTCTGACAAATGAACTGATGAAACAGAAAAATGCCATGAGTACATTTCCTGATCTACACTCAATTATCAATTCAAGTAAAATGTCACATCGGTTAATTTTCTCATCCATTTTTTTACACAACAGGAAATCCTACAACCACATCCGTTCAAGACTGGATAGCACTCTAAAAAATCAAGGTGAAAATCATTTGTTTATTCATTAAAATCTTAAGATTGAGTACAAAATAATACAAAGACTTTACTTGCTCTCCAAACAAACTTTCTCTCTCCTAATTTCTTGTCTAACACACACTCTAGATGTCCCCTCATTACACAGTTTCCTTCTCTTTATATAGGATAATACATAGTGGATGACAGCTAATAGATCCCCTATTTTCGGAACCATTGTGCGTTATAATCGCTCATGTACATTCGTTCAACTTCACACACTTTACACTTCGCAAAGATCATCACACTTTACTAGTGACTATGCTGACATCATTAAATATGTCATCCTAATTTTACTATGTGCGATGGTCTTCGCTTAAATTAGATGACCTTTACTTCGCATACATAATGAAAACATAAAAAATGTTACTTGCTATCAATATGTACCAACTAATAGAGGCAAGAATGGGAATGCAAACATAAAAAGAATGTTATTTGCCCCATTTGATATTCTCATGCACATGCGAGAAAGATTGGAACTCTGCTATTTGCGAATACAAATGTAAATCAAAGGGAACTTATGCTAAAGGAGGGAAAATTAACACTTAAAACACTACAAAAATCATCATTTTTAGCCACGCCAAAGATGCGTGACAATTGATTAAAACTCCGTGGCAAAAGATAATGTGCCACGGCTTACATGGCGTAACAAATTTTCCAGTGGCTAATTGTATTAGCCACGAACTCAGCCACGATTTACCTGTGTGGCTACTGACACATAATCATTTGCTACGGCCACTCGGCGTCACTATTTAGCACACATGTGTTGTGGCTAAAAATCAATAATTTTGTAGTGAAAGGTGTACATTGACGAAGAAATTCCAAAAGACATGAAGATATACAAAAGGCAGAAAAAGAATTTACAGCAACCGAAAAATAATAAATTTTTGCCTAAATTATCTTCATCACTTCGCTCGGCCTCAGAATCACTTACTTCTTCTTCATACTCTTCATATTCATCTTCACTATCAATAATATCAGGAACAACTTCGTTGGGAGGAACGTCTGCGAATGTATACTTTGAGAGAGGAATGTCATCATCAACACAGACTTTCTTAACTACTGCATCACGAGCACGGATGGCATCCTTGCTATTATTTGAAACAGTGAGGATATAATTCTTTTTTAACTGCTGGTACTTGGAGTTGTGAGCAGATAACTCCATTGATAACTTTTCGACGTCCTCAAGACGTTTCTTCTCTTCAGCAACTAGTTGTGTCTTTAATACTTCAATTTTCTCCAGATAGTTCTTTTCTTTCTCTGCGAAATATAAACAAACATGTTAGAGTTAAAAAAGATATCATCCTCAAGAAATGACAAGTATGAAAGAGAAAAAAATGACCTTCGTGAATGGAAATAATGTCTTTAACCAGGATGTTCAGATTGAAGGCTCACGTTTATGGCTAAACCCTCCCTAGCATCATTCAGAACTCTAGCAGCCCAACTAAATTCAGCCTTACTTTCTATGAGAAGTCGAGAACGGATTAAATTTCTTTCCTCAATAAGTGCATTCTTTTCGCTCAAAGCTAAATCACGTTCATCTTGAACTTTAAAGACAGTTTCTTGGAATTTTTCTAGTGTTTTCGCACCCTTGAGAGCAACCTCATCTTTTTCACTAATGAGTTTGTTCTTCTTTACTTCCAAAACTTGAATTATCTTCTTATTTTCATGAAGCCGACGTTTGAAGTTATTAAATGTAGTTAATAGGGGTTTGTGATCCATTCTAAGAGCAGTATACTTCAGTCTTAATTCCTCCAGATTAAGATTCTCAAATCCTTTGGTAGGATAATTGTTTAAAGAAGAATTAAGATGTTCTAAAAGATTTTCCTCGTCAGGAAAGTTAGATGCCTCATCAGAAAGGTTATAAATATCTGCGAGTATAGAAAAATAAGAAGTACGAATTATCACATAAAACAAGGAGAATGAGGAAGTTAAAGATTACGTACCAATAAGTTCGTCATTCCTTTCTCGAGCCTTGCGAAGTAATTCAGTGTTGGTAGAATTTTCAGTTTAAGTTTGGTATTTTCTTTCCCCAGATTGAGAAGTTTCCTTTGGTAATCTGAGGAAACTGCATAGGATAAGCGAGATACCTGCGAAAATATAAGAAAGATATTATGTATTGGAAAATAAGAATAGAAAGAATACTAAAGAAAATATGAAGATATGAATATTACCAAAGATCCAATTGCATATTGGAAACTTGGATTTATTGCGGAATCAACTCCGCGAAGAGATGGATCATCCAAAATAGGAGCATCGCAGACTTTCAAGACCATTCCAAAAGTGCGTTGTAGATCACCATTATTAAGAGCCGACATTGAATCATAGAAAAGGTCGGATAATTCTTTCATTAAAGAGGAGATTGATGGATCTTCAGAAGCAAAAATATCGTCATCACTGGATTCAGAACTTGAAGAAGGGTAGAATTCTTTGCGCTTATTGGAAAGATCCGAGGAAGAGATTTTGGACCCATATTTAGACACGGGTTTCTTGGGTTGCTTCTTGATTTTCCCAGTAGTCTTAACACCTGAAGCTTCAACCTACGCGAATAATCAAGATAAGAAACAGAGGCAACAATATTGTTTAAGTTAGAGAAAGGATGTTTCTTACATCATTATTCTGCGAAGATGACACATTCTGTGATGTCTTGGCCTTCTTAGCAACCTGAAATCAGAGGAGTAGGAAAATAAGAAACAAAGAAAACAAAGGTTATGCGAAATTAAGAGTATTTATGCGAAGATATCATACCATCTTCTTGTTCTTATCCCCGGACAAGGAAAACTTTCAAGGTTGATAAGCAGAAAGTTTCTCAGGATGGGGAAGATCAGAACCATCAGCAGCTTTGCCAGACACATAAGGACCTTCTAAAATAACAGGAAAATTAAGCCAGCATGAATGATTAGACCTGCGAGCATTACTATTAGATTTGTCGTTCCAGTCAACGTCTCGCATAATCATCTTGTCTTCAGAAATACCATCTTTCCTTCTTTCGCCCATTTAGTTGGTTCGTTTTTCATGATCGCAACATAGTAGTGTTTGAAGAAATTATCAAGAGTATACTCCGCAGGGTCGATGGCTTTATCACGGTATGATTCATTTCGCACTTCATAGGAATAAGAAGTTCCTAATCCTGCTGCACGACGAGAATATTCCAAATCTATTCTAATTTCATCTCCACTTAACTGAAATATACCCCTTGCGAATCGATCATCAGATAGAATTTCGTAGAATAAGGGTATTTATGCAGTTTGGTGAATTCTATTTCCATCTTTTTACCAGCTGGAGCCATTATAAGAATGGGAATGACGGATATATAGGTAAAAAAAATGTCTTAATTAGATCAATGAAATTACAGTTAAGGTGCAAAAGCGGAGGAAAAGAAAAAAGAAGGTAAAAAGAAGAAAGAAGAAGATGAAAGAAGATATATAAGAAAAATTCACCCTCTTTTTCCGAGATTTTATCACATTAATGCGAAGAATGAATGAATAGAAATAGATGGTTATGAGGACGTGTCAGATAACGAGTGGATAAAAAGACACGCATAAGTTAGGAAAGCTCAAATTCTGGAAGTGTGTCGGCGAAGCAGAATATGAAAAGATGAGCATGTGCGATATTATTGGATGGAGATTTCTCATGTTGTTCACTTTATAAAGAGAACGACATGAGAAGAGGAAAAATGTAGGAATGAAATATCGCACATTCATTATGTATGCGAAGTAAAGGTCATCAAATGTAAGCGAAGACCATCACACATAGTAAAATTAGGATGACATATTTAATGATGTCAGCATAGTCACGAGTAAAGTGTGATGATCTGTGCGAAGTGTAAAGTGTGTGAAGTTGAACGAATGTACATGAGCGATTGTAACACACAGTGATTCCGAAAATAGGGGATCTATTAGCTGTCATCCACTATGTATTACCCTATATAAAGGGAAGGAAACTGTGTAATGAGGGGACATATAGAGTGGGTGTTAGACAAGAAATTAGGAGAGAGAAAGTTTGTTTGGAGAGCAAGTAAAGTCTTTGTATTATTTTGTACTCAATCTTAAGATCTTAATGAATAAATAAATGATTTTCACCATGATTTCTTAGAGTGTTATCCAGCCTTGAATGGATGTGGTTGTAGGATTTCCTGCAACTACAACAACACAGGCAAAGCAGAACTGGACTCAACTATTCTGAGCAGACCCCGCCAGTTGAACTGGTACTGCTAATTTTCCCTTCAACCAGTATATTGGATTTCTCGTTTCAAAGATACAAATGATAAACAAAAAAAAAAAGAAGTCTTTATACCCTTATTCAACACTAACATTATTTAAGTGTCTATTCTTTATTATTCAAATACACTTTCTGCCAAGTAAATATACCTGCACCATAAGTAGATCGGACTATGTCCAAAAATAAAGGAAAGAGTAAAAGCCCAAACAGAACAACAGGCACACTCGCTAGCAAAGTCACAGGAATGAAAGCCCAAGTTATGCTGCTACGAAGAACAATGACAAGAGTTGCACCAAAAGCTGCCATCATGGCTGCTATAGATATGAAGAGGGAAGCGAGACCAATTACCAGCCTTTGGGGTAAAGATTTTAGGAAATCTTGTTCTGCGTAGCGTGCTGTAAGTATAGAGAAAAACATCAAGATGGATGAACATGACGCGAAGAGCGAAATTGCATCTGATACTATAAAGATAGTGAATGCTGGTGTTTTCAAGAAGAAAGGGGTTCCTGTACTTTGTTCATTTCCACCAGGTACTGTAAAGGCCGCTGCAAACATTACTGTGGCAATCAGAGCTGAAACAAGCATACATGCGTTTGCTGTTTCCTTCATCCATACTTCTCCATCTTTCTTCAAGGCTTTATGTTGTTCCGTAAACACTTCTGCAGGTGTTTTACCATCTTTGTTTAGGGATTCCTTGTATTTTGGTTGTACAATCTTTTCCACCTCCTGCATTTTAATTTATTATACGAAGTTACGAAATAAGAACTACAAAATACGAAGTTGCAAAATAAGTCCAAGCACTATTTAAAAGCTACAAGTACAATAACAACCTGAAACCATTGTATCTCTCTTTGCATTTGGAGAGCTGCGCCAGATATTTTATCCAACATAGATGACAATGGCAACATTGCAGCATAGTGTAACAGGTTGTTGTCAGAGTTATCCTTGTGGGTAGCTCTTATGTCTCTTTGCCCCATTGAAGATATGAAATTGAATATATTTTCTTGCCGAGACATAACAGCTTGGTGATACAAGGTTTTTCTGCTAACAGTTGTGCTGGTATATAGCAAAGAAGGATTCGCATCGAAAAGCTCCATGAAAACTTCAATGTTCCCATTAGTTGCTGCTGCAAGCATTGTGTCATACACTTTTCCATTTTTGAGTTCTTCATCGGTCATGTGGCCTATAGCTGAGCAAATAACTTTTAGTAGTTCAAGTACCTGAACATGTTTTCTCCTCTTCTCTAGAAGGTCCTTTACACCTGGAATTACACATAAACCTGAAAACAAAACTTTTGATTCGTTTGAAGCGAAGGTTCTTAAATGATTATGCTCGCATTGCTTTAAAACTTAAACTTATGGTATATACATAAAAGAGAGGGTTCACTAACATGACGAATATATGTTTTGCGGCCAACGTCCAGATCTACTTGCAGTACTAAGCCTTAGGGACCCTAATCGTTTGAGAGCAATGACTGATTCTCCAGTACCAAACTTTCGGGTACGTTGTCGTTCATCCAGTGCAGCACCTGTAGATATTAGATTGATATTGTGCTTAGAACTTGACATGACTCTGTATATACATGCTCGCTGGCTAGTGATATATAAGTGCAAAAGAGTCAGGTTCCACAAAGCTAAAAAATAAAATGAAGTAGAAACGGAAAAGGGCGGGGGAATATGTATAACAGGAAGAGATCACCAACATGATGAATACATGCATCGCTGCCAAAACCCAAATCGGCTTCCACTTGGGAACATATAAGACTTCACAGCCAATAGATAAATAGCAGGGATTCCGAACCTATCTTTACAAATAGCTAACTTCGGGTAAAATTCAAGCACCTCCAAAGCAACATCTGTGGGTGTTAATTTCCATGATTAGACATTCGAACTGTATTGAAAATAACTTGCATCTAAGTTGTAGAAAATACTGTCTTTTCAATCTGGATCTCTTACCAAACATTTCAGAGTTAATTGCACCCAGAAGAAAACTAGCTCCATTTTTACTTTTGTCAGGATCTAGCTCATCCATGGGTGTCACCGAATATATGTAATAGAACATATCCTCTTTCTCGTAAAGTATGGACATGACAAGTGGGATAAAACCATATTGATTTTTAATTCGTAACACCCATTTATTCTTTTTAACCAGGAGTTTCGCGATTTTTGTGGTTCCGTCTGCTGCTGACAATGCAATGGCAGTATCACCTGACGAGTTCTTTGCTTCTAATGCTTCAGGAGGCAGCAATTTTAAAAGCGCCTTCACCGTACTTAGTTTACCAGACACAACAGCTGCATGCAGAGCCGTATCTCCTCTGGATGTTATTCTAGCACTCAACCCTTCTGGATGGTCCTCTATAATTTCTTTTGCAGTTCTCCAGTCACCTTTTGCGAGAGCTTTGTATAATGGTCTAAACCGAATATAATCAGGTTTATCATCAGCAAGAGCTTTGTATACTGGTCTAAACCGGGTGACTGATTCGGCGAAGGATTCTATAACACAATAACGCAATGAATTACTGTCACGTAAACAAAAATGAGTGTACAGAACCGCTATTCCTTCAACATATTATATTTTAGCTGATGAGCCTTAACTAAATGAAAGCTAACCTCCTACTTCTGAATCTTCTGATGCTGGATCGGATGTATCTTCGTCAGACAGGGCTAGGGGGCTCATCTGTTCTCCAAAACTGCTATTTGAAGATACACTACGTTTTGGTGATTGCCAGCGAGTAAATACTGGCACAAAAAAACAAGAAAAATAACAAATGAATTAGGTTTAACTGAAACACTGGGATCCTATGGACTTGATGTCATGTAAATTGTGAAATAAAAACATATCACAGACTCAGCGCCTCGATTTGATCGATTTGACATGATTCTGTGAAAATTCTGATATATATCTAACCTTTTGTCTTTGGTTCTGCATCATCATCGTCCTCATGTTGTATTTCCAGTACCACACCGGTTTCTTCAATACTACCGGCCACATTTGCTTCCGAGGACTGAATAGACGCTAATCGATCCCAAGCCTCTTTAGCAGAATCAATACCATGAAGGTGAGTAACCATCTCCGGTCCACATGATGTCTTTATTGCACTAAGAACCATTTCATTTCTCGTCATCCATGTTTTGTATTCATTAGCTTCATCCGGTTCAGACTCAGTTCCATTGACAATACCCCATATATTTAGATTTGACAAGTAGTTCTGCATATACACTTTCCAATTTTCATAATTGGATGAAGTAAGAGGTTCATCACCAATTACAACTTCACTTAAATCTGTTTCCGCCATATATCTTCTTCTCGCTCAGTCAATCTATATGGAGATAGAGTGAAAACCGCAATCTGATACAAACTTCTTATGGAGTTATATGAATTTTTCTCCACTGATTCATACTAATGGAAGTGCACAAGATTAATACCTGAGTGGATCCTTTTTATTAGCTCTTTTGCTAGAAGCACTGTCACAGCGGTAATAGTCTTCTGCCGCTATATCTTTTGAGACGACGCCACAAAAATTACTACCGTATTGCTAAGAGGGAATCAAACTCAAATCTTCTTTCTTCTCGTATCACCACGTTTTCACCCCATCCCCTAGTATTCTGAGTGGTCGAGGACCCAATACTCCTGCAAGGCTAACAGTACTTTAAAGAAAAAACATAAAAGAAAAAGTAAAGAAGAAACATATATAGGGTATGTGATAGTGAAATAAGAGGAGGGTACATTGGATAAGAAATTAAAGCATAGCCATTTCCAACCACATATGCATTCCTTACAAAGATAGTGCTGCATCTAATAAATGCCTGAAAACAGCTGTCCTCTCTGGGTTGGCCTACTTACCTTGTAATGCAAGGTTGTTGCATAAACAGTTAAAGTGAACATTTAACATGAGAGCAGGATGTAAAGAGATGACAGAATAACACTTGGTAGTGATACTTAGACAAACTGTCCATCATTACAATAAGAAAATTATAGAAGGAACAAATCATGGAACTAAGAGCATCCACAGTGGGCGAGTATAACCAAATTTATGGGATGAGATCCTAACACAGTGGGACGGAGTAAAGATCAAATTTGGACCAAAGATCAAATTCCAGACCAAATATGGTCGCGACCAAATCCCAAATTCTAATATAGTCGGGCGTAAATTTAAAGTACGCTTGATGCTGGGCGTAAATTTAAAGTACACTTGTTAACGGGCGTAAACCAAATTTACGTATGTTGGTGGGGCGGAATTTAAATTTACGTTTGTTGCGGGCGTAACATAAATTTACGCCTGATGAGACGGACAGAAGAATTCCGCGCGTTGCCAGGCGGACACCAAAATTCCGCCTCTCTGGGGCGGACACCAAAATTCCGCCTCTCTGGGGCGGACACCAAAATTCCGCCCCTCTCAAACGGACTTTTTTTTTACGCCTCAGCAAAATTATGAAACATGAAATGAAAATTTTTCGAACGTTAGAATGATAAATTTTTCGAACGTTGGCGTTGGAGATTGCGTAGCAGATTTTTGACCGTTGGTAAGATATTTATATCTTTCGAACGTTTGAAATTGAATGTTAATAACGGATTTATTTCATACCTATATATACCAGATGAATTCCTTTCACATTTTCATATCATTCGTTTGTATTCGGCAAGAAAAAAATAGTATCAGGAAGAAAAAATAGTTTTCCATATTTCAAATCATTTTGAAAATTTTCATCGAATCGTTTTTAATGTCAACACCACGAATAGCAAGAGGTCCAAATTTTACGACAATCGAAGATGTCACGATGTGTAAAATTCATTTATCAATATCTCAAGATCCCGGCGTTGGAGCCGATCAATCAGAGATTGCGTTGTGGACTCGTATCAAGGATGATATTGAAGCTCATTTACCGGATAAACCAGAGCGGTCTTGGAGTTCCTGGCAAAAACGATTTCAGGGAATAAGTAAAGAAGTGGCGTTGTTTTCGGCAAAACAGGCGGAAGTGGAAGGTGAATATCATACGGGATGGGGTCCGGAAATGACCGTGAGTATTCTCTCTGTTTTGAAACAATTATTTTCTAATATTGAGATGCCCATGAACCTAATTGTTTTTAAAAACATTAACAGCTCGAAGAAGTAAACAAACGGTTTAAGGAATGCAATCATGGAAGAAAATTTAGGCACGAAGAGTGCTACCCAATTGTCATAGAAAATATAAAATATAATCGTCGATCGACTTTTGTTTTTGGTACGACGCACGATTTGGATAGTAGCGTGAATACCGAGGAAGATGGCACTCAAGTCGAGTCCGGTAACGACACAGATAAAGGAGACATAGAGAATACATACCTTCGTCAGATGGGAAAAAAAGCAGCTAAACGACTGAAGAAAACCGGGCGAGAGAAATCCAACCGCCAAGAGGAATTGATGGGAATAATTATTACACAGCAAGAAAATTTCAATTCTCATTACCGGGAACAATCAAGATTCAAGATGGAACAAAAAAAGGCCGAGTTTGCACAAAAACAAGCTGAGCATGCGGCTAAAATAGCCAAGGAGGTCGCAGACGATGAATTTCGCATCATGATGATGGATCTTTCCAAATTGGATCATGTACAAAAGGAGTACTTCGAACTTCGAAAGGCTTTAATAGTACGGGACAAAAGGAGCCAATTATAATCGTCAAAACGGGATAGTTCGAACCTTAAGTATTAAGTCTAATAATAAGTGATAATAGTTTTAGTAGTTTATTTACGTTTTAATATGTATTAATTTTGTCATTAGTCGTATTATTATGTAATATTTGGGATTTAATTTTATCTTCATTTAATTTAATCAACTTTAACTTATTTTGTAACATCTTACTTTAATTTACCAAGTGATGAGTATATGAAATAGAGTTAATACATTTCAATAAAATTATTCGTTAAAATAAAATCACATAATTTTTTCATATGGGAAACAACATTTAATTCCAATATTTTGTCCTCGTCTCCAACCTTTTAATTCCCATATTCTGCCCATATATGTTCGATTAAGTCATCGCGCAAGCGAATATGCCTATCTTTGCTGCGCATATGACGTCGGCGTTGCTCAGCTCTAATTTGGGAAAACTCCTCACTGTTGCCTCTTAATATATTAACCGGTGTCGGGTTGCTACGATGATCATAAACATGTGGCCATTCACCGGGTAGACGCTCATCCTCGACTATCATATTATGTAAGATAATACACGTTTTATGATATAGGCAAGCACATCTGGATTCCACATTCTAGCAGGTTGTTTGATGATTCCAAACTGTTGTTGAAGTACACCAAATCCCCGCTCTACGTCTTTTCTTGCACCCTCTTGCATCGCTGAAAATATCTCTTTTTTCCTACCAAGCGGATGTTTAAACGCCATAATAATAGTAGCAATTTCTGGATATATTCCATCACCTAGATAATACGGCATGTCATAAGAATGACCGTTTACCACATAGTTCACCGGTGGTGCTTTTCCCGTGACCAGACTTCGAAAAACATATGAACGGTTCATCACATTAATATCGTTGTTAGAGCCTGGCATACCAAAAAATGCATGCCAAAACCATAGATCATACGACACCACCGCCTCCAACACGATACTTTCGCTCCCTTTATACGCGGTGTAAGCCCCTGATTCGGCAGATGGACATTTATCCCATTTCCAATGCATGCAATCTAGGCTACCTATCATCCCTGGAAATCCTCTATCTTTGTTTTGGTTGAGCAACAACTCAACATCACCAGCCGTAGGTTCACGCAAATATTCTTTCCCATACACATTGACAATCGACTTGCAGAACCTCCGAGTTGCTTCCAACACCGTGGTTTCGCCTATGCGTAAGTACTCGTCTATTGCATCTGCCGCACATCCATAAGCTAACATTCGCACCGCTGCAGTTACTTTTTGATGAGGGTTTAATCCTAAAACTCCACACGCATCGGGCCTTTGCACAAAATCTGTCTTCGGCTGTAACACCTTCCACTATTCTGTTAAACAATTGTCGACGCATCCTGAATCTTCTGCGAAAAACATTAGGTGGTTGGTTTGGATACGGAGAAAAATAGTCGTTCCACAGAAGTTCAGCACCAGTCTCACGATCTCTTGGTATTTTGATACGAGTTTGAGGCCATTTAGAATTGGTAACAAGGACTCCCATACTAACGGCCATGTTATTTTGCATAATTGCTATTGAATCATCATCCGAGGAATAAAAACTACTATTAGAAGAAGAAGAAGAAGAAGAGATGAAACAGAAGAACAATAGTGAGCGGTATTCTCATATGCTTCCATATTCTATCCGAATAAGTGTGTGTGTGTGTGGGGTGTTGGTATTTAGAGTGAGTGAGGGAGATCACATGCTTCCATTTTCCATCAGGATTAATAAATAAAATAACATAAAGTATTTGACAAATTTTGTAAACTGTTTGTCAGTGAGGTGTTTGTCGTATTGAAATGACTAGTCGGTGAAATTTGATAAAGTATTCAAATAACTACTCGCTGAAATTTGATAGAAATTTGATAAAGTATTGAACTGACTACTCGCTGAAATTTGATTGCTATTGAAATGACTACTCGCTGAAATTTGATTGCCTATTGAAATGACTACTCGCTGAAATTTGATAAAGGATTCAAATAACCACTCGCTGAAATTTGATAGAAATTTGATTGAGTATTGAAATGACTACTCGCTGACTACACATAACAAAGATAAATAACATAATAAATGTCTAGTATGACTACACATAACAAAGATAAATAACATAATAAATTCAAAGCTAAACCATATAAATAGTCATCACAGGCTAAACATTTCCCGTATCCGGAGGCGCCGATCGCGGTGGGATAAAAGCCGTTCTCGGAATGGGCCTGACCGAGGACGTTGAAGATGATCCTTGACTCATAGAACTCCACACTTGTGGTGGCAATGTGGGGGAAAAGGCGCCGAATCCAATGGAAGGTTGGATGGTGTGTGGCGTTCGGAAAAGAGACAGTTGATACTCCAATTCCGTGATCTTATTATTCTGGTTTCCTATAAGTTCATCTTTCGCTAATAGACACTCCATCCTATCTTTCGTTTCTCGTAATGTAAAATCTCGAAATTGTTTAGTAAAATCAGCATATTCTTGGAATAATGCATAACTATCGCCCTGTCATGAAAAAATGAGATAGATGAGATTTTTTTTTTTTTGGAATTAGCAATGTAAAGTTGAACGAACACTTACGGGCGATAATTGTTGTTGCGGCGGTGGAATAAGAACATGTTCATCTGGTTTTCCAAGTTCGGTAGAATAGAAGTCACCGCCCGCTGTACCCAAATGTTTGGACCTCCCAATCAGGATGTGTCACATATTTTCTGAAATTAGTAACCTTTTTCCAATACTCTAAATATACTTCATACTGCACAACTTGCACCACCTCGGTTGCATCAACAAAACCGTCCGCTAGCAGGAGTTTTGCTTGGTCATCACCCAAATGCCCAATAATTACATGTAGTTTCATGGGAACAGCAAACGAGGGATGGTTTTGCCTCCAACATCTTTCTCCTAAATAAACATTATGCTTATAACCAAAAAGGGAATATAATTGTAGTGAGTACGTTATTAATTAGATAAATAACGAAAAATAAAAAACTATGTTATTGACGATTAATATTAATGATATAATATAAAAAATCATGTCTAACTCACAACGCCATTCCAAGAAAATATCCATCTCGAGTCCGACAGCTTCCTAGCAGACTTTCCCATCTCAGAACTGAGGACGTCGGTGTATGATTCCCATGGGTGCCATGTCACTTGGTCAATCGTCAGCTGATTCAGTAAAATCCTACAACGAATAATATCATTCTGACACCTCCTTCCATTCCATCTGGAAATTACAGGCCATTTCTGTTCATTACCGGTCATTGAGATGTCTGGTCGACATATGCCTAGGTATTCATACCCCCAAAACTAGTCCATAAAATTAATGAATCAAATTAATATATCCAAGGAAATAAACTTAAATGAAAATATACTTTACGTTGAAAATTAAAATAAAATCGATTACCAAAATACCTCTAATATTTGGAAGGGCCCGCTTAGTGCCTTCTGTTGTTTCCTACAAGCTTGTCGGAGACCTGCATACAATCTCGAAAAGGCACTACCGCCCCAGTCAAGGTCTTGTATTTTATCAATTTCTTCGAAAGCAGCTAACCATCCAGCATCAATATAGTTCTTTGCATTAGGAAAGAAAAATTGACCCAAAACATACATAAAAAAGGCAATTGCTATTCTATGGGCGAGGAGAGAATCTTCATTAGCCGCCACCAACTTATCTTCTTTGAAGTATGAGCTTAAATATGTAATTGTAATTGAGTTTGATACCCACGACGCGCCTCTTGTTCCCTGTGTGATATCCGGAAAAATCTTCTCACGGACATAGTCAAATTGGTATAGGCTCGAATCATACGGAACTACATAACCATCACCGATACTCAGTCCAGTTAACATGACCCAATCTAATGGCGTGAACCCCATCTCACCAAATGGAAAATGGAACGTGTTGGTTGTATCCCAAAACCTCTCAACAATATAATCAACAACGGCATGTTGGGTAGCGCTACACTCTATGTTCAACAATTTTTCCCACCCCGCTTTTTCAATCAAATATTTAACTCTAGGACAATGTATTGAAATAAATTTATAATAATGAATTACCGATGCCAGACATCCACGATGTTTAAACTTAAATGTTGGTGCGTCTGAAAATGTAATGTCTTCAGTAGCGTGCGGCTTATCATCTTCCACTATAGGAAACCTCCCTAACCCGGGAACGTCGACCTCCTCAATTTGACCGGTAGAGATTAAGTTGTAATCAGCTTCGGTAGATTTTTGTCTCTTGTTGGTCTTTTGGCGACCACTAAACCTCGATATAAACTTGTTCATTCTACGCACAAACATGTTAAATACAATTTCATAATTAAAAGACCAATCCACGAACCATAATAGACATAAATTTAACCGAACAAAATTTCAACATCATAAAATTCCATAAACATAAATTTAACCAAAAAAATAATTATCCAATTAACTATATTTATAACTATTTATAATTAACAAAAAATTCAATTAAAATACGAAACTAAATTAACAAAAAGATAAATTAAATTAAATCACGTAACTAAATTAACAAAAAATAATTATCCAATTAACTATATTTATAACTATTTATAATTAACAAAAAAATAAATTAAATTACGAAATAAATTAACAAAAAAATTATTAAATCACGTAACTAAATTAACAAAAAATAATTATCCAATTATTAAAATTTATAACTATTAAATAAAACAAAAAATTAAATTAAATTACGAAACAGTAACAAAAGTAATAACATTAACATTAACATACTATTGGATTAAGATGTGATTAACCCAATTTTAATAAGATTTGATTAACCCAATATGAATATCCAATTAGTAATAAAGTCTGATTCAATTTTCAACGTAAAAACCCTAAATAAATTCGAACAAAAAATTAAATTAAATTAAATCCATAAACTTCCTAGCAGACTTTCCTAATTTGGGAACAAAAAATACAATACATGATATTATTATTACACAAATTGAAATAAATTCGAACAAAAAATACAATACATGATATTATTATTACACAAATTGAATAAAGAAAGTAGATAATACATACCTTATAATGGAATTTTTAGGGTTTTTGTGGAGTTTTTAGGCTATTTGTACGGTTGGTAGATGGGAATGGAGAAGAAGAATATGAACTGAAGAGGGGCGGTGAAGCGAAGAAGAATATGAACTGTGGAAGAATATGAACTGTGGAAGAATATGAACTGAGAAGAAGAAGGCTCGTGTATAAGAGATGGGTTGTGGTTGGGAAGGAGAGGCGGTATTGGTGGAAGGGGCGGTTGCTTAAGATTACGCCCGATTTCATCAGACGGACAGGAAGAGTACGCCCTAACCCTAACCCTAATGAAAACCTACTGGGCGGAAATTTTGGTTACGCCCGTCTCAGGCGTAATAATATTTTACGCCTGACAAATTCATCACGCGGACAGCAGATGTCCGTCCGTACAATTCATCACGCGGACACCAGATGATCGCCCGTCTGATCTCACACGTGCTGTGTGACCGTGTTTAACTCGGGCGGAATTTAGTTTTACGTTTCTTCGAGCGGTCATTTGGAATCCGTCTGATCAACGGGCGGAATTTAAGATTCCGCCCCTTACCAAACGTAATTTATATTTACGCTCGATAACAAACGTGATTTATATTTACGCCCGTTTGAAACGTAATTTATAATTCCGCGCAGAAATGAAACGTAACTAATACTTCCGCCCGTCTTCATGCGTAAAATTGTTTTACGCGCGACCAAATTTGGTCTTCTCCCAACATCACAATACAGATTAAACTCATATTTAGTCTTTTTTTTTGGTCTTTGATCTTTGAGTTTAGTCATACCATTGCAGTCGCTCTAAGCACCTTAATTATTTTTTGGCCGACTTTGGAGTACTCGTTTTCTAAGCATGGAACTAAGCACCTTAATTATCATTTGCCCTGCTGGGGGAGGGTCTTTCGCAAAAGCTAAGATCATCCAACAATTATTTTTTTTTCTTCATGTTAGAAGCTTATAACGGATACTTGGAGTTGGAAACATTACTTTCCCAACGAGCATTTTCTGCACTTTCAATTATTATCTAACGAAGGGCCACACACACGTACACTTACTCTTCTATTCTCAATCATCTTTAATCGATTTTTCTCTGTTTTCCTTGTCGAAACTCTAATAAAGAGTAACAGATATTTCTTGATGATAATTTATAAACTAAATACGGAAGACTGTTCTTTTAAGAGACTAATGTGACCCATTGATTTTAGATATTTTAAGTGCTCTAAAACAGAAAACTTTATAAACATAAAGGTGTTGTTGGAAGTTTTATGGAAAATTATGAAAACCTCCAAATATTACGAAACTAGAATAAATCCCTAAACCTCATCTAAAATAGAACAAAGAGGAGTAGCATTTTCAGATTTCAAGTTTCCAACCAGACTTGCACAGTCTTAACTTGTTACTTAAATTAAGAAATTTGTCTAAAATGATAAAATTTAGGGTTCTCAAGTTTTCAGTTTAAAGAAGTTTTATTGTAGATGAAAGGTCCAATTTGAAGATTCGGAATTAAAATTCCCTACAATTCTTTTGCTCTCTCTTCTTCTCCTATCTAGCTCTTCCTCAAAATCCAAAAAACCTCCCACCACCATTAAAACTTACTGCTCAGATCTGGTCCATTTTGGGTTAGATCTGAGCAATTTTTTTTAATATTTCTTGTATTCTTAGATAACTAGTAGTTTAAGTTAGATTTGTTTTAGATTTTGAGTCAATCTCCATTGTTTTTAGGAGATTTTACGGTGTTCTCGTGGGTATTTTTTACTTTTTGTTTATGTCTTCTCCTTTATGGAGATTCTCTATGCGCTCACATGCGTTTCGTTGTGGTTTCAATGGAGTTATTGGATGGAAGTTCAAGTATGACGATCAAGATTCAAGATTTTGGGCATATTGCTCTCATAGTTTATGAGTATGACTCTTTTCTAAAAAGAAAAAACCTTATCAAAATGGTTGGATTATAATTCCGAAACCATTCTTTAAATATTTCTCTTCACGGATTAGTCTTTGTTAGTACCTTTTAGTCTCTATTTTATCATGCAAGAAATCTATGAGATTTATCATAAAAAGAAAAGAAAAAATTTGAATTCTTAGAATAGAATAAAGTTGCACCACTAAAGAAGAGCCAATTGATACCGTACCAATTGTTGAAGAGCCAACCGATCAAAAGGTGTGGGTGGGACATTGCTGCAGACCACTGATGTTGACAACAGAAGCTTTAGTGCATAGCTGTAAGATAAAAACAACCAAGTGAAATTCACAATTCATGGAAACAAAGATGAAATAAAGTTGAGAGCCAGCTATGGATACAGATACAGTTCAATCAGTCAGTGATAATGTTAGCTATCATTGATACTTTTGGGGAAAAATAGTATTTAATTTATTTTTATTTATTTTTTTGGCAAAATTGCCCTTGGAAGTTGCATATTGCAGCATTACTAATCTAATAGTTCTCACCTCTATTAGGAAGGACTAAGGAGAAGGGTTCCTCTAGAATATTGATCGATCAAGAACAAGAAGATATATGGCAGAAACAAATGTAACGGAAGCTGTAAATGGCGATCAATCTCTTACTTCATCCAATTATCAAAATTGGAAAGTCTACATGCAGAACTTCTTGTCAAATCTAAATCTATGGGATATTATCAATGGAACCGAGTCTGAACCAGATGCAGCTGATCAGAAATACCATACTTGGGTCATGAAAAATGAAATGGCTCTTAACGCCGTAAAGACATCATGCAGACCAGAAATGGTTCTTCATCTCCAAGGTATTACTTCTGCTAAAACGGCTTGGGATCAATTAGCATCGTTGCAATCCCCAGCGTCCAGCAGTGCTGAAGAAAAGGGTGAGTCCAAGGAAATACAACACGGTGATGACGATAGACCTGATGCATTGCCAGAAACAGAAGGTTAGCTTTCAAATAGTAAATCCTCATCAGCTAGAATTGAATTTGTTTAGGTGACACTAATTCATCGGAATATTGTGAAATAGATTCTTTCTCCGGTGAGCCTGAATATATACGGTTTAGACCATTTTACAAAGCTCTTATTAAAGGTGATTGGGAAACTGCAAAAGAAACTATAGAGGACGATCCCGGAGCATTGACTGCAAAAATTACACATGCTGGAGAGACAGCTCTACACGTAGCTATTCTGTCTGCTAAACTTAATACTGTGAAAGAGCTACTGAAGTTGCTGCCTCCTGAAGCATTAGAAGCAAAGAGCAATCCAGGTAATCCTGCCATTTCATTTGCAGCATCACTTGGAATCACAGAAATTGCTAAGCTCGTTGTTGAAAAGAACAATGGTGTTTTACGAATTATAAACCAATATGGGCGAATCCCACTTGTGGCCGCTGTACTCAACGGGAAAGAGGATATGGTACGTTATTTGTACTCGGTGACACCCGAGGAGGAGCTAGATCCAGACACTAGTAAAAATGGCGCTACTTTTCTTACTGGTGCAATCACCGCAGAGATGTATGGTAATGGATCCGGATCTAACAAGGCAGAAACTTCTACAGCTATTCATTAGTGTTACAAATTATATCTTCTTCAATATGGTTGCATAATTAGCGCAATTAACATTTACAGATATTGCTTTGGATGCGCTAGAACTTTACCCAAACTTAGCTATTTCTGAAGATTTGTTCGGAAAGACTGCTATTGCTGAATTGGCTCGGAAGTCTTCTGCATTTCCAAGTGGAAGCCGATTTGGGTTTTGGCAAAAATGGTTATATTCATCATGTTAGTGACCTCCTTTTATTATAAATTTTCCCTTTTAGTTTATAGAGCTATCAACGGGCAGTTGATCTCGAGTCCAACTAGCACCTGAGATAAAAAAAAACAGGTGTATGACCTCATATATCGCAGCTCAACCATGTCATGTTCTAAGTACATTTTTCAATTTAACCTCTACAGGTGTTCAGCCTGGTTTTTCTGAAGATTTAATCACTGCTATTGCAAATTCCTTCCCCGGAATATCGACCCCCAGAATACGGTCCCCCGAAAGTACTTCTGGAGAATTATGCACTGATGTCAAATCGTCCCCCGGAATAATGATCCCCTTACCCAATGTACGGTCCCCAATACGGTCCCGCAGCAGACGCATTTCTGAAGAAATCATTTTTTTGAGCAAATCAAGTGGAAGTCGATTTGGATCCTGGATGCAACACTTATACTCATCATGTTAGTGACCCCTCTTTTATGCTATCTGTTTTTCCTTTATGCGTCAAAATCTGAATTTGTTATGGCATCGTTTTTCTTTGTTAATATCCTTCTTTTGAAAAGGATCAGTAGGGTGTTCGAGTTGGTCGCTACTAATAGTTACTGCCTCCTTTAATCATGATTTTCTTTACAGGTTTATTTGTAGTTCCAGGTGTAAAGGACATACAAAAGAAAAAGATAAAACATGCTGAAGTCCTTATACTACTGAAAGTTGTGTGCTCAGCTATAGGCCTCCTGGCTGTTGAAGAACTCAAAGATGGAAAAATAGATGACGCAATCCATCTAACCGCAACTAATGGGAATATCGAAGTTTTCATGGAGCTTCTTGATGCAAATCCTTGTTTGGTCTATTCCATATCTTCAAGCAAAAGGACCTTGTATCACCAAGCTGTTATGTCTCGCCAAGTAAATATCTTCAATTTCATATCTTCAATGGGCCAAAGAGATTCTAGAGCAACTGCTTTGGATGATGACCAAAACAACTTGTTACATTTTGCTGGAGTTTTGCCATCGCCCTCTCAATTAGATAAAATATCTGGTGCAGCTCTCCAAATGCAAAGGGCGCTTCAATGGTTTCAGGTTGTTACTGCACTTGTGTACTTTCGCGTTCCAAACAATGTATTTGTGTGTTCGATGAAAATTCCTATAAAGTTCTCTTGCACTTATTTCCCTCTCAATCATTCTAAATAGCAGGAGGTTGAAAAGATTGTGCAATCAAAATTTAAAGAGTTTGTTAACAAAGACGGTATAACACCTGCACAATTGTTTACAAAAGAACATAAAGCCTTGAAGAAAGATGGAGAAGCATGGATGAAAGAAACAGCAAATGCATGTATGCTTGTTTCAGCTCTTATTGCCACAGTAATGTTTGCAGCGGCCTTTACAGTACCCGGTGGAAATGTTGAAAGTACAGGAACCCCTTTTTTCTTGAAGACAACAGCATTCACCATCTTTATCGTATCAGATGCAATTTCTCTCTTCGCATCATGCACATCCATATTGATGTTCTTTGCAATTTTAACAGCACGTTACGCCGAACAAGATTTCTTAAAATCCTTACCAAAAAAGTTGATTATAGGTCTCGCGTCCCTTTTCATTTCTATAGCAGCTATGATGGCTGCTTTTGGAGCGACTCTTGTTATTGTTCTGCAAAATAGAGTTACTTGGGTTTCAATCCCCGTGACTTTGCTGGCGACTGTACCTGTTGCTTTATTTGGATTTTTACAGTTTCCATTATTCATTGACATAGTCCGGTCTACTTATGGAACTGGTATTTTTACTTGGCAAAAAGCTAATTTGAAGAATAACAAATAGAAGCTTTCTCTTTTTCATTGATGTATCAAATATTCTAGCTATAAATTTCATATTTTTTCTTGTTATTTTACGTACCAATTATTTTTAACATTTGAAAATCTCTACACTAATCAATTCATATATATATCTATGCAAACATTGAACAAGACTGAACCTATAATGAATTCTTGATGCTCATAATACCATGCTTTACACTCATAATTGCAGTAAAAATTTGTCTGCTTAAGTACTTAATTACCTTACATTAATATATCTTCATTCAATTCAATCAGAACTACATCCAATATTATTTCCCAAAATTCAAAACAATCCTCGAAGATCAGGAAAAAATATGTCTTCAAGCTTCATCAAGTTTTCTTTGGAACCATTTATTAAATCAGACATAAGTTCTTCGTCAGAAATACCCCACAAATTATTTTGTGGCTGCACAGCTTCAACCTCTAAATTGGTCATTAATGTGTCATTACTACTAGTACCCTCTTGATTATGATCTTGAGCAGCAGCATTATCCCCTCCAACGGCTACGGAATCATCAGCTGCCACTGGTTCAACAGCTGCCTTGAGTGAGTTAGCGGATAAATCCAAATTGTTTTCTGTCTCATGTTGGCAACCTGATGGCAACGGATACTGATAAGAAGTATCAAAAACAAATGGTGGACCTTGATAATTTGGGAAAATTTTGTACAAAGGATCACCCCATGACTGCAGTTGCTGCTGAGTTGCTAATACGTCATCTTGGAGTACTAATGTAGAAGAAAAACCTTGGAATGCTGCGGCTTGTTCATTAAATACGTAGTTATTCAACCAAAATCCTGGATGACCAGTGTTATTACTTGATTTTGTTGTGGATGGGGATGCATATGGTTGATACTGCAGATGATTATATTCAGCAGCTGGTACTACATTACCGAAGGAAATACTTGAATTCTGGCAGTATTGGAACCCCGCACCATTGTCCAACGCGGGATGATAACTAGTACTTGCATAATGTTGGCCTTCAATTGCCGTGTTAGGAACTTTGAAACCATCTTGACAAGCTACAGATTCATTGATAACCTCATAATTACATGACTTTACTTTCTTTGATGATGAGGACGCTTGCTTTGATGATGACGATGTTGATCCTCCGTTATTGCTTCTTTTCCTTCTGATCTTAACAATCGGATAATCTAACATTTGTTCACCTTTTAGGATTGAATACTCGTCCATATTCCAGTAACGGTATTTCCATCGGACGTTAGTGTTTCCTTCTTCCTTTTGTGATCCGTAACAGCATTATCAGTGAATGAATAAGTCCTATATTTTACAGTATATGATAAGTCTGCATAGATTGGTCTACCTGTAACACCAAATTTCCAAATTTTGATTAGTATAAATTAAACAAGAATTATATAATTTAATTTTGCATGCATGCATGCACAAAATTATGACCAAAGAATCAATACCAAAAAGAATAAAATTTATTATCAAGAATAAAGATTTCAAATTGTTGTCAAAAGTTATGATGTTGTACCTGCATTGTTGGCTGTCCACGTTCCATCTCCGGCGGTTCTACTTATCCGACTACCGTTGTCCCACTTTCTCGTCAACTTTGTAAAGAAATACAACGAATCATCGGAATTTTCATCATAAGACGGAAATTGTTTATACCATTCTTTACCCTGTTGGAACGTATTTTCCAAGTCCTGTGATTCTTTCCCATAAATTTCCCCAGTCTCATAAATATGTTTACTTGAAGAGGTTTACCTTCGATCTTCGGAATCAAATAGTGTTTTATGATCACTTCATCGCTTGGCTTGAAACGATAACCAATTGGTGCTTGTAATTCCTTCATGCTTTCTTTCTCTTTTGGTGATTTAACTGAATGAACCCAAAAAAAAAAAAAAAAAAAAAAAAAAAAAAAAAAAAAAAAAAAAAAAAAAAAAAAAAAAAAAAAAAAAAAAACTCACATACTGATCTCCCAAGCTCTCACAATTAATCACATCTACTGAGCCTCTGAGGTTCGTATTTACACAGTCACATACCCTTGCAATTATGTATTCCTTCTAGGATATTAATTAGTTTCCTCCTGGGATAAGATAATAGTTAACAAACCGTTTTTGTTGGGTAAGCTTTCCGGTAACATTCTTTCTTATTGTTTCCCTTTTGACACACAGAAATAAATCAATACAAAGGAACACTTACCGTGGGCCAAAACTATATAAGTCCAGTCCAATACCATTGGTGCCAACTAATTGGCACGACAAATAAAAATATGGGAATTTTTTTTCTAGCCCAATTTGGTTTTTTTCTATATTAAAAACCCATCATTAAAATTCTATATATAAGAAACCCATAAAATGATTTAGGTAGAATAATACCCTTTAGTAATTTCATCAAAAAATAAAACAACAACAAAAGAAAAAAAAACGTTAAAAAGAGTTAGTATTAATCTTAAATTCCTAAAATAGCTCCCTAAAATAACTCTTTTTTAACTTTCCTGAACTAACTCCCTAAAATAACTCTTTTTTAACTTTCTTAAAATAACTTTTATTTATCTCGTCTGTTTATTAGTCTCCTCCAAAACCTAAAATTCCTTCAAAAAAAAAAAAATTAAATTATCACCGTGAAAAACTTTTGAAAAGAAAAAAACTAGCTTGGAAAATAAGGAAAGTTTTAATTTTCATGGGCTCGATGGTGAAAATTCTACTTTATCACCATGAGAAATTTATGAAAAGAAAAAAACTTAATTATCACCTTGGAAAAATTAGGAAAATTCTAATTTTCAATGGCACGATGGTGAAAATTCTAGTTTACATGGTCATAATGGTCAGAAACAATTGGTGAAAATTCCAATTTTTCACTTATAATTATGTAGGCGAAGTTGTGAAAATTCTAATTTTCACAAGTGATAATTATAATTTTCACATCTAGTAATTAGTTATGCCTCTAAAAAACATAATTTTCACTATTATGATCCTGTTCCTTCTATCTTTATTACTTTTACTATTAAGATGATGTACTTTATACTTTAACCTCGAAAAAAACAAATTGGGCTAATTAATTTTAAGCAAAAAAAAAGTTAACGGTTTAATGAAGTTAATACCATAAAAGCCGTTGACATATGTACATGTATACCACATAACATGTCTTTTTTAACACATCCATTTACGAACCCTACTTGAACAGTTAGCTAACCGCTGTGTAACAGCGATGATGACGTAGGTATGTACAATGGCAGAGAGATGAGTAAATTCCCCTATACACGTCATGTACAAAAAAAAAAAAAAAAACAAATTACTTTCTCTTTCTATTTTCTTCTCACTTTTTTCTCTTTCTGTTGTACAACCATATTTTCTCTTTCTCTTTCTACTGTACAAAAACACCATGAATTAAGATGAAAAACCAAAATCCAAATATGCTTGTTTTACTATTTTCGTAGCAGTAATGGATCAAAATTATAATATTCCCTTATCTTCAATATCTTATCCATTTTTTATTCTCGATTTGATTGAATAAATTGTTGCTGTAGATCTGAGAACAATGAAACTTGAAGCAAATAAGTGTAAAATTCTTGAAAAACAACTAATGTAGCAGAAGAAGAATTGATAAGCAATAAAGAGATTTTTGATTATAATGCAATATGGGTTCCTTACTATTTAATCAAACACAGATGCATGGGCTGTTTCTGTTTGATTGATGAAAAAAGTGAAGAAAGAAATTGCTAAGGAGTAAGGAAAAAAATTGAAACAAGGTTTGCTTAATACTCAGTCGTTAGATGTCTCCATTATGACTGTTAGATTCTCTATATGACTTATCCAAACACGAAAAACCTTTATCATTTTCTTTAGCATTAATCCTGATGACCTGGATAAACTCAAAAGACACGTATTGCTGCCACTATGTCCGTCACGTAGGATCAGCTGTCATTCAGCGCTTACCAAGCGGGTTATATAGCATTTTCGTCCATTTACCAACGAAGTGAATAAATATAGCCGAAATTAAGGGAAACAAAAATTAATGGTTTGACCACAAATTACACCCATAAAAATCGCCCATGTCATCAATAAGATTTTTCTTTTAAATATTTTGGTTAATAATACTTTAACAAACTAAGGTTAATTTAGTCATGTTGAAAATAAGAAAATGCAAATCCAATTTAAAACTATTCATCTTAGCCGTAGATCTCGTATTTTGGGCTACACATATATCTCATCTTAATGATGAGTTAATGGAAGAGAGAGATAGCAAACTTGGATTTTTTTAAAATTTCCACAATAATATATCGTTATGTGATATTCTCTCCTCTCCGGCAAGGAAGAGGAGGGGCGCACCGCGGTGATATCCGGGAAGAGAACCGCTTACCAGAAAGAGAAAGACGTCTATCGTGTTACCGAGGTGTTTTTCAGTCATGTAAATGCAATTATATGAGTTTTTAAGAGATCTGCCGCTGTTTCTGCATAACTTTGTCGTTAGGGTTTTAGATTCAAACCAGTTTTAGTTGGCCGTATAAATTTATGTTAGTCCTCTTTCAAGTTAATTATAGTTTATGCTTACGTTAATTTTTTATTATTTTTTGACAAAATGTCAGTACCATCTTGGACATGAGATTGATTTTTCAATATTTGTCTCGGCTCTAGAGATCAACGGAGTTTCTATGATGAAATTTATAAATTCGAATACCCTAAGTAGACCCTATAACTATAAGTTTTCAGGTTAGTGGATTTCAGGGGGGGTGCTTCTTGGGCTCCCGCATAAGGCGGGAAATATTAGTTTAATTAAAGTGGGCTAATTTTTGGTGGCCCACTATGTTTTAGTCACCAAATATAATATATAGAAATTGACGTTTAGTCCCATTTTTGTTGGGCCTTAGACTCTTTAGTCCTGTACTTCAAAGCCTAGTACTAGGAGATCCTAATTCACCAAATTTAAAATGGATCAGTCTTTTTTTTTACGATTCAATCCAAATCAATATTTTCCACAGCCGAAAATACCCATCACTCATATTTCTTCTTCGTAATTCACTTTCTGTTTTTTCGTTTTCCATCAACTCTCCCACGAAGAAAAAATCCTAATCATAATCTCTTCCAAATGAAATTTCAAACTCCAAACACAGGTCTGGGAATCAAACAAACAATTGATTGGACTTGATTGGACTTGATTCGTTATCATCGATACGACGATACTTTTCTTTTTCAAGATACTCAATATAGGGGAAAACTTGATGAGATTCAATTTCAACATTGAAGAGTTCATCGTTGAAAGCGATTGGAAAGATAAGTGTAACCTATTCTTATCATTTAGTTTGATCTCTCAACTACTAATTTATGAATCGATTTCAGAATTTTATGTACGATTTCGAAAACCTAAATATTTAGGTTTCATTTTTTTTTTCCTTGCTTAATTTGAAGATATTTGTGTTTCATTGATATCATGTACTTTGAGTAACTATGTGGTTCTTTTGATGATGCGAAATTTCGGATGTAGATTTGAATGAAATGTTGTTTCTGTGTGTTTGATTGATTTTATGAGCTTGGGGGTAAGAGGTTTATTTTTCATTTTGCCTTTGAAAATACTGAAATCTGGTGGAAATTCTAGAACAAAATTTGACAGAATGGAGTGGTGCTTGTGATTCATGCAGCTTGGATAAATGCAAATTTTTCTGTTAAATTGGAAATATTGGGTTTACAAAACGAGTCAAGAGGTTTTATTAGTAGTTTCAATTGCTTCAGATAGAGCATCCACTATAGTTTCTATTTTAAACGAGATAGGTTACCTTGAGCTTCCAAGAATATCCATGCATTATTTCTCATAATTAGGCCAAATGCAGCAAGATCACTTTTTTATTTATAAAATGTGTCTTGATTACTTTATATGCCAATTAGTGGAGGTTTAGTCCACTTTACATCAGTCATGAACACCGGGAATTCTAGGTGTGTGATTATTAATTAATGCACGAGTATAAGGGTTCAATTATCTTGATAGGTTTTTGCCTGTAGCATGAGACCGATTTATGTTTGTTTATAATTAATTCTATTGTGAGTGCGGCATTAGCGAACATTGAATTAATAAAAAAATTGCAGGTCTTTGATGTCAGTCATCCATGTCTTCTTGGTTGTTCCATGATGAATTAGTACGAAGGCTTTGTGAGTCCACATTGTATTTGTCCTATTTTTTCAGCGTGTTTAGTATATTATGAGCGTAAGTCTATTTTATATAAATGTCCTTGGTTTTTTAGAGCAAGTGGTTTCCGGATGTATGTACTTTGTTACCTGATTGGAGAAACGATGCTAATAAACTTGTCACTTGTCAGATGAATTTACAAGTGTTTGCCTAGCTACCTGTTTATGATTAGGTTAATACATCAAATGTTTTTTTTTCTTAAACATCTTTGAGTTTCCATCTTTTTTTTTTTCTGAACACTTGTCATTTCAAATACTTGTTTTACTAGTTTGTGCACATTTTTTTTTGAGTTATTAATATGTACATATTTAGAGAGACTTATCAAATGTTAGAGAAACCACTACTTCGAGTTCTTATCTCAATATGCACATACTTTAAACACTTACTTTACTAGTTTGTGCACATTTTGTTTTTGAATTATCAATGTGTACATATTTGTACACATGTTGATTATTTAGGTGTACATAGTTTTACACGTGTTATTCACTTTGAAGTCTAAGAAATTAGGGGAAGCACTAATGTGTACGTTATATTATTTAGGTGTACATAGTTGTCCACGTGTTGATAATTTAGGTGTATATAGTTGTATTTGTAATACAAACCAAAAATAGAAATTAGGGGAAGCACTAATGTGTACGTTATATTATTTAGGTGTACATAGTTGTGCACGTGTTGATAATTTAGGTGTATATAGTTGCATTTGTAATACAAACCAAAAATTAGGGAAAACACTAATGTGTATAATTGTTGAATTTTTTTATAGGTCTGTACATAGTTGTACACCATTGTGCTATCTCAATAATACATGCATGTTTTGTGGTATACATGTTGTGCTATCTCAATAATAAATACACGTTTTGTAGTATAAATGTTGGATTTCTGTAGGTGTGTACATTGTTGTACACCATTGTGTTCTCTCATGATTTTATGGCCTTGGATTTGGTTGATTTTTATAGGTGTGTACATAGTTTGTACACCACTATATAATCTCAATAAAATATATGACTTGTTTTGCGGGTATTAATGTTGGATTCATTAGATTTTTTTCATCCATTGTGCGCTACCTCAATAATATATGCATGTTTTAGGTATAAATGATGGATTTTTTTTAAGTGCGTACATAGTTGTACATCATTGTGCTCTTTCACTATTTTATGGTATCTTCCTGGGTATGTATGTTGGATTTATTAGGTTTTGTAGGTGTGTACATAGTTGTACACCATTGTATAATCCCAATAATATATATGACTTGTTTTGTAGGTCTGGATGTTGGATTTTTTAATTTTTTTTATAGGTGTATACATAGTTGTACACCACTATGCTCTGTCAATAGTATATGCATGTTTTGTAGGTATAGATGATGGATTTTTGTAAGCGTGTACACCATTACTGTTGCTCTCTTTTCTGATATTCCATAGTGGCACAACATAAACATTGAGGAGAGTTTGTGTAAGTGATATGGTGCCATTTCACATTGGGATTTTCTGACCGTCGGGGCATATGATGATATTTGTTCTAAGGTTTGTTGATTTTTTTATGTTCGGTGAATCATTTAGGAGTGAAATCATGTGATGCAGCAGTCGAGGTTCTTTTTATTTTTTTAAGAATTCGAATAGTTATTACATGATTTTGTTTCCAAGTGTGATGTTGAAGATTTTAAGCTGGGTGAAAATTATTGCAGCTAGGGATTGGTAAAGAGAAAGTTGCAGACATTACTCAAGATGTACAACAAACGACATGGAAAATTATTAATCTAGGTGAGTTTATCTTTTTTTTTTCGTAATCAGGGTGTACGAAGTTACGCAGATATGAGAAAATGACACATAGATGGTTATGGAGATTCCTAATAGTATTTTCCCTTACATTTTTTTTGTGGATACCAAAATGGTTGTCGTGTTGTTGGTGATAGTAACCTGGGTCATAGGATTTATACACATGTTGATTCTTAATGTGTATATAGTTGTAGCTTGTTGATTGTTAATGTGTACATAGTTGTGCATCTGTTGATTCTTAGTGTGTAGATAATTATACAATGTAGATTGTTGATGTGTAAATAGTGGCACCTTTGGCATCAATTTTTTTTTCTTTTCGTTTTATGCATCTAATTTAGAGACTCACAAGCTCAAAATGGTAAAGCACCCAAGACTATCACAAGGTTTGTGGGAGTTGATGGTTCAAATCCATCTAAGTTTTCATGTTATGTTTATACAACAGGTAGCTGTGTACATACTACTGCACCTATGTAAATCCAATGAAATAGTTTAGTTTGTAGGCGGATATAATTGTTTGTTTCATACTTTGTGTGGGTGTACATATATGTGCACCAATGTATTTTCAATGAAATATAGGTCGATGTGTGGTTATGAATGATCGATTTCATATATGAATGTTTTGTAGGATGTGCATATTGGTGTATATGTGTAATTCCAGTAAAAAAATAGGTTTGTGTGTGGTTATGAGTAAACGGTTTCATGCATGTTTCGCAAGGTTGTACATACCAGTGTAATTTCCATGAAAAAGTAGCTCTGACAGTGGATATGAATGACTAATTCATGCAGGTTTTGTAGGCATGGACAAAGTGGTGCACATGTAAAACACTGACTGCATAAACTTTTGAATTTTCGTGCAGGTGCACTTTTTTGTACACATCAAATAATGAAGTGAAAATTATTATTGTTTTAAAAGTGAAAATTATATAGTCATATGGGTACTCTTTTTGTAACTATCGGAAAGATTTTTTCGAATATATAAAGTTTATAAATTTTGGACGAGTGGTTCCAAAGATAAATCGTTTTTAAATTATTTTTATATTTTTAGAAATTGGTGACGTCATCATGAGTCACTATGGACTAAACTGAAAATATTTGGGTTAAATTATAAATATGAAGGGTTAGTAGTGTACTTTTCGTATTCCAAATAAATAAAGGACTAATTTGTACCTAGTTAAACGGGTATGGACTAACTAGTATATTTGGATGAGATTTTGGACTGAATCATATTTATATGGTCAATCCTAATTAGATTCCATAATTTAAATTTCTGCCTTAAAATAGGAACGTACATTCCAAGTAGGAACTATTCAAGTTAAAGAAAACCTTAGGCGAGAACGCCGAGAAGGAAAAAATTCATTTTGTTCATAGTACTCAGGTTGCTCCGTAGTTGTTAATCACTTATAGTCTTATATAATTATAATAACTTGCAGACTAGTTGCGACTTTGGTTAGGGTTAGTTGAATTGATTAACTTAATTAATTTCAAATTGATGATTTCAACTTTGGTTACGGTTAGTTGAATTGATTAACTTAATTTCAAATTGATGATTTCGGTTGTTGGTTTCAATTTGTTGATGTGTTTATACAGGAGAATCATTTAACATTTGAGTATATATAGTAGATTAACTTTTGTTTTATCTTTTATTTCGTGCCTATCACGAAAAGAGTAGTAACAGTAGTGAAAATATATAAGCTATACTTGTGGGAAAAAATATTTTTGCGTAAAAGGGCGTTTGGAGCTCTTTTGCACAAGGTCCTCTAAATGCTAGAGATGGCCTTGGTGGACTTTTATTGTTCCTTCTATAATACACATAAAATCATAACTAGTTGGAACTAAGAACAAAATTACAGTATTCCTGCAGTTTTGATAGGTGTGAAAATGACTTGTACTTGTCATTGTGTATGATTTGTTCAACACTAACAATATACCCCATTATAAAATGTCTAAATATTTATGTCATAATAGTGGAGTCTATCATTCCAAATACTTGGGAATTACGTAACAAACGTGAAACGTGAAATGATCATGAACCGATCCCGATAAACCTGCTAAATAATGTACAAGCTCGACATGGAGACGAGTGAAGGTAAATAAATACACAAAGATTCTTTATGGGCCACCAGAATCGTGAACTCACATCTCCATTCATGGTGGGCCCAAAAGTGTCTCATATTAATCAGAAAGGGGACGGGCCCACCTTCATATATTTACATGGTTTTCCTCTGTTTTTTTATGCGGTTTATAAAGAACTACTGATAAGTAGATTGTAGTAGGACCTAACCGAGCATGGTGGAAAAATTTGACAGTAGGTGTATATTTTGAAAAGTAAAAACTAATGATATTTTTTTCACCGCGAAACCCAGGGGAAAAACTTCACGCGCGCATCCATTTCTGGATTAAAATTTCCTTTACACCAATATTTTCTAAAATTATTTATTCGCTTCTTCTTCCATATTTTCCCCCCTTTTCCTTCGTCTTCTCCTTTTCTTATGATTACTTATTTTTTGTCGAAAGAACGTGGTGAAACTAATGAAGGATAATCATGTTGCCGTTAATTAATAAGAATTTTTAAATCTATGATCTTATTTCAATTTTCCATTAGTAGAGCTGATTCAATGGTTTTTTTAGGTCTAACTCTATCTTTTTTGCGTGAACTTATTATGATGTCGTTGGGTTTTCAATTAGGTTTCCCAGTTGTTTGATGCTATAATTATGATTTATAGAACTAGGGTTTATGAGAAATTAAGGTTAGGTTTGAAGAAAGGTAATGGTCATGGTGGGTGTATGGATGTATGTGTAGTGTCCTAAATTTTTTATTTGAGCTACAAGGAAGATATATGGTAAATAACAACAAGATGATGCTATTATGTCCAAGAGGAGTTATGACTGCATAACATGTCATGCAGTCGAGAAAATGTCGCATAACCTGTTACGAAGTCGAAAAAATAGATTACGCATTATCCGACATCTTTTTTATTAGCTGTGAAATTGAAAATTGTTGCATAATCTTTTATGCATCGAGAAAATGAATGCATAACCTACTATGCATCTGAAAAATATGGCTGCATAATGCATTATGCATCATTTTTTTTATGTACGCACTAAAATCAACCAAAACAAAAGCTACATAATTAACTTGTTATAGATGCATAACGTATTATGTAGTAGAGAAAATGGTTGCACATCTGTTTTTTATGTTTGATTCAGGCATATAAGCGTTTTAGTGGATGCATAACCAAATAATAGATGCATGAAAAAAAAAAATGGTTGCATAACATGTTATGCATCTTTTGTGGTGTATGCATATTGTGTTATGCATCTTTTTTGAACGCTGCATAACGAATATGTAGTCAGTTTTCGAAATTTTTGCCTAAAATGATCACCTCCGATTTTTTCGTGATTTTTTTTTTTTTTGATATTGTTGTTTGTATTCGTTGTGTGAATCTCTTCAAAAGCTTCCCAACGAGATAAATTTGTAAACCAAGGCACTATTGTTTTAGACTGTTACATTTAAGTTTCCTTTCCAATTATACCCCTGAAAAACAGGACACGTAATGAGTTATGTAGCGATTCTTAATAATTTCGGATAATTTTAGATGTCATAGAAACTGAAAATATCTTGAGCCCGAGAACAAGTATAATAGTATATATTTTGCAGAACTAGTCTTAAAAACCAAGGTGACCAAACTTGTGGTACAAAAACCCCATTCAAATGTTGGGATCCATTAAAACTCCATCTTAAACAAAATTGATACAAAATCCCAAATTTCTAAAAATTGATACAAGAACCCCAAATTTCAAAATTGGTTTCATCAAATTCTTTAGGGTTTTTGTGTTACTTTTGTTTTGATGGGATTTTTGTGTTACTTTTGTTTTGATTGGTTTTTTGTGGATGGACAGTGAACTTTTGGGGTTATAACTCGCGGAATGTATTTTTTGGGTGTTAGTCTAATTTCCCCTTCCGAAAAAGAGGAGTGTATTTATTTACTCGGCCAAAACATAGAAATACTTTTAACCAATACAGAGTGAGAGATATCACCAGGACACAGGAACACTTATCCCGGGCCAAAAGCTGTAGTCCAGTCCTGGTATTCACAGCTTTTTTTTTTTTCCTTTTTTTTTAATCAGACAACTAGGATTTTCTATTCACAGCCATTAGCCCAGCCGACTTGGAGAACAATTTTTTTTTTTATGTGACCGCCTTACGAACATGTCTTTCTTTATAATACGGGACCCTAAATCGCCACATGTCAACGTCATAATCACTCTTGCATTTGGTGAAGCCACCTCAGCATTACCTTTCCATGTCATTACAATCTAATTGGCTACTCCATCCGTCACCATTGCAACTAACTCCAAGGGTCACTATCAACTTTCCACACAAAAAGGAAACCATAAAGACACAACCTTTCAAAAACACAACTACATAAAAGGTTAGCATCTATCTAATAAGGCAGAAGAATTTATTTTTTTCAACAGATGAAATTTTAACATAACCACTCACCGCCAACAATTACCATATTAGAAAACCATTTCACTGTTTATTTACCATAATCTTCAAAGTTTTAATACAGTGTATTAAGAAAAAGAGAAAAAACCAGCACTTCCACTCAACTGGCTCAAGAATTCTCAAAGTCGGTTGAAAAAAAGAAGAGAAAAATGGGAGACGATGTTTGTGGGAACGACAAAAGGACGAGACAATGATGATTTAACCTGTAAAGGCAAATTGTGATGAAGAATTCAATAGTGCAAATTCAATTACAAAGGTATCTTTTCAAGTTGAGGTTTCTTACTGAAACCGCTCCATTAAATGGATAAGACTCTTCATGGGAACATATAAAGGCTAACAAAATCTAATACCAACTCTTTCTCGCTTATTTTACGCAAAACTCTCTCACATTTCACGAGCAAATTACAGAAGGATCTTGAAAACTGATGATACTTTTCGGTGCATTGAATATTCTAGTGTAATGAAAGCTTTTCAAAGAGAAAATATGATTTTGTATGTCAAGGATCACGCATTTTCACACAGTACTAGCTCTTGATGAAGATGCACAATCATGATCAAAAACCCAACGTACTTATTCTATGCGAGGTAGAAGAAGTACAACCAGATGTACGGAACGTATCCCACAGTACTCTATGCAACATGGAAGAAGTATCAGTGACTATTTATTCTGTACAAAAAAGAAGGACAACAAAGTTTGTTTGCAGGATAGTGTGACGAAAGAGTATACTACTAAAAATCTAAACATTAGTTTTAAGATAAAATCTAAGTACTGTCAAGATTGTCTGGCATTTTTAGGGGCCATTCAAAAGGAATTAGGGGCCAACAATTTATACCCAGCCAAGGGCACCAGTTAAGGGATACCCTATATCACATTGAAGTTACCTAAATGCCCTTACAGTAAAAAGAAAATAAAAACCAAATCAAATTCTTTTCAACCCATTTCAACTCTTCTTCTTCTACTCTTCCCCTTCTGGTCTTCCCCTTCACTCCCGATTGTCGAGATTTTTCTTTTCCCCTCGTTCTTCAATTCATCTCATCGTCGTCGTGAATCGTAAAATCAAAACATCGTCGATTCATTTTTTCAACGATGTCTACAAAAGATAAACCCATGGGACCTAGAACTAAAAACGTTCCTCGCGGTATCGATCCAAAAATTGGAATTTTAGCAAGAAATAAAGAGATTGTTGGTTACGAAGAACGTGAAGAACCCCACGACGACGGCGAAGGAGTTGCAGCAGTTGATGGCGGGGAATTTGAAAGTCAAAGATTCCGGCAACTTCAGATGGCTCCAATTAGGTAAGCTTCTAACAATTTTTGGGTTTATGTCGCTTCAATTCGATGAATCGCTAAAAAAAAATCTAGGGTTTCTGTTTTTAACCAGATTCGGGAGATATGCATGTTTTGTAGACTGCCGAATGTAGTCGTGTTCTTCATTTCTGAAGAACATCGAGAGTATTCGGGAGATAGTTTGTTTAGGTATATTACCGAAAGTCAGGAACCATTTATTTCTGTAACTTTTGTTTGGTTTATTCGGAGTTTAGGATTTATTTTTACTCCTGAATGTTTTGATGTAGAGGCATTGTATTTGGAGATTATGTTACCACCGAATGTATCCTTTGATAAATAGTCAAAAATGGTGATTTTGGCAAAATCCAATTTTGGGTCCGGTATATATTCGGAAGTTTATCGTATGTGATATACTTCCGAATATAAACTCGTCAAACTGAAAACATTTTGGGGCCATAATGTATTCGGTTGAAAATATAATTATTTACGTCCGATTATATAGGCTACAAACTTTAGGGTTTCCTGAACTTCAATTGATGCATATTCAGTAGTTAATATTACGTTTTACAGGTCGAATGTTTTGTATTCGGTGGCGTGGATTTTCTTTGTGCTTGCGAATGTGTAAATTCAGGTGTTTCGTTTTTACTTTGTTTTCCGATTGTGTAGTTTTTAAAACTATTTCTGGCTTTTTTGTTGTTTAGGCAAAGTCGAGCTAAGCAACCTGACCTAGGGGCTTGTGTAAAAGGAACAAAGAAAGTTATGTCTAGTGCTAGGAGAGAAAGGAGTGTTAAGGAAACTTCAAGTGCTCAAGATAAAGGTGTAGAACCAAGTGGTCAACAAAACATTCAACAAGTCGTTGATCAAAGTGCAACACAAGGCACTGAAGAAGTTCAAGAAACTGTAGCTCCACAGGTCACATTACCAGTTCAAAATACAATTGCTCAAGAAGGAACTCAAGGCACTGAAGATGCAAGTGCTCCACAAGCCACTCAAGGATCAAGTGCCACACAACCACAAGATGAAATTGTTCCAGTAATACAAGAAGAAGGACAACCAAGTACCACCCAAGAAGAAGGACAACCAAGTACCACCCAAGAAGGAGGAGAACCTAGTGGTACCAAGAGAGGAAAAAAAGGTGTACAAGGTGAAAATAAGGATATTGCTAAAAAAGCATCACATATTGTCCCTGACCACTTGAAGGTGAAGGATATTCCTAAAGGCGTAATCCTTGGGCTACCGGAGGATGGAGGAAGATTGTTATTTTGATACAAAGACTCCTGGGCCAAAGATGTATACCAAACCGAGGTAATATTAATCGTATATTTTTTTCATCGTATTGTATATGTGTTCTATCGTAACATTTACTCTAAACATTTGTCATGTTTTTAATAGTTTCATCAAGATGTTGTTCTTCTGCTCAAACCCACCGCCCCACAAAAGAAAATGTTGGAATGGCCTTTATCCGGTGAATGTGAAAGGTTCAAGACGATTATAGAGAATTCAGGGTTATATCCTGCTGTCGAGAACTGTTTGTTGGAACATGACCGTGTGGCTATTTCTGTGTTTGTGGAGAGATTGTATCCTGAGACCGACACCTTCCACATGCCTTTTGGGGAAATGACGATTACCCCGGATGATGTTCTGCAGATTCTTAACCTCCCTGTCCAAGGCACAACTGTCAAGTTAAACTATACAAAGCATTTAAGTTGGACACAACTTTTTTTTCTAACTAAAAAGTGTTTAGGTTGGGATGAGGAGACAACAATAGCTGAGTTCACGAGGCATGCGTCTTACAAAACAAGACAGATCAACATTAACAAATTGATGAGTATGTACCGAGGCACTTTGGCTAAAGAACAAAAAGGTACATTAACCGATGAGAAAGTGAACCAAGCATCCACCGCCTATCTCCTTTGTGTATTGGGATGTGTCATTTCCCCCAATACTACTGGAAATCGTATTGACGCCAACCTTATACAACTTCTTGATCGTCTCCATAAAGTCGGTGATTACTCTTGGGGCACGACATGCCTTGCATATTTGATGGAAGTGTTGAGAAAGACGTCGAGGCTAAAAACCATCCAAGTTGGATGGAACGTGTGTATATTGCGGGTTTTTATCATCTCTATTACTCCATTAATAATTATGCTTATTCGGTATAAAATATGATTAACAACTAAGAGTTTTCTGTCTACCAAATAAGGTATATTCGGTAGATAAAAATGTGTTTAGGTCTCCCGAATGTTAGTATTCGTCAGATACATTTTCCATTTACTTCCGAATATGATATATTCGGGAAGTTATAGTTAAACTTACCTTCCGATTATTCAGGTTGAACACTTCAGTCTATACTGTGTCTGAATGTTGCATATTCAGTAGGTTTATTGTTTTATTTTTTTCCGAATATTGAGTATTCGTAAGTACATGTGTTGTGTTTTCTTCCGATTATACTGTGAAAAACTCAGACTCTTTTTTGTCCAAATGTTTCTCATTCGGTAGGTTAATTTTTTTTATATATATCCGAATATGATATATTCGGGGAACCAGTATTTGACTTTGCTTCCGATTATATGTAGTTCAAATTAGAGTTTACTGAGGTACATTTGATGTAGATTCGTTAGAAAATAAATATGATTGTCTTTCGAGTATGTCGTATTCGGTGAGTGAGTTAGTTAAATTTCTTCCGAATGTATGTATTCAGAAGGACTGTAAATACCTAGGCTTCCGATTTTGAACAATCTTGTTAGACTCACTTTCCTAATAGTTGTGTTTGTATGTATACAAACATGGATCTATGAGCACTTCCCTATCCTAAAGTTGGCGACCGAGAAAGCTGAGTGGCTTAAAGGTACTCCTAGACGAACAAGGTGGATGTTTGAAGACAACCGTTCTAGGTCAAAATAACCGCAGTTGATTCGCATGAGGGAGGGTTTGGATCAAATGCAGGCCTCAGATGTATGCTTTGATCCATATAAGAAAGACCGAGATAATGGACATATAAACGGTATGTCGGAATTGTTCCTTTATTTTGGACCGTTTTGGCACCCCATAGGGTATGTGGTGTACAACCCATCAAGGGTGATGCGGCAAAACGGTTATGTCCAACAAATACCAATGGAAGTTGTTAATGATGATAAATGCCGTCTGGAGTTGGATAAATGCTCCTCTAGTGGTGACACTTTAATGATAGTTCACTCAAGTCCACCATCCGTACCAGAACACTGGGATAAGAGGACTGATTACATTATCAACCCTGGTCGAAGAGTTGTTACTACAGGTTATGAAACTGTTCTGGATATATGACTTGGTATCGTTCGGTATCCCATCTCTTTGTTATCCATGACTGAAGTAAAAGTCTATTTTTGAGGCGGCAACTTATAATTGTATCATCAAAGACAAGCCAAGTGGTTACAATAAACTGGTGCGTATTCTTATTTTATTTTCGTTCATTAATTATGCTATAAATCTTATGTAATAACCGTTATGTCATGTATTAAAACAGGTGAAAAGGTTCAAGCGTGTTTCCAATTTTTTAACATCATACGCCAGGAGTGGACAGCCCGTGCCAGTTGAGAAGGTCAAAAAGGCCAGAAACCTAGTTGATAACATTGATAATGAATAATATTCAGCCAAGTTTGGGGAGAAAAAGAAACGAGTAACAAAGGGTGTTAAAAGAACTAGATCTTCATCGAGCGCTGCAGCTGAAGCTGAAGGTGCTGAAGATGAGGAAGAAGAAGCTGAAGGTCTTCGTCAAACCCGCGCTAGTCGTCGTAAAGTCAAAGGAAAGAAATAGATTACAATGGTTTAACTTAGATTTGTGCTATAGTTTGTGCTGGATTATGTGGTTTGGATCGGATCTTAAGTTCATACATTACGTTTATGGTTTGTGAATGACTACTTTTATGGTTTATGAATGCTTTTTAAGTTATCTTTATGATTTCATCGATGACAGCCTTTTAGGGAAAGATAACAGCCTGAAATTGTTGAATGTTGAACAACATTCGGAGAACTACTATTTAAGTTATCCCAAGTGCAAACTCATATTCAGAAGTATATGTATATTTTTATCTTCCGAATATAACTTGTTCAAAACCAACCATGTCATGGCTCTAGGTGGTTCAAAATGCCAAAAACCTCAGCATTATGACAGGTTTAGGATTTTTGGACACTCTATATTCGGAGGTTTGAGAGATTAGATTTACTTCCGATTATTACAAGTTTCTATTTTGAAGATTTTCAAGTTTTTCAAAATTCTGAATTTTAGGCCACTATATATTCGGTAGACAAATATTTGAATATCGTCCGAATATAGTAGTTAAGCATTTTGAAATTCCAATGCTTATGGTCGTTCCAAAATTCCAAAACCTCAGCATTATGGGAGGTTTGGAAATTTAGGCCACTCTATATTCGGAGGTTTGAGAGACTAGATTTACTTCCGATTATTACAAGTTTCCAATTTGAAGATTTTCAAGTTTTTCAGAATTCAGAATTTTAGGCCACTATATATTCGGTAGACAAATATTTGAATATCGTCTGAATATAGTAGTTAAGCATTTCGAAATTCCAATGCTTATGGTCGTTCCAAAATACCAAAACCTCAGCATTATGGGAGGTTTGGAATTTTAGGCCACTCTATATTCGGAGGTTTGAGAGATTAGATTTACTTCCGATTATTACAAGTTTCCAATTTGAAGATTTTCAAGTTTTTCAAAATTCTGAATTTTAGGCCACTATATATTCGGTAGACAAATATTTGAATATCGTCCGAATATAGTAGTTAAGCATTTTGAAATTCCAATGCTTATGGTCGTTCCAAAATGCCAAAACCTCAGCATTATGGGAGGTTTGGAAATTTAGGCAACTCTATATTCGGAGGTTTGAGAGACTAGATTTACTTCCGATTATTACAAGTTTCCAATTTGAAGATTTTCAAGTTTTTCAGAATTCTGAATTTTAGGCCACTATATATTCGGTAGACAAATATTTGAATATCGTCTGAATATAGTAGTTAAGCATTTCGAAATTCCAATGCTTATGGTCGTTCCAAAATGCCAAAACCTCAGCATTATGGGAGGTTTGGAATTTTAGGCCACTCTATATTCGAAGGTTTGAGAGACTAGATTTACTTACGATTATTACAAGTTTCCAATTTGAAGATTTTCAAGTTTTTCAAAATTCTGAATTTTAGGCCACTATATATTCGGTAGACAAAAATTTGAATATCGTCCGAATATAATAGTTAAGCATTTAGAAATTCCAATGCTTATGGTCGTTCCAAAATGCCAAAACCTCAGCATTCTGGGAGGCTCGTAATTTTAGGCCACTCTATATTAGGAGGTTGAGAGACTATATTTACCTCCGATTATTACAAGTTCCAAATTTGAAGGTTTTGAAGTTTTTCAAAATTCTGAATTTTAGGCCACTATATATTCAGAGGTTTGAGATATTAGGTTATTTAACGATTTTCACAAAATGAGGTTTGAGATATTAGGTTATTATGTTGAAGATGAGGTTCTATATAAGGAGGGTATCCTCATCCCATATATGCAACATTAATACATATCAATTCTCTCCAAAGAACCTCATCTTCAACATAATGGCACAACCATTCATTAATCCTACGGATTTCACGATAGAAGAAGATTTATCTTTATGACAACACGGGAGTGCTTGGAGTGAAATTTAATTGCTTCCAAAATGGATGAATATCATTGATGTTAATGACTTCAACATACCTACCCATCTTATGACGACACGGGAGTCCAATACCTATCATATCCTTGCAAACACAAACCGTATTCTCGTGATCGTAATATTTATAAAGCTTCAATTGTTTCATCATGTGATTGATTACCCATCTTGAAACTTTATGAACAATGCCCCTTAGAAGCAATTTTTCCTTAACATGTTCCATTGGAAATTGGTGCACACTAAATTGCATACATTTCCTAATCTTTACGAGATCACGATTGGTGTATTCATGGATTGTTTCTTGGATCGAAACAACTCCATTTTGACTACCAAATAGTACTTTTTTTAATCGTCCATGAGACCCCTCCGCAATGCTTGTCGCCTCGTTCTTGAATTTACGATATTCATATGTCCATGCAAACACAAACCTCTCCTTAAGCGGTAACCATTGTGTTTTACAATACTCAACGGGTTTTGGGTAGTTCGTGCCATATTCATCCTCAAATTTTTTCAATTTAGATTCACAAATTTCCTCGGTCATCGACCAAACGATCTTGTCCCATGCATCCATGAACATATTCCAAATCATTACATCCTCCTTCCATTTTTCGACAAATAACCTCTTCTCTTCCTTTAGTTGTTCCACGGTTAATTTACTAATGCGCTCATCCTCTTCCTTTGACCTCTTGGCACCCTTCCTTGGTTTTTTAGATTGGAAATGATGATGGCAATTGGATTTGAGGTTGCATTGAACGTGCAACGTACATTGCAAGTTTCGGGCTTCCGAGAACACTACCGCTATTGCATGCATTAAGGCTTGATCGTCATCCGTTACAATAACCCTTGGAAAATTATCACCGTTATAAATGGACCTCAACGTCTCCAACATCCAAATGAAACTCACGTTGTTCTCATGATCCATTAAACCCCATGCAATCGTAAACGTGTTTTTGTCCGAAGTGTGGCAAGCAATGTTCAACAACGGCATGTTATATTTGTTTGTCTTGTAAGTGGCATCTATCAACAAAACTTGATGAAATCATTGAGCCAATTGGATCATTTCGGGATGTGCAAAGAAAATACGAACCACTTTACCATCCTTTTCTTCCCTTCTCAACGTGTAGCCATGTAACTCCGCCAACCACTCTGATTGTTGCATCACCGATCTACCATCCCATTCCGTCCTTTTGATCGTATCTAGGGCCGCCTTAATTCTGGACAAAGAAGACAAGTTGTCGGGGTCGTCCGCCTTTATTTTACTTAAAATCGCACTCGCTTTTTGGATCCGCATAGTCTTCACCGTCTCCATTTCTTTTGGTTTTAGCTTGGAAACCATTACATGTCCAATAAGAGTATCTGGGTCATCGTGGTTGTGACAACCTTCCTTACCTTCGGGCTTATAGAAGACAATCTTAAACGGGCATTCTATTTTCTTTGAATTGCTTCGGTATTTCCTATGCGTCTTCCTTACATACTTACTATTCTTTTCCGCGTGACTCTTTCGATCCCCACCTCGCTCACAAATCATTTCAAACCGAGTGCCACTCACATGTTTGTTTTGAACTACAACACACATGTTCTCTTTTGCCTTGTTCATAAGCCATTCCTTTGCCTCCTTCTTACTTCCAAATGACTACACGCGCATATAACAAAACAAATATCATAAGTATAAGCATTTAACATACATATTTGAAAAAATAAATAAGTAATAGTAATGAACAAACCAAATCATTTGAATAGCGTATGGAAGTATCGGGCCTCAAATTGAAATCATCAACAAACCCTACAACGACCTGCAAAATGAAGCAACATGTTTTAGTACAGTAATCGAAAGATATTTAGTAAGTAATACAGCCGATTGACCAACAATCGGAATAATACTGTGTGGCCTAAACTACCAAATTCAATAGAAAGAGTTAAACGATCTCCTGAGTACAAAAAAATAAATAATCGGAAGATATAAATATGATAATACTGCCGAATACTGATAATCAAAAGATAAAGTAATTAATATTCCTCTGTTTTTCAAAGAAAAAAATATTTTACAAGTTTGCGAAAATTTTATTTTTGGGACATTCGGTAGACATAACTGCCGAATGTAAATATTTTTTCAAAGAAGAATTAAAATTTTAACAAGTTTGCGAAGATTTGATCTTGGGGCCATTCAGAAGAAAATATACTCTAAAAAACTACCGCATGTAGATATTTTGGGAAATCAATTTGGGGGTTTCGCATATTTTGGGGCTAATCGAGAGAAAATATACTCTATATATCAACCGAATGTAGATATTTGGTATTCAATATGTTGTATTCGGTAGATATTTAGATACATTATCTACCGATTCTGGGTAGTTCATGGAATTCAATGCATCCATTGATCGGGTTTTCTTGTTTACAAACACATTCAAAGTGGGTATTTGAGTTTCTTAACACAATATCTGTATGTTTGATGCATCATTAGTTTCAATCTCGGGTGATTCGCCGTTTTCTTCCATGAAAGCGTCGTTTAGGGTTTCCTCTCCACAAAATTTTGGATCATTCAACATATACCCCAAATCGTCTTCTCTTAACGTTCGCGAACCTTCAAAAATATGTTCTTCATGATGACTCTCAGCTTCTTCTTCGTATCCATCCATTTTTGTTGATTATTAAAAAAAAAGGGGGATTTTCCCTTTTTTCCATCTTCTTCTTCTCTATGAGAACAAATGAAAATAATGAAACAAATTTCACCAATATACTACCCTGACTACATTCGGAGGTAAAGATTTTAGTTTACCTTCTGAATGCATTCGGTAGATAGAAATCTAATCATATCTACCGAATATGTAAGGGCAATTATGCCATTACGATTTACGAGAGATAAGGGCCGGTTTCAATTTATGTCTGGATGACCCTATTTTATTTTATTGTTGGTCCCTAATTTCTTTTGAGTGGTCCCTAAAAACGCCAGTCAAGATTGAAGCAATATTTTGAAAAAATCTCTTCATAAGTCAATTCAGCAATGGAAACATTAAAATTTAAATTCTTTACTACGTGTAACAATCTTCATAATTGAGATTATCATACAAGCATAGGCGCATGGGGTCACGTGGCCAACAGTTTCGCACACAAAGGTTCTTCGAGAATTGAAAAATTAGATGATACTATGAGTGAGCAATTACATTGTCTCACTGTATTGATCAAAAAAAAAATAAATACATTGTCTCACTGCAAGATATTAACAAAACAAGTACACAAAAAATCTATTCTCATTCTGTAATTTGTCCTTACTGTATCAGTCCACTAAACGTTACATTTCGGTGTTGATCGTAACACATAGTGTGTGGCCTATTTACGTTCTAATTTACGATGGTTCGACAAGAAATTACTATTCACTTTAGACTGTTAGATCTCGCGACAATCACCCGGTTTTGAGCTTGAAAGTGCTTAATTTCAAAGAAGGCAGTGAAGTAAGCTATATTAATTGGAGCCAACAAAGAAGAGTTTGTGGAAGATAAAAGGTGGTGATAGATGCGAATACATGGGTGTTGTCTCTAGGAGTAGGCGTATGTTTTAGGGAGATAGTTTTAACTGTTATTAGTAGTGGAATAGTCAGATTTTTTAGATTGTATTTGATTGTTGGATGAACACCTATTTTGTTCGATTATTTTGAACAAAATTATGAGTCAAGGATTTTTGAAAGGGACTGCGAAAGCTATCAGTGCAATTTTGTATCATAGTAAAGAATAAGAAGATGCAACTTTGGGATTTATTTTGAACATTTTTTTCAAAATTAAACATTTCGTTTTCAATGGTTGTACACGCTTAACTATATATCCTGATCATATATAATAGCGAAATGAGTGTTACTGTGGGCTGTATAACGAATAATATGCATGATCGGTCCTATACAAACACTTGGAATGGCTCATATTTTAGTGCGCACAACTTAGTCATTGGTTTTTATACACTAAACCTATTAGTTCAATTTTTTATTTTCAAAATGGTTTTTTTTTTTATTTTGAGATTTATAATGCTTTTCTGTGATTCCATCAGACACTGCATATTATTTTTTGTAAGAAATTTGCCTGAAGAATTACATTTATCGTGCTCATCCATAATCATAATTTATTGTGTAATGTAATACTCTTCCACTTATGTTATCCATCCGGTGCGTACCCACCGGCTTAGAGGCTTGTATATATGTGTACCTTCTGTCGAGGGAGAGAAGGACCGAACTATGGTGATTTCCGTGAAAGGAACCGGAACGAGAAAGACGTACGTCGGGTTAGTCTACTTTTCAGTCATGATAATTGACTTATATGCGTTTTGAAGTAATCTATAGCTATTACGGTTAGTCTTGATAACTTCATAGCTGAAACCCTAACGTCGTCAATCGGGTTATGATAACTTTGTTGTTAGGGTTTCAGCTACATACCGGTTTTAGTTGGCCGTATATATTCGTATTACTTCTCTCTTTAAAGTTTGTTATCTGATGAATTAAGCTTTTCTTTGCGATTCATGAAATCATGAATTTCATAAATTATTCGTGTTTCTGATGAATGTATTATACTTAGGGTTTGGTTCGGAGTACATGAGATTAATTGTCGAGTCTCGAATTTAGAGATTAGTGGAGTTTCTACTTTCTGGGTACCGACCTAAATTGGATTCCAACTGTCATACCCATAATATCCTAACTAACGAGGAACTAAGTACTTTTTAATTTTTATAGTTATTTGTTATAAGTTTTCGAGACTGCCATTATCCAATCTCTAAATGTCATAACTTGGCTCGACCACAAAAATTTCTTGGCTGATAACTTGTGAATGGCGCGGTTGCTACAGAAGTTTCTCGATGTTCGAAAGCGACCATCAACATGCATAGTAGCTGTGTTGAAGCACTCAACTATTTTTGATCGATTGAAATAAGTAACATAGATTGTTCTCTTCCTATTTGTTTTTTCCCCTGGAAACTTAGTCGTCAACTTCTTTAGTACTGACTCTCAATTTTCTTCTCAGGAAAGATCATTTGGAATCATGGTGTCGAAAATCAAGAAGAAACACAAAATTTTGTCGAACAGCAATGTGAGTGTGGGAAAGGATAAGATAAGTAATTTACCTGATGATCTAATTCGTTACATTTTTTCTTTCCTTCCAATTAAATGTGTCATGTCTACCTGCGTTTTATCCAAAAGATGGAAATACGTCGTCCATTCTAGCCCTATTCTTGATTTTCGTAACTGGCGAGTGAATATCATAGAAAACAAAGAGCTGGAAGCCACAAGGTTTACCGATTTTTTGGACACCGTATTATGTCTTCATGAGAAGCCTAGTATTCAAAAATTCTATCTCAGTTTGGATGACAATATTAATGAATACGAAGTATATAAATGGATCAGTATTCTTATAAAGCGTAGAGTTAAAGGACTTTTTCTTTCAGCAGTGGGATCCCAAACATTCTTTAAATTCCCTCCATCATTTTTTACCTTTGATTCGTTGACGGTGTTGGAATTAGATCGGGCAAGTCTCAGTGTTCCAAATAAGGTTTCTTTTCCAAGGCTCAAATTACTTAGGCTAAGAAATATTAATTATGTGGATAAAATCGCCAACAAACTACTTCCTAACTGTCCCATCCTTGAAGAGTTGAGTTTGATAAGCTGTCGTTATTTGGCCTCTCGAGTTTTAGTCATTGAAAATCTTGCACTGAAGAAGTTGTACATTAATTCTTGTTATTTTATAGGCTCTACAGTGAAACTTTGTGCACCAAATCTGTCGACCATCACTTACGAAGAAAATCAATTGGCTGACTTTGTTTTCGGCAAATTTTCGTCACTAATTGAGGCCGAGATTGACATATTATATTACAAATATTATGGTACCAGAACAGGTGTCCTAATCAAGCATTTTAGAAAGCTTTCTAACCTAAATATAAAGCAGTTTATTAAAATGCCTGGGGACTCTTTTGTGGTATACATAAGTACTTCAAATTTTATTGATGACTTTGAGAATGCCGTCTCTCTTGGAACTATGAGGCACAAACAATAGCAACTGAAGCAGTTACTAATGCTTCTGAGATGGGCCAAAGTGATTCTAGAGCAACTGCTAGAGATGAAGCTCACAACACCTTGTTACATTTTGGAGTTCTTCCGTCGCCCGCAAAGGGTTTCAATACTTTTGCTTTCCCAATAAAATTATGTTTATCAGTTTATGTTTAATCAAATTATCTTTATGTTTAATGCAACTTCGTACTTCAATAGACATAAAGATCTCTCAGATTTACCTCTATCTTGATCAAACTATAAGATTGTATAATCAAAGCTCTAGGAGTTTGAACTTCAAAAAGGACTTAACTTAAGAGTTCCAAAACTGAACCGAAGTTTTCGGAAAAGAACCATAACAGAACAGAACATGGCACACCTAGATCTTTGCACAATATACCACAACCCACGGCACGCCTTATACTCTCCCATATGTGCTGTTCCTACGCACTTTGAGCCTACTATTAATTCTCTTTGTGTAGACTACAGGCCTACGGCATCATTAGACAGAAAAATCGGCAACTTTAAAACTATCGAAAATTGTTTATCAAAACAAGAGAATCCATTCTCCCAATTGAGATAAATCTTCTTGATTCTAATACATTCAGACTTGATACAGTACAAAAATCTAGAATATAAATACAATCCCATGACGCTTGGAGTTTTGAGTTCAGTCCTTTTGCATCGTCCATATATATCCGTCAGTCCATGAGAAACATATATGGACCAGAGTTCCACAAAATAAAGACTCTTATTTAGTTTCGCAGTATAAGTTCAACCTGTGTAGGATCCGTCAATCTGATGGTTAAGAGGATTTGGTGCCGGAATCAATTTGAATGTCTCAGCTGTAATACCAAACCAAAATTGTTTTTGGAACTGCACCAATATATGAAACCTTCAAGGATTGAACAGATATTGATTGTGGATTATCCTAGCCATTTGAGATGCATGTGTGATTATGCATGGCAGCATGGGCTGAAATTAAGCATTAGCATTGGATCAATATCTTGTTCTTCTTCTTAACAAGAACTTGAAGAAGCTACCGGTGGTTTAATGATCAGTTAGGAAGGGGTGCCTTCGGGATCGTTTGTAAAGGAGTTATATATTGAAGATATGGGTTCGAAGTGTTACATAGTGGTGAAGAAGTTAGACAAGGTGGTACAAGAAGGTGAGAAATTCAAAACTGAAGTGAGTGTTATAAGGCAAACCCATCATAAGAATCTTGCTTGACTACTTGGGTTATGCAATGAATGCGGCACCTCCATGAGATTATGAGCAACAGCAGTTTATCAGCGCACCTGTTTATCAACTAAACCAGATAACGGAACGAAGAATCCAAATTGCATGTGGAATAAAAAGGGGCCGGGGTCATGGAATGCAGCAGCCAAAGAAATCATAAATTGTGATATTAAATTAACCTCAAAATATAATTCTAAATGATAGTTTTAAGCCATATTATTTATATAAAAAAATTGGTCATTCAGTATATGTATGTTTTCTTTCAATTCAATCGGTATCAAAAAAGAAAAAAAGTTCGATTCTATCTGTACTGCAAAAAAGTTCTGAAAAGTCAAAAAAATCCTCCACGCAAGTTTTCTTTTTCAAGAATTTTTTTTTTTGAACAGAAAGGAATTTTAATAAGAGGAGAAAGAGGAGTTACAACAATTCCACCAGCAGTGGAAGTTTAAACAAAAACTACACAAATATGGAAAGCCAATTGTTGTGGATTGTGTTCGCAAAGTTTAAATGGACACGTCTGCCTGCTGCTGCTGCCCAAGATAAAACCAAAGAACGCAGTTCCAAACCCAAGTCATCATCTGTTTTAAACGTATGTTTCTGCTGAAAAATTCGATTGTTGCGCTCAGCCCATAAAGTTTGCACCACTGCCGCAGGGATCAGTTCCCAGATGAAGTTTCCTATAGCACTGAAGTGACCATGGTGCCATTCTTGTGCCAGGGAATTGAAATTTCTTGGAATCACCCAAGACCAGCAGTCAGTTGGCATCACCATCGACCAGACAATGTGCGCAACTTTACTGTGTAGGAAAATATGCTCTTGCGATTCCATATCATCTCCACAGAGAGCACAAGAATTGTAAATATCAACCCCTTTCAACTGCAGCATGTCTATGGTGTTCAACTTGTCATGCAACAGACACCAAAGGAGGAAATTGATCTTGGGCGGAATATATTTCTTCCAAATGAATTGATGAGGGAAATTATCAATACCTGAATTTTCAATAAGCTTAGCATATAGGGTTTTAACTGTGAATATTCTATCATTATGCAAAGACCAATGCCTAATATCAGGAAGGTTGTCTAGAACTGGTGGAGTGCTTCCAATAACAGACAGCAGATCAGCAAACCTATCTGTTTCAGAATTTGTAAGATTACGTTTGAAATTAAAACTCCAGTTTCCATCTACTGTGACCATATCTGCAACCTTCACATTCTTATTATTGGTTAACTTGTACAGAGAATGGAATAAGGAGGCAAGAGAGGCATCTCCTTTCCATATGTCATGCCAAAACGAAGTTTCTCTTCCTGAATGAATAGTCAAGTAGGAATGAGTGTTGACCAACTGAGCTGTATTAGCTATTGTTTTCCAGCATGATAGACCATGAGAATGCTTCACCTTACTTGGGATCCAATAGGAGAAGTTATCCCCATGTTTATCTACCACAATTTTGTACCACAGTCTTGTTTTTTCTTGGCCGAATCTCCAACACCATTTCGCCAACAAACTCTGGTTCATCCTCTTCAGGTTACAAACTCCCAGACCCCCCCTTTCTTTACCGGCACAGACGAGATCCCAATTAACCAAATGAGATATTCTAGAAGAACCACTGTATTCCCATAGGAAGTTTCGCATCTTTCTTTCCAGGATTTTAATGACTGAGGCAGGCGCTTGAAATAACGAGAAGTAGTAGACTGGTAGAGCATTTAAAATGCATTTCAGTAGAGTTAGTTTCCCTCCTTTTGAAAGAGAAATTTTCCGCCAGTTTGAAAGTCTCTCTTCAAACTTTTCAATTATTGGATCCCATATGCTCTTAGATGTAGGATTTGCTCCTAATGGCATGCCCAAGTAAATGAAAGGCAAGACATCAGTGACACAACCAAGTTTCTTTGCCCAAACTGAGATATCTGAAACCTCCCCAATTGCTATCAGTCTTGTTTTTAGATTGTTTACCTTTAAACCAGCTATATACTCGAAGCACTTCATGACAGAGAACAAATTATGTAATTCCTCCCTACTGTTATCAATGAAAAAGATAGTGTCGTCAGCATAGTGTAGGTGATTAACATTGATACTGTTAGGAGTCACAGAAAAACCACTGAACAGGTTCAGTGTTGAGGCTTTATCCATATATCTTGAAAATACCTCCATGGTTATATTGAAAATAAGTGGTGAAACTGGACATCCCTGCCTCACGCCTCGAGAACTAGAGAAGTGACCAAAAGATAAACCATTAATCAACACAGAAAAAGTAGAAGTTGAGTAGCAGAATCTTAGCCACTTACAGATCTTTCTACCAAACCCCATTTTGTTTAGAACAAACTCCAAGTACTTCCAATTAATCCTGTCGAAGTCCTTTTCTAAGTCAATCTTGCAGATGATTCCTGCTTTGCCAGATCTCAGTCTAGAGTCAACTAACTCGTTAGCAATTAATGTACCATCTATAATTTGCCTACCCTCAATATATGCGCATTGAACTGGGGATATTATCTTGTCCATCACTATATTGAGTCTCGTTGCCAGCACTTTTGCGATGATTTTATAAACACTAGTGAATAGACAGATTGGTCTGCAGTCCTTGATCGACTCCACGTAATCTTTTTTTGGAACCAGAGTGATGAAGGTGGAGTTATGTTTAATGTCTATTTTTCCTGTGGAACAAAATTCATTGACTGTGCCCATTATGTCTTGCTTTAGGAAACCCCAACAATTCTTGAAAAAAACAACTGGGAAGCCGTCTGGACCAGGTGTTTTATCACCTCCTAGCTCTTGGATGGCTTTCCAAACTTCATCTTCAGTAAATGTTGATTCTAAGATTATGTTTTCTTGGTCGTTTATCCTATCAAAGTCTATGCCTTCCAGCTCCGGCCTGATAACCTCCTCTTCAGTGAATAAGGTGTGATAGAAGTTAATGATATGCTGTTGTAACAAAGATCTATCGTCTACAAGTGCTCCATTTATGTATAATTGTTTGATCCTGTTACTTCTTATTCTTGCCGTAGCTTTACTCATAGAAAACGCAGTATTCCTGTAACCCTCTTGTAGCCATTTAGTCTTTGATTTAATCTTCCAAGATATTTCCTCCATTTGCGTCGTTTTCTCAAATTCAGACTTTAGGTAGATGATATTATGTTTGTCTTCTTCAGAAAGAACGCTATCCTCTGACATATTGTCTAATTCCTGGATTTCAGTCAAAATGTCATTGAGCCTAGTGTGTGTATGTTTGAAAACATCCTTGTTCCAGAAACGTAGTTTTTCTTTTAGGTCCTTTAGCTTTAGCCATAACATCGTACTTGGAGAACCTGTAAAGGAAAAAGACAACCACCAATCTTTCAAAAGGGTTAGAAAATCACTCTCTAATAACCACATTTCCTCGAACCTAAAAGGACTAGTTACCCAACTGAGATATGAAATGTCTAGAAGGATTGGGATATGGTCTGAAGTAGGTCGATCTCTGGCTAGTTGGGAGATGAAGGGGAAATGGGTTTCAAAGCATGGGGTTATAAGAAAACTGTCAAGCCTACACATCACTGGATTGGCTTGTCCATTTGACCATGTAAAGCGCGCACCTTTCAAAGGAAGATCCACCAGATTATGCTGCTCAATGAAGTCATTGAATTGTGTCATGCTTCTGGAAATATTGGTGCAATTCTTCTTTTCATCACACTTTTTAACTGTGTTAAAATCTCCACCTATGCACCATGGTAAATTCCATAGTCTACATGCAGTATCCAATTCTTCCCAGAAGCTAATTCTTTCCACAGTATTGTTGGGTCCATACACACTGGTAAGCATCCAATTGAAATTGTATGACTTATTTGTGCACGAGACTGATAAAGTATATTCCCCGGTAAGTGCATCATTGACCTCCATAAAGTTTTTGTCCCACAGGATAATCATACCTCCTGAACTACCAACAGACTGTTGAAAAGTCCATCCAACATTGTTGTATCCACAAATTTGACTGATATCTAGATGAGTGCATTGCATCATTTTAGTTTCTTGAAGAATGATGATAGGTGCTTTCTTCAACTGTATGACTTTTCGAACTACGGACCTTCTATTGGGGGAGTTTAACCCTCTCACATTCCAACTGAGGATTGAAAGACTCATTGAGATAGGTGTTGGCCCCTTGTTTTAGCTGCTCGTTTGGGTGATGGGTAAATAGAATCCAATTCTGTGACGCCTAAACTCTTCCATTCTGACTTGAGTCTCTTTGGGACTACTTGGGAAGAATCTGAAATTATCATGACCTCTTGATCCCTCGATGATGCATCGTCTGATGTTTCATCTGATGTATCATGTGTTTCAAAACCAGGAGGCAAAGATGGAGTATTGCAGAAGAAGTGTCTAGACCATTTTCATCATCAACGCTCTGCATGAAAGTGGCATCATCAACAATCATCATGAAAGTGTCATCAAGACAGAGAAGAGGAATAGACTTTTGTTTTGGTTCATATATTGAGACTTCCTCCATATATTCAACCCGGACCTTTAGTTGGACTCCATAGTCCTCTCTAGGAATGTTTTTGATAGGAAAAATTGGTATAGGTTTAATGATTGGTCCTTCTGAGTAAACTTTCGAACAAAAAAATCGTCTTGTGTGATTGGGCATTGAATTATAACTAATTCCCAGCTGGACACCCAAACAAAATAACCTGTTGACCTCAGTGAGAAGCCACTTGGGGATGATTGAACATGGTATTTGATTCATATTGAATGTTCTAGGAGAGATTGTTATAACTGTCGTGGGGAAAGTGTTGAAGTTGCTTATCCTTGGGCTGGTAAATTTCTCTATGGATTGGGAGTTGAGGGTAATGTGCATTGGGAGGGATGTGGGTTCTGATACTTGTCGGGGTGAATCTGATACTTGTGAGGATGATAGAGTTGAGGGTATTGTGCATTGGGAGGGATGTAGGTTCTGTGTCAAGGTTGTGGGTGGGAAAAATGGGGTGGTGCAGGATGGATTATTAGGTTCAGAATGATTTTCAGATGGTTGATTGAATTCTGTCGACTCAATTTTCAACTTGAATGCTGGTGCATCGCGGCTAGATTCCACGTCTATTTCCATGTCAACTGACATATCAGATGGTTTTTATTTTGGAGCAAGTTTCCTCCAAATTTGTTTTCTTTATCTTCCATATTTTTTCTTGCGCCATTCTCTATTTCTGTTGGAACCATGGTGACCAGGTCTTCGATGACTGGTTCTAGAGTGATTGCTATTGATCTTACCCGTTATAAGATTTGAAGTGGCCTCCGAAGACATAGCAGTGAATGATGCAGGTTGACCCGTACTTTCATTATCACTAGTTGATTGCGTGAGATGAGGAAGAAATTTCCGTTGCTTCATTCTACTGGTTTCCAGAAGTTCCGCTGAATGTGTCGGACGTTTCTCTGATGACATTGACTGCAACAACTTACTCGGTGATGGAATAATAACGACACTTTGGGGATTGCCTGATCTTGCCTGTGTTACTGCAACCTGTGCTGTGAACATATGGTTCCCAACAAATATCTTTATGACTCTATGAATGGCATTGATCCCCTTGTTATTTCTGATTTTCATGCGGATTTCTCTTAAATCTTGTAGCCTTAATGTTGCAGGGTCAACAAGTAAGATTTCTCCACAAATATTTCCCATAGCATGAATAATCTCTAGAGTCCAAAATGGAAAAGGTACACCGTGAAGCTCAATGTGGAAGTCATACTGATGAGTGAAGTGTGAACTCCAAATGTCTGTCCTAAATCTAAATACCGAACAGATCATATTATTTGACGTGAACTTGAATTTCAGGTTTGCCTTAGCAAGTAAAGAGTCCGCATAAAAAATTGCTTGAGTTGAATTGATAGGGTACAATGTGAATTGTGATCTAATCTGTATGATGGAACAGAAATCAGCACCTATGGGTTCCCATGAATGTACCAATGATGGAGCGGAGATAATGAACGCATTTTCCCAGTTCCCTAGTTGTTGTTTTGATTCACGGAATTTTAGGTAAGCACCAAATTTGGAAGAGTTCACAGAGAAATTGACATGAGCAGCAAGATCGTCACAGATGAATGGTGATTTACCCTGTAAATGTTTACCCACTATCCTTTTGACCGGAGCTAACAAATTATTGGAAAAAGTTTGAGCATAAGTTTTTATGGGACTACTGATGGGATTAGGCTTGGTTTGGATTGGAGACAGCTGATGAACTGCAGAGACTTTTTGTGAGGCTGAGTAAGTAGTGATTGATTCTAAGGTTGTTGATATAGCGAACCAGCCCTCAAAATTGACACCAGCAGGTATGAATATGGAAATAGGATCAGATTTAGGATTAGGGACATCCAAAAGGATATGAATGTAATGAACTTTTTCATTAGATAATTTTGAAGCACAGAACCATTTTTGGTTATCCTCAAACTTCCATACATGTCGTCCACCATGTCCATTTTTTGCTTCTTCGAACATCATGTGTTGGAGATTCAAAGCTAATGAAAAGGTAAAGGTTGCACTGGTAGAACCATGACTATGGAATTCTATAAGGGTGATCGGAGCAGAGGTAATGGATTTACTACATGAGAACCTAAAGTATTTCCTATCTATTTGAACATATTGATTTTTCATGAGTTTGAAAATCTTGGTTATAAGGTTTGTGGATTCTAAGGATTCAATGGATAATGCCTATGGTTTCTAAGAAAAAGAAAAATGATTAGGGTTCTAGATCCTAGAAGGGATGAGGCAATGTGAAAAGGTTGAAGAGAGAGAATCTCTTCATCTTTTCTTGTTTTCTGTAATACTTTTTTGTGCGTCATCAGCACCCTCTTCCTTGTGATTTTGAGCAGCAGCGTTATCCCTTCTAATAGCTTTGAAATCATCAGCTTCCAACAGTGAGTCAACAGATGAATCCAAGTTCTTTTCTACATGTTGGTCATCAGTAATATTTAGTGGTGGTACTACTGTTTTATATTGGTAACCTGACGTCGGATACTGATAACAAGTACCTGCAACCAAAGGTAGAACTTGATAACTGGGGAAACTGTAGTACAAAGGTTAACCAAATGACTGCAGTTGTTGCTGAGTTGAAAACACGGCATCTTGAGGTATCGATGAAGAAGAAAAAGATTGATATTGTTGTTCTGGGAGAGTACTATTAACATTACTTGATTCTGTTGTGGATGAGGAGGATGGTTGATATTGCAGATGACTCTCTTCAGAAGCTGGTACTACATTATCCAAGGAAATATTTGAATTCTGGCGGTGTTGGAAACCCTTGTCACCTATGCCATTGTCCCACGCGGTATGGTTGTAATTAGTATTTACATAATGTTTACCAATTGGCAGTTGATATTGCATACAACTAACTTTAGCAGATGATGGTTGTTCTGGTACGGTGCCGTGAACTCCAAAATCATCCTGACCTCCTTTAACTACAACATCTACAGATTTATTGGTAACCTGATAATTATTAGATGAGGATGCTTGATTTGATGGTAACAATGCTTGCTTTGATGATGTCGATGATGAGCATTCTTTCTTGCTTAGTTTCCTTCTGAGCTTAACAATCGCATAATCTAACACCTCTTCACCTTTTTGGATCGAGTACTCGTCCATGTTCCAGGTAAAACTATTTCCATCGGATGATAGTGTTAGTTAAAATTCAACATAGAAGTCACTAACAAGTTGGTTAGGACAAGGTTAGGAAATTGATGTAATCCTAAGGGAATTAGAAGTCATCTAGTTCTAAGAAAAGGAAAGACATGTAATAAGGTAATAGGACTAGGAAAAGGAATTCATAGTTCTATATATATATGATCACCAAAGTTGTGGTTGATCATATGAGCAAGATTAGAGCTTGTGTTTAGTTTTGAGAGATTTTCTAAACATCAATAAAGAGAGTTGTCTTTATATAAGCTAAGTTTCATCTTGCAGTTGCCATTAATTGGTATCAGAGCTTGTTTCTGAGCCATGGAAAACGAAACCACCATTGTGGGTGTAAAACAGTTCACGCCACCATCAATACAAGTTCCAATCCTAAACGCCACAAACTACACAGTATGGGCCATGAGAATGAAGGTACTGATGAAAATCTACAAAGTTTGGGAAACAATTGATCCTGGTACATTGGACCCAGAAAAAAACAATGTTGCCATTGGATTACTCTTTCAAGCAATACCAGAATGTCTTGTTCTACAACACTACAAGAACATGAGTCTATTGCTACACTATTTTGCCACATATAAACAAAGATTGAGGCAATAGGTAGGTTTTAGCCTCACTGCATAACAGGTGTGGCATTAGGTGAGAGCTTTTTCCACACCTATAAATAGTCGAGGCAAAAGAATACCTTTTTGCCTCATGTAACTTTTAACTGTAGCAATAAATCTATTTTATGCCACATCGGTGTGGAAATATGAGCAAAATAGAGTATTTAATAAAAGTTTGACTCCCCTTTGGTGCACCAATATCTATAAATAAATATAAGTGAATATAATGATATTTTTTTTAAAACAAAAAAAATTAAATCGTGTTACTTCACGTGATATCACACGCGCCCATGAACAAAACCAACATTATCTGTGAAGGTCGGATTTCCCTCTGAAATCCCACAAAGCTCGCCCACGCACCCAAAGTTTTTGGATACTCTCAAATAGAACACTTTCAGTTTTTTCTCTCCGAAATGGAAGAAAAAAGAAAATCTATGTAAACCCTAAAAAATTATAATCTTCTACTCGAATTATAACTCGTTCTCTCAAAATTTCGAAATCCTTATTATTTCAAGACTTGAAGTCTTTAATTTCTATCGCAGACATTAAAAGGTATAAACCCTAGTTTTCCATTCCTCACCTTTTTAGTCTATTGCTCCATACATCATCATAAATTATTCTTGGAATTTTATTTCATAAGTTTTTGTCTACAGATCTATACAGTACTTCGAATTTATTTGGTTTTTCTTGTTCTCGTCACTCTCCAGAAGCTCAAAGCAGGTATATTTTCTCTCCTTCTCAATCTGTAATTTCAATTCCAAAAGGGATTTTCTTTAATTTGGGTTATTGATATGCTAATTTCTTTTTCTGGGTTTTTTTTTTGTTTCTGATGATGGAATTTGAGAAAGAGTAAGTTTTTAATCCTTATTATCTTTCCTTTACTTGTAAGGTTTCTGTAATTTTGGCAAGATTTCTTTTGTGTTTAGTTTTCATATTTGATTGTTAGGGCTATTCAATTTGATTCTTGTTTTATTAATACATATGGTTTTGCATTTGTGATTCGTTTTTCTGATCTATGATTATAGAGGAAACCTTTTTGTTTTATGCAGAATGGAATATCATCAAAATGGGGAGCAAGGCCAGCATCCCAATTCCTTGGCTACTGGTGAAATAATAAATTTTTTTTTAGTACTGTTATTTTTCTCTCTAAGCAGTTGCTGGACCGTATTGATGATCCTTTTAATAATGAGGAGAATGCAAGAGTTCAGGAGGATCAGAAACATCAACAAGGTTGCCACCGCACCTTGAAAATTCCATTAATCTCTAACTATGAGCATCGCATAGAATGAGTCATGTAAACTAATTCTGTACTGTTCCATTTTTCTTATTCAGCTGATAGAGACAACATCACTTTATTCGACCCTATGGATTCAAACCAGCCAGAGCAACATCTATTTAATCTCTTCGAGAGGAAAGGAAAAAAAAATCTACTATCGCATTAGTCACCTACACTTTTGAAGAAAATTCACTTTGTAGATGCTCTATTTCACTGTCTACCTTAGTGGTGTTATTTTGCTAGGTTCTGAAAAAAAATATGATTAACCATTTGTTTTGCTTGGTATGTTAGCTACGGTGCATTTTTACTAGTACTCACTCAATAAATCTGCTATCTTAACTCTCATATAGGTTTGGTATCGAAGAGGATGAAGACATGAATGCAAATTTCACTTCTCATGAGCACTCACAGATCATACTATGATTATACCTTCCCCGCCACCAGAAATTCCTCAACCAGGTTAACTATTTAAACAATTGCATGTTTCATATTAGTCATCCATTGTTTTGAATGTATGACTGACAATTTCTCCCCAACTTACTTCTAGCACCTATGGAAACTGATGGCATGAGAGATGAACATCCTGATCAAAGGCCAGAACCTCATACAATCAGGAGGCTGATGAACGTAGAGATGGTGTTCAACAGGTAAAAAGTATTGAGCTTAAGCACTTTAAACCATTCTAATTACTTGTATTATTTATGAAATAATTTTGTAACTGCATATCTAACTCTATAACTGGTAGAAGTGGATGAGGTTAAGCCAGTGATAATAAAGGGGAACACGAGAAGAAAAGAACGATCCAGCTTGCTATGGATTTTGAACCTATCATCAGGGACACTGTTTACCATAGCTGGCTTCAGGACGCCTCCAACCTTGTAGGAAGAAAAAAGGTTCTAATATTACGCCACCTTCTATCAAAATCTATGACCGAGAATAAAAGTTAGTGACTCAGCGATCTTTTCATTGTAGCTAAAAATCCTTTTATACTCCATCTTTCTTGCATAGAGCCAAATATAGCACTAGAATGAAGATAGCATAGCTCGCGGACATCCCTCCTGTGGCGCTTGTAACAGGGTTGGGAGGAAAGTATAGCACAAAGATCTATTATCTGAAGCCTCTGATAGACCTAAATATGGGAAGCATCCAGATTCGTCCACCTCATGATTCCCCTGCTGGTCAGTCATCATTCATTTTCTTTCCCTAAATGCTTGCAAAGAATATGGAAGTAACTGATGTTCTCTTACTCTGCAGGAAGTACTCCAGGGCCCCGACCACCTTATCACCATTTGATGGAAATCCAGTGGAACTGGAAAGCTAACTCCACCCATTTGTGTGCTTGTTTCATAGTCAAAACTTACTCTGCGCCTGACATGTGAATTTTATGGATATGAAGCCTGTTGAAGATCTGCGGATTGGTGTTAGGACTCGTTCAAAGCAACTATGCACTGAGAAGGAAATGCCCAACCATTCAGCCGTAAGTTAATTCCACCCTTTTCTAATCTTGATTTTTTTCTGCGGGTTGGTGTTAGGATCGTGGTGAAAACATTTATTTGTGCATTGACACGCAAAGCATCTTGAACGGTGTAGAGTATTGTTCCAAGCAACCATCCATTGGGAAGCAAATGCAAATGCCCAACTTAGACTACTTTGAGTTTCCTGTAAATGACCGATTCCGCTTTAGTTATACCTGATGATTCTCTACATTTCTTGATGTTGGTTTTTATTTTGATTTGTTCACCAGGTGCGCGCATGGCCTAGTAACAAAGATCTGAAACCGGTTTCCCAGAAAAACTAGTAGTTTTAGTTAGTTTTACAATGCAAGGGTTCTCTAGTTTCCGGTGAGGTTAATATTAAAAGCATGTTATGTAAAATAATTTGTTTCTTTGTGATGAATTCAGTGTACTTTGTAAGAAATGTTTTATTTTAATGATATTTAAATTATTTCTGTCAATTTAATTTTTATGTATGGCTTTTTAATTTTTCTATTGCATGCCCTGTGCCTCATATAAACTACGCACGTAAAATTACAATCAGTCAACGTGTATTTGTTAGGACCAGGCAATGGTTTAGCTACAGTAATGGTGTGGCAACAGAATTTTGAAATTGAAAATAAATTAATATTGCACGTTGTTGCCTCACCCGTGGGTGTGGCAAAAGATTTTTAAAATAAAATTTCAAATAAAATAAAGAAAAGGAAAATTAGAAAATACATTTTTTCCACATGCTTTTGCCTCACTGTTTGATGTGGCATAAAGGCAAGCTATTGCTACCGTACATTTAATGTGTGGAAATATGTTTTTGCCACCCAAGTTGTTGCCACAGGTGTGGCAAAATATTTTTATGTGGCAATAGGATATAGCCACACGAAATATGGGTTAATGCCACATGAATGACGTGTAGCAATACACCAACTTTCTTGTAGTGCAAGTTGGTGAACAGGAAACTTCAAAGAAAATTTGGAATGCAATAAAGGCACATAATCTCGGAGCTGATCGAGTTAAAGAAGCCCGTCTGCAAACCTTAATGTCTGAATTTGAAAGAGTGAAGATCAAAGACACTGATACTATTGATAGCTTAGCAGGAAAGCTATCAGAGATAGCCTCAAAAGCTGTGTCACTTGGACAATCCATTGATGAAGATAAACTGGTAAAGAAGTTTCTCAATAGTTTACCAAGATCCAAGTATATTCATATCATAGACTCTCTCGAACAAGTCTTAGATTTAAAGAAGACTAGCTATGAAGATATAATTGGAAGATTGAAAACATATGAAGAGAGAATCCTTGATGAAGAAAACAATGGAAAAACTCAAGGAAAACTCTTGTACACAAACTCTTACCAACAAAACTCTACGACAAGAGGAAGAGGTCGTGGAAGAGGTGGTAGAGCAAACAAAGGCCGAGGAATGAGAGGAAGGTTTAACTCACAAGATAGAACAACAAGTGATCAAAACCAAGGGAAAGAAAAGAAGGATAGATCAAACATTATTTGTTACAGATGTGATAAACCAGGACACTTCTCCTCTGTATGCCCTGAAAGAATACAAAAGATGGAAGAAGCAAACAAGAATTAAACAAGGGAAGCAGATACAACTCTTTCCATGCACGAAGTTGTATTCTTAAACGAAGGGAAACTAATACCAACGAACTACGAATCAAAGGATGGAGAAGAAGGAATCTGGTATTTAGATAATGGAGCCAGCAATCACATGACTGGTAAGAGACACTACTTTTCTGACCTCAATGAGAAAATCAAAGGACAAGTGAAGTTTGGGGATGGATATTCTGTAGAAATTGAAGGAAAATGATCAATTCTATTTCATAGAAAGACCGGAGAACAGAAGCTTGTCACAAACATCTACTTGATCCCAAACTTACAAAGCAAAAAAAAAAAAAAAAAAAAAATTCTAAGTTTAGGACAAGCTACAGAAGTTGGATGTGATGTTAGAATGCGACAAGATTATATAACATTTCATGACCCAAGTGGAAGACTTTTAGTTAGAGTCTCACGCTCACAGAATAGACTCTACAAGATAAGTCTTATGATTGGAAGGCCATTGTGTCTGAATATGAGACTGGAAGATCAGACATGGAACTGGCACGCAAGGTTAGGACACATAAGTTTCAGAACCTTAAAAACTATGTCTCAGAACAAGATGGTTCGAGGGATACCACAGATAAACGATGAATCAAGGATCTGTGAATCATGTTTAGTTGGGAAACAAACGCGTCAAGGTTTTCCAGAAGCAACAACATTCAGAGCGTCAAAGCCATTAGAGCTTCTTCATGCTGATTTATGTGGTCCTATTACACCACAAACCCTTGCAAATAACAAATACATATTTGTTATTATAGATGACTTCTCAAGATATATGTGGTTTATTCTTATGAAAGAAAAGAATGAAGAATTTGATAGATTCAAAGCTTTCAGAAATCTGATAGAAAAAGAGTTAAAAGAGGAGGTCAAAATGCTTAGAACTGATAGAGGAGGAGAGCTCACTTTCTTATAGTTCAACAAGTTCTGTGAGTCAAATGGAATCAAAAGGAAACTCACAGCACCATATACACCACAACAAAACGGAGTGGTGGAGAGGAGAAACATGACTCTAATGGAGATGACAAAAAGTTCTTTAAAGGCTATGCAGGTACCTAATTATATATGGGGAGAAGCTGTACGACACTCCACATACCTGATAAACAGGATACCTACGAAATCTCTAAAACACATGACTCCATATGAAAGTTTGCGAAAGAGAAAACCAAACATAGATCATTTAAGAGTGATTGGTTGCAAGGCATACGCAAAAGTTGATTCTGAAACTCTTAAGAAACTGGATGATCGATCTCAGACTCTTGTGAATCTAGGAATTGAGCCTGGATCCAAAGCTTACAGATTATTCAATCCAACAACGAAAAGAGTGATAGTGAGTCGAGATGTGGTATTCGATGAAAAAGCAAACTGGAACTGGAAAGAAACTAATGATGGACCAAGTAGGGATCCAGGAATGTTTCACATGAGATGGGGTCAAGTAATTGATGAAGGCGAAGGACCCATAATCATCAATAACAATGGAAACAATGATGTTAATCAAGAAGAAGAAGAGAATAATGAAAACACTGAGAATAACGAAGAAGAAGAAGAGATCGATGAAATAACTCAACCCATTCCACTGTGAAAATGAACAAGACAGATACAAAAGCCACAGTATCTGGAGGATTATGTTCTTCAAGCTGCAGAAGAATGTGAGATTATGCTACTTTCTGTTAATGATGAACCAGGGAATTTTCAGGAAGCAAAGGTCTCGACTAAATGGACACAAGCATGTAGAGAAGAAATTATTTCAATCAACAGAAACAAGACTTGGTGTCTAGTTGATAAGTCAGGTGGGATAAAAGTGATTGTTCTTAAGTGGATCTTCAAAATAAAACGGAATGTTGATGGTACTATCAACAAATATAAGGCAATACTTGTAGCTAAGGGATACGTTCAAGAATCAGGCATAGACTTTGATGAAGTTTTCGCACCAGTTGCTAGACTAGAGACAATTCGTCTCTTAATAGCAGAAGCAACATCAAACTCATGGGAAATTCACCACTTAGACGTTAAGACAGCATTCTTACATGGTGAATTGCGAGAAGATGTGTATGTTGAACAACCAGAAGGTTTTGAAGTAAAAGGACAAGAGCATAAGGTTTATAAGTTATCAAAAGCTCTATATGGTCTAAGACAAGCTCCTCGAGCCTGGAATACAAATTTATATCAAATCTTAAGAGAAATCAGATTTGTTAAGTGCTCTAAAGAAACATCAGTATACAAAAGAGAAGAAAAGGGAACGCTTCTTGTGATTGCAGTCTATGTAGATGATCTATTTTTGACTGGAAACTCCCTTAAGGTGATCAATGAGTTCAAGAGAGAAATGTCATCAAAGTTTGAGATGTCAGACCTCGGTAAACTCACTTATTACCTTGGCATAGAAGTCCATCAAGGAGTAGATGGGATTCAGATTAAACAAGAAGCTTATGCAAGGAGAATTCTGAAAGAAGCAGGACTTGAAACTTGTAATCCAACTAAGATACCAATGGAGTTTGGACTTAAAGTTTCAAAGGCACAAGAAGAAGAAGAGATTGATTCAACGAGTTATAGAAAAAATGTTGGATGCCTAAGATACTTATTACACACAAGATCAGATTTGGGAGTAGCAAGCCGTTATATGCAGAGTCCACGCAAGTCTCATGGTGATGTAATAAAGCAGATATTAAGATATATAAGAGGAACAATCAGCTGTGGATTGAAGTATGGTCGAGGAGGATCAAAAGGAATTGTTGGGTATAGTGACAGCAGTCATAATATTGACCAAGATGATGGAAAAGGAACAACTGGTCATATATTTTATCTAGGTGAAGCACCTATTACATGGTGTTCACATAAGCAAGACACAGTAGCTCTGTCATCATGCGAAGCTGAGTTCATGGCCGCAACAGAAGCAGCTAAACAATCAATATGGCTTCAAGAACTGTTGGGTGAAATCAAAGGAAGAGAACCTGCAAAAGTTCTCATCAATATTGATAATAAGTCTGCAATTGCACTCACTAAAAATCCAGTGTTTCATGGGAAGACGAAACACATTCACAAAAGGTATCATTTCATACGAGAATGTATCGAGAAGGAGATCATCAACGTTGAACACATACCAGGAACTGAGCAGAATGAAGATATATTGACAAAGGCATTAGCTCGGATCAAATTGAAGAAATGAGACAATTGATTGGATTACAAGATATGTCACGGGTAAGGTTGAAGCTTAACGGGGAGAATGTTGGTTAAACTCAACATAGAAGTCACTAACAAGTTGGTTAGGACAAGATTAGGAAATTGATGTAATCCTAAGGGAATTAGAAGTCATCTAGTTCTAAGAAAAGGAAAGACATGTAATAAGGTAATAGGACTAGGAAAAGGAATTTATAGTTCTATATATATATGATCACCAAAATTGTGGTTGATCATATGAGCAAGATTAGAGCTTGTGTTTAGTTTTGAGAGATTTTCTAAACATCAATAAAGAGAGTTGTCTTTATATAAGCTAAGTTTCATCTTGCAGTTGTCATTAGATAGTGTTGTCATCTTCCTTTTCCAACCCTTAACAGCATTATCAGTGAATGAAAAAGGCGTCTTCCTTATTTTATATGATGAGTCTGTATAGATTACTTTACCTATAACATCGAAAATCAAAATCTTGATTAGTATGACTAAACAAGAATTTAAAAAAAAAAAGAAAAAAAAAGAAAAAAAGAAAAAAGAATATTGGTTATGTTGTTATTTGCATGCATGTTCAAAAATATAAAGAATATTGCAAGAAAAAGAAAAGATTAAATACTTAGAAAGATAAACTTATTTGGTTTTGTATGAGGATGAATTCATGAAACAATACAAAACTAAAGCCGAACTCATATTTGCATGCATGTTCAGAAATACAAAGAATATTGATAGAAAAGATTAAATACCAAGAATATTGGCATGTTTTCAAAAATTATTACCAAGAATAATTCAATACCAAAATAGAGTACTATTACCAAGAATCTAAATTTCAAACCGGAGGCGTATATTACCTTTATTATCCTCTGTCCACGTTCCACCTCCGGAGGTTCTACTTATCCGACTACCGTTGTCCCATTTTTTCTTCAACCTAGTAAAGAAATACAACGAATCATCGAAATTTTCATCATAAGATGCACGTCGTTTATACCATTCTTTACCCTGGTGGAACGTTTTCTCTAAGGCCTGCGCCTCTTTTCCATAAAGTTCTGTTGTCTCATAAATATGATCACTTAGAAGAGGTTTGCCTTCGATCTTCGGAATCATATAGTATTTTATGATCACTTCATCACTTGGCTTGAAGCGATAACCAGCTGGTGCTCGTAATTGACTCATGCTTTCTTCCTTTCTCTCTTTCAAAATATTCAACTCAATGAATCAAGAATGATAGAAAAACTCAAATACGTAATGGTGAATGAGTCAATCTCGCCCTCTCAATCAGGATTTGACGCAATTACAATGCCATAATGTGCCATTGCTGGTCCATATATATAGATAGACATACTTGTGTACTCCTTGTAGGATACTAATAGATCTCCTTCTGGGATACTAATTCATTTTTTACTTGTGATTCATTGACACTGCTGGATTTATGTTTGGACGATGTTGTTGGAAAATTCATTATTCCAAACACAGTTTATTTTCCAAAGCTCAAGATACTCCGGCTCAAGTGTCTTGAATTTGTGGATGAAATTACCTCGGCAAGAAAATTCTTTTCTAACTGCCCCATCCTTGAAGAGTTGAGTTTGACTTATTGTAATATGTTCGAGCCGTTATGCATTGCAAACCCTGCACTGAAGCACTTGGCCATTACATACAGTGAATTGACAGAGTCTACGGTGGAGATTTCTGCTCCTAATCTATTGACCATTAGCTACAAAGGAGCGCCAGCAACAGACTTTCTCCTTAGTAGCTTTCCGTCACTAGTTGAGGCCAATATTAACTTTGACATTAACGAGTTAGACGAGGACGATTACCTGGATGAAGTATTTGTCAAGATCTTCGGAAAGCTTTCTAGTGCAAAGCTCCTTAAAATACGTGCTGACTTATTTCTGGTATGCCTCATTATTTTAGATGATTCTTACATAACTGATTATGTTGCAGTGAAAATAATCTCAACCATCTTTAGTTTTATGTGATTAGGTTTTTATGGAGGCAGATAACCTCTTGAACGATTCGCTGACATTTAACAATTTGATCCATCTAGAAGTTAGTTCACTAATACATTACGATAGGTTTGATTGTTCTATTTTAAAAGTCAGAGCATTATCCAAGTTTCTCCAGCTGTTTGTTGAAATATATTCCCCATATACAAGATATCAAGGTAATCGTACGGTTTAGAGAAGATATCGAGGTGTCCGTGCAATGTTCATGAAGAGAAGATATTAGAAGATAATTACAGATTACAAGATCAAAATTATTAAATGTAATCTTTACATTTTTCTAAATATTTACCTAGTCAAGATATTTTAGTTAAGGTATTATCTTCTTAGGTTTAGTCATATCACACTATAAATAAGAGCGTGGACATAAATGTAAAGTCATCCCAGCACAATGATTCTGGAGATCAATCTAATTCACCCTACGGGGTTCCTCAGTGGACGTAGGCGTTAGTGCCGAACCACTTTAATCATTGTCTTCTTTGATTTAATTTCCGTCTAATCGATGATCCGACTCAATGATACGCATAATTTATTATGGTATCAGAGCGGGGAGATCCTCTCAGATTACTTCCGCTTTATAATATATATTTTTTTCAATCTTTTTCATCTGTTTTACTTGGACTAATCTTCAATATTAGTCTATATTTCTATGGATGATTATATTTATTGCGTACAACATAGTTATCATTGAATAACTCTTCTGGATCAGCGATTCTCTCATCATCATGAGTTTCGTTTTTTCGTTATGACTATGGGTATATTTCATTAGTTAATACTTATTCTTTTCTTAAGCCATCAACAGTAAAGCATCGATAGTATTCACGACTTCGCATATAGGATTCGTGGGTCTAGTTCCTTTTGATGTTGTGTTATTCGCGGCTATCGAGTCTATGCTCTACACATAGATATAGCTTCTTGGTTCGTTTTTGCCAAGCAGATTCCAGTCAATTTCAAAAATGGATATTTTTCATATTTTCAAAAATCGATTATGTATCGAATTTCCTTAGTCAAAGCCAGTGATTCCTCAATACCAGTAATCCAGTTGTGAAACTGATTTTGATTCAAACTGGTATATTTATTCATTTCGGATATCACGAAAGTTTATTTAGTTCCTTGAACTACGTATACAAGTCATTTTGTTCCGAAAATATCTCCATTTTCGGAAATCTTGCCAAATTCTGGTAATCCATTTATTTGAAAATATTTTCCATATTTTCTATTTTTATGAGAATATATTCTCTCTTCTTATACATGGTTTGTCGACATAGTTGTAAATATGTTCCATGAATATTTTGTTGCCATCGTTCAAGGCAAGAATATTTCAATTTATTAATATCTTTTTGATTTTGAGAAAAATCTTTATAATGATCTTATATATCTACCTTTAGATCATTATCCAGGATCTCCAAGATCTTGTTGCTGCATCTTGCTCTGATCTTATGAGCCAATATTCTTTAAATAGCTGTTGATCATTATACTACCAACTAAATCAACCTTGCATCTTAATGAAAGATGTACGTGTTATCAAATCTCAATATTTTCCCTGAGAATCTTTTGTCAGTTTTTTTTGTGGTGATCAAATACTTCACAAAATAATTTTCATATAAAATATACATATCATCAAACTCGTTTTGATATCTTATGCCATTTTGTTGGTGTGGTGTAGATCCATCTCCATCTCCCTCAACAAAATATCTATCAAGATTTCTTGCCATTCTTCCCCGCAAGATTTTCTTTTTATCTCTCAAAAGTCAAAACTCAAAACTAAACTCTTTGCTATTATTTGACATCTGCAGTTATCACTATTAATACTGCTATAATTGGTATTCTCCTACCAAGTGATCAAATATATGTGTTTGCATTGACATTGATCGTCTATGCCATCTGAAAGGTCGAGTTTGCTCACGTAAATCGACTTTCCATTCATTACATCTATATAAATCATCTGATCATCAAAGATGATTTATTATTAATCGCCTATCTAAAGTCTATCCTTTGAGAACATCTTGAGTTTCTCAAATGTACGACTACCTAAAGTCTGTTAAGGTGAAAGCAAAAATAATATCGCTTTCTTCAACATACTCCTTAGTGGTCCTTCACCTTGCTGCATCTTTGGTTTAAGAAAATCTATCAAAAGATTTTTATGCGTCTCCAATCAAGATCAGTTCATCTAAGCTTCCGAATCTTTCCAAATGGGTTGTTTTACCATTTTGTATCCACTTTATCGGAGTCTCTTCGAAGTCCATTAATGTTTCTCAACATGGACTCAACATGAATTTCTCGTATGGTTAGTAATTAACAATCAAGTCAATTGGCCAGTCAAGCCAATTCTCCGTAAAAGACCTACATATATATACTTTGCAGTTATCATTTTGCTTCTTCTGCTATCGCTGCTTTCCTTTATTCAACTATCATGGTCTGTCATCGAAGATCAAATACCATGGTCAACAATAAAAGTTCAAGCTACAAGACATTTTATTGAGATGGTTCAAGTTAAACACTTCAAAAAATTTCCGTGTTTAACTTGAGGGGGGGTGTTGAAATATATTCCCCATATACAAGATATCAAGGTAACCGTACGTGAAGAGAAGATACCGAGGTGTCCGTGCAATGTCCATGAAGAGAAGATATTAGAAGATAATTACAGATTACAAGATCAAAATTATTAAATGTAATCTTTATATTTTCCTAAATACTTACCTAGTCAAGATATTTTAGTTAAGGTATTATCTTCTTAGGTTTAGTCATATCACACTATAAATAAGAGCGTGAACATAAATGTAAAGTCATCCCAGCACAATGATTCTGGAGACCAATCTAATTCACCCTATGGGATTCCTCAGTGGACGTAGGCGTTAGTGCCGAACCACTTTAATCATTGTCTTCTTTGATTTAATTTCCGTCTAATCGATGATCCGACTCAATGATACACATAATTTATTACTGTTGCCTAATCTAGAATCAACTTTGTTTCCTGAGGCAAGTCACTAAGCTTTCATTATCTTTTTCTTATTTGTTGCAACACTCCATCTGGATTATCTTTAAAATCTAAGTAGCTGGTGTTTGTGGTAGCAATCACTGCACATCTCTTTTGTTGAATTTTATTTTGCTTTGATTCTTGTAGAGTGTTGAAATCCCTTGCCTAGAAGATGATGATGATTACTGGTCACTTGATCCTAAATGTTCCCCACCACACCTCAAGTTAATCAAATTTGAGTGTTTTCAAGGGGAACCAATGGAACTAAACGCAATTAAACTCTTTCTGAAGTATTTTGATTTTCTTGAGACTGCAACCATTGTAGCTTCTTCAAAGCTCTCCAAAGACCGTGACAAACAAATCAATGTAATGAAGCAGTTACTAATGTTTCCGAGACCTGCAAAATGCGTGGTAAAGTTCTTGATGAGCTCTGAAGATACTTAATAATACATTCAGTATGTCAATGGTGTTATTCTAGTGGTTGTGAGGATCTTTAGGAAATCCCCTTGTGTGTTTACAAGAATTGTCAGTTTTCGGTTTTCCGGAATTTGCAGAGATTTGTGTAATTCCTTGAACCATCAAGGGTAGGTACTACAATGTTTTGCTTCCGCCCTATTTTCTGTTATCTTGATGATGGAAATTATAAAATTTTAGCGAAACCAGTTGTCGCCTTGTAAAGAGTCGTGGTGAGGCTAGTAAAAGGTTGATTAAAGATGAGAGGGCAGTGAACTGAATAGGCAACAACTCAGCATTTGAGTTACCATAGTTGTGTTTAACTGGAAGTATCAGTTGCCTCACGCGGAAGCACTCTCACCTACACCACCGACCCACACATTTACTAAATGGATCTTGTTGATAAATCAGTGTCTATACTTTATATATTCTGAGGAAACAATAGCCTGAAAAAATTGAAGAACCATCTTCAATTTTGGCTAGAGAAAAATCGATAAACTTTTGTGTTATGGCAACTTATAGAGAGAACAACTACTTGAGAATAAGTTACAAAACCCCCTTTTTTTTTTTTATTTTGCTCGATTACAAAACCTTATGGATGAGGTTAAATTGACCATATAACTAACTATCTCCCATATAACTTACTTGTGAACAACTACTGATGTACTCCTACCTTGCTCCTGTATAAGTTCCTGTAGGGCAGCATTTAGGGCGTGGTGAACGTCCACTCCAATCTGATCTTCAGCTTTCTCCAAGTCAGTCGAGGCAGATCTCAACTTCTGGGTGGACTCCTTGAGACCCTTATGAACCTCAGCTGGGTCAATATGGTCAAGGGGTATAGCCTCGTCAGTAGCTACATCTACACAGTGTCCATGGATGAATGCAAATCCACCAGTGACGAAGTACCTAGTCGTGGACTTTCCATCGACCAATGAGACAACCCCAGGTTTGAGCACTTCGAGGGTAATCGGTTGTCCAGGATAAATTTCCATCTGGCCTGTTCTTGATGGTACTATGACCTTGCCAACGTTCTCTGGCGGTGGCGGCTGCGGTGATCTATACGCCGAGCCAAAATCTTCTTGTTTAGGCAAGAGAAAAGCGAAGAAATATTCAGGTGTATTGGAAGGAGAAGATGAAAACTGAGTGTTAGAAGTTTCCGGATAGGAATATGCATAATAAGATTCCGGTGATTTCATGAATGTTTCTGGGAGATCTGTCGATAGAGATTGTAAACCCTTGGTCAAACTCGATCGAGCAACACACTGACGTGAAAGTTGTCGAAACATCTCTAAAACTCTGAATACCTGAATAACAAAGAAAGACTCGAAGGAAAAAAAAGATAATAATAAGATTAATATAAAATTTAGAGAAGCTCAAATTAAAGAGAGGATACCGGATCATGGGAATTATAGCTTTAACGCATGGTATTGACAAAACTATCCAATCCTCGATTGGAGTTCATCTAACGGCTGTCAAGTTTGACTAGGTGGCAATAATATATTTCGTGAAAGGAAAATTGAAACATCAATAGTTTCTGCCCATATATATATATATGGGTTTTGTTAGCCAATCATTTACATGAGAAAGTGTAAATTTTGGTTGAGTAGTGTTAACACTACTTGATTCTGTTGTGGATGAAGATGGTTGATATTGCAAATGATTATATTCAGCAGCTGGGAATATTTGAGTTGTGCCTGTGTGGGAAACTCACGCCACCAGCTGGGAATAGAAACTGGATCAGGCACTCAATCGATGGAGTCTTAATAAAGGATTAAAGAGTAACTTCTTCTTAATAACAGGATTAACGGGGTTATTTATGTATGGTTTACCCACAATTCCAAACTCTTTCACAGATGGTTAGTTACACGCAACTACATACAGGAAAGTAGATTGGTTGGATGCCGTTGATACTTCTTAATGGTCGACTGTGATCGTTCTAGAATATTCAATGATCTAGCACCGCGAGAACAAATGTTTTCTTTTACGGTGGGCGACTCACGAAGAAATTTCTGTGCTCAATTTTGTGTCTCGACTCTTGAGCCAGGTTGCGACTTGGTGGACTAAAGGTGAGCAAGTCTGATTTAGTGTGAGAGTTTAGGTTTTTAACTGATAGCTATCGAGAATATATAGCAGGAGCTAGGAGAATTCTTCCCTGTTCGTGGATTTTTCTCTCGGTAAAGGTTCCTTTTGACAACGGAGCCGAGGACACTGCTGTGACTGCCCCAGAAATCCATCGAGGATAGCCGAAACAGGTCGGCCTGTTAATCTTTTCTATCCTGTTGATTTAATTCTATGAGTTTCTATGAAATCTATAGCTGTTTGTTATATGATAACTTTATTGTTAGGGTTTTAGCTCTAAGCTATTTTTAGTCAGTCGTGTATATATTCATCTTAGTTCTCTTTAAACGTTTTCTCGTTAGCATAAGAGATCAGTAGTTAAATTCCGAATGAAGCTTAAACTTTTAATATTGATGCAAGTAAAATTCATTGATTATTCATGTTTTATGTCGTGCGTGGCATGTATATTCTGGAATTAGGATTGTATTAAAAATATCAAAAAAGTTACAATACGATCTGTTCTTGTGTATAAGAACAGAGAAAAGGAAACAGGATATTACAAAGGATAAATATTACACCATAACTAAATATCCATGCCTAAGGATATATAATATAAGCATCGTATATCATCCTTCTTTGTTTTTTTTGGAGAAGATAAAATTCATTCACTAGAGAGTACTGAGCTAGCACTAAAAGAAACAACACACAACTATTCAAACTGGACAACACAAAACGTGTAAAGGGAGTGCAAAACATGGAACAAAAAAGACATTTCCCCTACTACATGTTTGAAGTTAGTTACTACTTAAAAACCTCCCAACCGTGCATGAAATCCACAAACTTAAAATGCTTAAAGGATTCATGAACTCTCGCCCAACTGAATAAGGAAGCCTTCACTTGAATAATAACCCTTTCTACTATTTTTTCCTTGTTGTGGAAAACTCTATCGTTCCTTTCCACCCAGATTTGCTGCCATATGGCGAAAGGCAAACAAAATTTAAGAAATTCCCTTGGTTCGGTCCTGAATTTCAACTGCCAAGACACAACGAAATTCATACATGAATCTGGCGGCCTCCATCTAATTTCCAACAAGTTTAAGAAATGATCCCACACTTTCTTTGCAAACTCACATTGAATAAAGATGTGTGAAATTGATTCGTGTTCTTGATGACACAAACAACAGTTGATGTTTGTGATTGCCATCCCTCTTCGACGTAAACGATCAATAGTTGGTAATCCATTCATTGCTGCAGCCCAAACTAGAAATGACACTTTCGTTGGATGGCTGAATTCCAAATGTAATTCGACGGTATTCTGCGTTGTCTTGCTTGAGCTTGAGCTTGAGATTGTCCTAGTAACTGTTGTTGTCCATCAATCATTTCGTAACAAGAAGAAACTGAGAATTCTCCATTTTTTCCCGGAGTCCATGACCTTGTATCTTGTTCTGTTCCTAAATTGCTAGGATCCTCAATAGTTTCAATGAGCGCAACAACATCACTTATATTTTCTTCTTTGAAACCCGATTTGAAGCCTAAATCCCATGATGGAGTTTGCAGCCCATCATCCTTCTTTGTTTAACGTGCATGCGATTAATTTGTAGAGATTAACTGTGCATAAACCCTTGGTTTTATGCTGACTCTCGTTTACTTTCTCAGGAAGTATACTTGGGATCATGGTGTTGGAAACCAAGAAGAACAACAATGAAACGCACAACCACAATATGATTGTGGGAGAGGAAAAGATAAGTAACTTACCTGATGAACTAATTCATCATATTCTTTCCTTCCTACCGAATGCGTTTTGTCTACCTGCATTTTATCTAAAAGATGGAAGTATTTATCCAACTCTATTCCCACACTTGATTTCCGTCAGTGGCAGGGTACCAATGTTAGTGAAGAAGATGAACGCTTGAAAACCCAACAGTTCATGAATTTTTTGGACACGGTATTATATCATCATGAGAAGCCTGATATTCAGAAGTTCTATCTTAGTTGGGATGACCATTTTGATGAGTCCCGAATAAATAAGTGGATTGGTATTATTATAAAGCGGAAAGTCAAAGAACTTTTTCTTTCTGAAGGATTTAATACATGTTTCATACTTCCTCTGTCATTTTATACTTGTGATTTGTTGACAGTATTGAAATTAGACTGTGTAGAACTTCGGCTAAGAAATATGGTACTGGAGAATGGGAACGAGATGGAAAAACTATTCTCTAACTGCCCCATCCTAGAAGAGTTGAGTTTGATAAACTATGATAGTTTGGAGCCTCAAGTTTTATGCATATCAAATCCTGCACTGAAGAACTTGCACATTAGGTGCTGTAAATTTAGTGAGTCTACAATGAAGATCTGTGCACCTAATCTGTCGACAATCAGTTACACAGAAGAAGTACCAGCAGACTTTGTTGTCCACAGCTTTCCATCACTAGTTGAGGCAGTTATTGACATACCTAGAACAGCCAAAAAAATTATCCTAATGAAGCTTTTTCAAAAGCTTTCTAATGTAAAGCTTCTCAAAATCTCTGGTGCCTCCTTCCTGGTATGCCTAAATACTTTTAGATGTTTGGTGTTGTAAACTTAGTTAATATAGCATATTTCTTAGTATTTTCTTTACTGTATTGTTGTTTTTGACTCTTAAATACTGGTACACTTTGTTTTTTCTCTCTTAATGATTAGGTTCTAAGTGAGGCGGAAATCCTCTTAACCGATTTGCCTGCATTTAACAATTTGATATATCTGGAAATTAGTTCAACATTTGATTGCACGAGTTTTGGTTCCGTAAGAGTTTTGTCCAGGTTTCTCCAGCTCTCCGCTAATCTAGAATTGGTCTTTACTAAGGTAAGTCACCTCTTCTAATTAATTTCCAAGATAATAACTTAAATATCTTTTTAGTATTGATATTCAGTTCTTTCATTAAATACTGGTGGTTCTTTATTTTGTAAAACATGGGTAGAACGTCAGTTTCTTCGTCTACAAACACTGGATTCTATTGATCAAAAAAAAAAAAAAAAAAAAAAAACACTGGATTCAGTGTTTCCTTAAAACTGTTGATTTTAAAACGTCAAATGGTTTATAATCACTTGTTTTCACCTTTGCACGCAAGTGAGTCACTTGGCTTTTATTTGCATACCTGTTCTTTTAAAAGTTCATAAATCGTGCTTGCGTACATCACTGCTCGAATTTGTTGTTTTGTCATACTTAGCTTAACTTTGGCTTTGACCGATGTAGGGCCTTAATTGCAGTAACGAAGATGATCACTGTTGGTCCTTTGATCCTGAGTGTTCGAAACTACATCTCCGGTCAGTCAAATTCTACAATTTCAATGGGATGCCAAAGGAGTTAGATGCGATAAAAGTCTTTTTGAAGTATGCTGAGGTTCTTGAGACTGTGACCATTGTAGCTTCCACAGATCTCTCCAAAAACATAGAGGCACAAACGAAAGCAATGACGCAGTTATTAATGTTTCAGAGACCCAAAAGTTGTGTGGTGAAGTTCTTGGGATGTTCTGAAAACATTTAACAAGTTTGTTACTATAGAATCGTTTTTAAAGTTTCCTTTGTTTTTTAAATATAGCTAATATTTATATTGTCCGGATTCTCCGGAAACCATGGAATATATGGTACTAATATGTTTCTTCTTCAGTTTCTCAGTGTGCATATATTGCTTACTTTATTCCCATCGGATATATCCATAATTAATCATCAGCATGCTTATGAATCTGCTATCCGATTCCAGTGCAGACAGGTGAGAACAAGCATACCATTACGAGTATAACATAAAATTAAAACATCTCAAAATCCAAAAACGTATCTGTTCTCAAAATAATCCATTCTAGTACATGCTCTGAGAATAAGCTGAAAAATCAAAATGGTGAGAAGTATAAGAATGGGCTCATAACCATATTAAAGCCCATTACAGGTTCTATGGTATTTTAGGAAATTTCTTACTCAAGAGTCTCAAACCCTTGTTCTCCTTATTTAATTTAGCAAAATTAAATTTGGGTAGCCTTCTGGTCTTGCTTAGGTATGAAGAAAACATCAATCATCGAACGAAAACATATATCATAGTTTTACTAATAAAATTTAGGGTTTCTTTGTAAGTCACTCGATCAGTTACTTTCATTCTCATTCGAGCTACAATTACTCCATCCACCCAACAATAATAAATCTCAGAGACTTTCATAGCTTCCGTTTTGGATTATTTTTCTTTTTGATTGCAAAACAGGTATTCTTGATATCTTAAGTTATGCTTGAATTATTATTCTTTTGGCAAATATTATGCTGTTGTGAATAGTTGATTATACAGTTTAATTGACTTCCATGATTACAAAGATAAATGGCTACGTGGTAGCATGATTTGTGATTGAAGTCATAGTTTTATTTACGCAAACATATGTTCATGCATGCCACTGGACCATTCCGCTAGAGTTTATGTAGTGAAAGTGTCAGTTTAATAAGCTTAGATGCCAGCATCAGTCTCCTGTTTCCAATTATATTCAACTGTGTGCATGTTAGAGAGGATGCCTCTCGCTTTCTTTTGTTTTGCCTGTTTTATGGCTTTTGGTTTTCTTGTATCTGCACTAGCAGAAGTGCTTTCTGATGTTTCTTACTTCTTTTTGCTATTTTAATATCAAAACCATAACTGTATGCACGATAGAAAGTTCATGATGTTACCATCAGTTTATACTGATTTTCCTTACATAACTTACTCAGGAAAGTGAAATCATGGTGCCGGAAAGCAAGAAGAAACACTTGCACAACAGCAGTGCGGACACGGGAGTGGATGAGATAAGTAACTTACCTGATGAACTAATTCATCATGTTCTTTCTTTCCTTCCAACCAAATGTGCTATGTCTACCTGCATTTTATCCAAAAGATGGAAGTATGTAGTCAATTCTATTCCTATTCTTGACTTTCGTGACTGGCGGGGATCTCTCAAGGGTACTAAAAAAGAAATAAAGTTGGAAACCAAACGGTTCATGAATTTTCTGGACACGCTCTTATTTATTTATGAGAAGCCTAATATCCGGAAGTGCTATCTTGATCTGAACGATTTTTTTGATGAATCTCGAGTTAATAGATGGATCAGTACTATTACGAAGCGTAATGTGGAAAAACTTTGGCTTCGCATTAAATATCCAAGTACATCCCCAATATTTCCTCTGTCATTCTTTACTTGTGATTCACTGAGACGGTTGGATCTGCATTACAATCCTACTGCCAAATTCATTATTCCAAATACAGTTCATTTTCCAAATCTTAAGAAACTTCGACTCACACGTCTTAGTTTCTTGAATGAAACCTCGACCAAAACATTGTTTTCTAACTGCCCAATCCTTGAAGAGTTGTGCTTATTTAGTTGTGATATGACTAAAGGGTTATGCATTATTAATCCCACGCTGAATTACCTGTTAATCAATTCCTGTTGCTTATTTAAGTCCACGGTGAAGATTTCTGCTCCAAATTTATTGACCTTTAGTTACTCAGGAGCAAGATCACCGGCAGACTTTGTCCTTGATAGCTTTCCATCACTATCTGAGGCAGATGTTGACTTTGAGATCAATGAGGAATACGAATACGGGTACAAAATATTTGTGAAGCTCTTCCAAAAACTTTCAAGTGCAAAGTTCCTTAAAATACGTCTTTACCCATTTATGGTATGCCTAATTACTTTAGATGATTCTTACATAATTGATTACGTTGTTGTTGGTGTAGGATGTTAGTACTGGAAACGGAAGAAACCACACATAGATAAAACTTCTCAAAGGAAGAATATGATTATTCAAAAGTCTGTCCTCTTTTTTCTTTAGACGAGGACATATATAGGCCTTATTAGGCTTTAATGACAATATCTTCTAAGATTAATGCAAATAAAGGAAATCTACCCAAATACGATATCATGCAAGATATCTCTTATTTCTTAACAAAAATAACAAACATGCAGATATTCTTGCATGGTTAACGAATATTCTTTCGCTGATCTCTTCCTTTCAAATAAGATTCTGCCATATCTTGCACTACATCATTCTCCCCGGGAAAGAGGAAATTCGCCCTCGAATTAGGCAGGTTAGGAAGATCATCATCGGACGAGTCGCCGTGGTAGGGAATTAGATGACGCACATTGAACACATCAGCCGTATGAATATGACTGGGAAGCTTCAGACGGTAAGCATTGGGGTTGAGTTTTTCAATTATTTCAAATGGACCAATCTTGCGAGGACCTAACTTGTTGTACGTACCCGCCGAAAAACGTTCCTTAATAAGCACAGCCCAAACGAAATCACCTACCTCAAATTCAACATGACGACGATGCTTATCAGCGGCCGTTTTATATTTGGTAGAAGAAGCTACCAAATTTTGAGCAGCAATCTCATGAATGTGGTGAAGATTCTCCACCAACGCATCCGCAGTGGTATGCACACGTTGTAGGTCTGGAACCGGTGCTAGGTCGAGTGAGGAACGAGGGTTAAACCCACAGACCACTTGAAAAGGACTAAATCCTGTGCTTCTATGAATTGCTCTATTGAAAGCGAATTCAGCTTGAAACAGATGTTGATCCCATTGCTTAGTGTGAGACCCAACCAAACTACGAAGTAAATTCCCAAGAGACCGGTTCACTACCTCTGTCTGTCCATCCGTTTGTGGGTGATAAGCGCTGCTGAATTTTAGCTCTGTACGTAACAATTTCCAAAGGCACCTCCAAAAATGACTAAGAAATTTAGAATCACGGTCAGAAACGATGGATTCCGGAAGACCATGCAGACGGTATACATGTCTGAAAAATAATAGTGCCACATTAACCGCGTCCGTAGTCTTCTTGCATGCTACAAAATGTGACATCTTGGAAAATCTGTCAACAATAACAAAAACAGAATCCATTCCTTGTTGAGTGCGCGGCAAACCGACGACAAAGTCCATACTAATATCAGTCCATGGCTTTGAAGGAATTGGTAACGGCATATAAAGACCCGCATTCGTAGTTGACCCTTTAGAGATCTGACAGACGTGACAACGGGAGACAAATCGTTGTACCTCCTTAAACAGACGCGGCCAAAAATAGGAGAAAGAGATCAGTTGGAACGTTTTGTCACGACCAAAGTGACCTTCGTTATGTATCTCCTGGATGATCTTCAACCGCAAGCTACAGGACGGGATGCACAGTCGAGTACCCTTGAAGAGAAAGCCGTCCAGCAAGGAGAATTGTGTATTATTGCCTGCACGTACAGCTTCCAATATGACAGAAAAATATGGGTCTGATTGGTATAATGTAGCAAACGAGTCAAACCCCAATACTTCCGTTCGCAGGGATGTTAAGAGGCTTCGACGACGACTCAGACCATCAGCCACACGGTTTTGAATACCAGCTTTGTGTTTGAGGACGAACGTGAAATACTGCAGATAGCTAGCCCACTTAACCTGTCGTGCATTCATCTTGTCTTGATTACCTGTTTGGCTTAAGACGGCACCAATACCAACCTTAGAGGCGTCTGTGTGAACTTCGAACGGCAAAGAAAAATCGGGTAAAGCTAATATAGGAGCCGAACAAAGCTTCTCTTTGAGCAAGATGAAGCTTGCTGTTGCCTCTTCTGTCCATGCAAATTTACCATTTTTCATGCAGTCGGTGATTGCCGCTGCTATCGTGCTAAAATGGGGAATAAATCTCCGATAAAAAGACGCAAACCCGTGAAAACTCCGAGCCTCATGGATTGTTTGGGGGCAAGGCCAAGTACGTACAGCATCAACCTTAGACTCATCCACCGAGATGCCATCCTTGGATATGACGTATCCGAGAAACAGAATACGATCCGTACAAAAAACACACTTCTTTGGAGCAGCAAAAAAATGTTGTTGGCGTAAAACCAGAAATGGTTTTAATACTTCGTTCATTACGCGCATAAATGTACTAGGAGCATTGGAGAGACCAAACGGCATCACCAACCATTCATAAAGTCCTTCCCTTGTTTTAAAAGCGGTCTTCCATTCATCTCCTGGCCGTATACGAATCTGATGGTAGCCACTACGCAAATCCAATTTACTAAAAACTGTAGCACCATGAAGCTGGTCAAGTATATCGTCCAACCGAGGAATAGGAAAACGATACTTTACCGTTATCTTATTAATAGCACGACTATCCACGCACATGCGCCAGGTACCATCCTTCTTAGGAATGAGCAACGCAGGAACTGCGCAAGGGCTGAGACTCTCCCTGATAAGGCCTTTGGCTAATAACTCCCCCACTTGACGTTGTAGCTCCATATATTCTTTTGGACTCATGCGATAATGAGCTCGATTAGGAAGCACTGAACCAGGCACCAAGTCTATCCGGTGCTGAATAGCTCGGGAAGGAGGTAAACCCTCTGGAAGATTATCTGGGAAGATATCCTCAAAGTCCGATAATAGCTCCTGCACACACGCCGGAACTTCCATAGCAGCTGTAGCCTCAAGAGAGAGACCACACAAGAGTAACACCATCCCTTCAGTGAGCATCTCGTTCTCAAACGGACGCCAAGAAAGAAAATTGAAAGCCACGGAAGAAGCAGGTACGTTTACTGTCATATTGGCAGGAACCAGGGTAACACGAGTATGCTTAAATATGAATGAGTATGTGTTCAGCTTACCATCATGAGTCACTGCCCTATCGTATTGCCATGGTCGACCCAACAGCAGATGACAGGCATCCATCACCACGACATCACACCACACGGCATCTTCATAGACAGAACCAATAGAAAACTTCACAAGGCAACGTCTGGAAATAGTTACCTCGGATCCCTTACTAAGCCAATGAAGGGAATATGGGCTAGGATGTTTTTCTGTGGGAAGCTTGAGTTTCCGAACAGCCTCGTCAGACACCACGTTTTCACAGCTGCCGGAATCAACGATCAAACGACACACCTTGCCTGCAATGGTACACGTTGTCTGGAAGATGTTCTTTCGTAGCCATGACTCGTCAGCGTCAGCTGTAGGAGTAAGAAATGAACGACGGTAGATCATCAGACAGTCACCTTGGTCACCTGGCAGGAACACCTCATCGAACTCAGCTGCTGTCTCTTCCGCATCAGCAAAGACATCAGCAGTAGTATCCACTTCTGTAAGCAAAGCCTTACCCGGTCTTCCAGCCTTGCGACACTCGTTTGCCAAGTGATTTGGATCTCCACAACGATAGCACTTAGGACCAGACTTCGTAGGCGTACTAACAATCGGTTGAGCGGAAGCAGTATGAGAAGAAGAAGTCGGAGGACGGCCAGTTGCTGCCCGAATCGACTTACGAGATAGTTGTTTCTCCAATCGCAAAGCACGCTGATGAACCTCAGACACAGAATAATAGTCAAACAGATTAAGGGTATCTTGAAAAGTCTCTCGCAAGCCCCCTAAGTATCGATAAACAAGTTGGTCTTCGGTGTCTGTAATACCTGATCGTGTGACCAAGTCATAGAACTCTTTTGTATATTCATCAATTGACCGAAAACCCTGACGAAGATTTTGTAAACGAATATAGAGTTCCCTTGTATAGTTAAACGGTAAAAAGGCCGAACGCATGCACTTTTCAAGCCTAATCCAGGAAGAAATAGGAGGTTTACCTTTCTGAATTCTAGATGCTTTCAACTGACGCCACCAAACAGCAGCCCTTCCGCGAAAGCGCGTAGCCACAAGCGAAACCACTCGATCATCAGGAACCCTCTTAAATTCCAGAACTTCCTCCACGGTAGAGAACCAGTCTATACAATCTTCCGGTGATAAACCGCTACCATGAAACTCAGGAATCTCTATGCGGAATGACGATTCCCAACTCCTAGAATCACGCTCACGCCCAGCAAAGGGGTTTTCAGTATCCGTATCGTCATCTGTTCCATCCGAATTGGATGCATCCGTAGGAGGACGACGGCGCTCATGTCGTTGTAACAATGTTGCTACTTGACCGGCGAGCTGCTCAACCGTGCGTGATAATTCATCGTATCTAGTTCTCTCCATCACCTCCTCAACTAGAGCTTCGCGAGGACCACCCTGACCTCTACCACGAACCATGTTGGAAGGATCGATACCCAGATTCTGAATACCAATTGGTGTAGGATGTTAGTACTGGAAACGGAAGAAACCACACATAGATAAAACTTCTCAAAGGAAGAATATGATTATTCAAAAGTCTGTCCTCTTTTTTCTTTAGACGAGGACATATATAGGCCTTATTAGGCTTTAATGACAATATCTTCTAAGATTAATGCAAATAAAGGAAATCTACCCAAATACGATATCATGCAAGATATCTCTTATTTCTTAACAAAAATAACAAACATGCAGATATTCTTGCATGGTTAACGAATATTCTTTCGCTGATCTCTTCCTTTCAAATAAGATTCTGCCATATCTTGCACTACATCAGTTGTGAATTTAACAAGTATGCCATCTCTGTAGTATCAGCTTCATTGTGCTTTGGTTTTATGAATCTTATGTAGTGGTGTACTCTAATTACTTTTTATTATTATTTTTGTGATTATGAATCTTATGTGCAAGCTTAGTAGAAGCTTAAAGTTATATTGGTTCCAGCCCCGTGAAACATATAAAGCAACCCAGAAATTGAAGCAAATATAATATGAGGAAACAGAAAATGGTCCCCGAATAACCATTTAAAGTTGGTATCCGTGTCCTTAATGGTTCAGGGAATTACACCAATCTGCACATTCCAGAAAAAATAAAACTGACAATACTTGTGAACACTCACAAGGGGACCTCTAGAATCATCCTGATCAGAAAGATTAGAAAAGGCTGTTATGCATTTTCAGAGCTCGTCAAGAACTTAACCACACAATTTGCAGGTCTTGGAAACATTAGTAACAACTTCATTACATTTATTAGTTCCTCCTGATTTTTAGAGAGCCGTGAAGATGCTACAATGGTTAGAGTCTCAATAAATCCAGCAAACTTCAGAAAGAGTTTAATTGCATTTAGCTCTGCTGGATCCCCAAAAAAACACTTGAATTTCATTGACTTTAGGTGTGGTGGCGAACATTTAGGATCAAGTGACCAGCAACCATCATCCTCTTCTTCGGGGATGGATATGCTCTGTAGCAATCAATGCAAAAGCTAGCAAAATATGATACCACAAGCCTAGCGACTTCTAAAGGAAAAGCCGAGTGATGCCAGTTTAGAAAACTGACATTCTATCATCTAAATCAACAATTTTGCAAAATATCTTAACACCTGTTTTCAATGAGACAACTGAATGGCAAAACTAACAAAGAAAGAGATCCCTTTTATAATATTGGCAGTTAAGGGGTGAGTGACTTGCCTGGCCAAAAACAATCAATTCTAGGTTAGGCGAGAGCTGGAGAAACTTGAAAAATCTTCTTAAAGTTGAAACAGAATCTGAAGATTCTGATCCCCGGTAAGAAAAACTTGAACCAACTTCTATATGGATCAAATTGTTAAATGCAGACAATAAGAGGATATCCGCCCCACTTGGAAGCTAATTATTAAGAAAGAATCAAAACAAAGTACAGAAGTGCATAAGAGTCAGAAATACCATAGAAAAATAACTCGATACTTCAAAGAAGCCAACAACAAAATTATTAATATCATTAGAAGCATTATCTAGGCGTACCAGAAAGCAGGCAGCAGACATTTTAAGAAGCTTTACATTGGATATCTTTTCCAAAAGCTTGATTAAGACAGATGCTCTTGCACCAAAAATCAAGGCAATATCTGCCTCAACTAGTGACCGAAAGCTGTCGATTACAAAGTCTCCCGGTTCCTTTATTCCGTAATTGATGGTCGACAAATTAGGTGCACAAATCTTCAGTGTAGAATTTCCAAAAGAAGAACAGTTTTCAATGTACAAGTACTTCAGTGCACTATTTTCGATCGAGATTCCATACACAGACTATGAAACCAAGCACAAGTAACTTTAGCCTTGGAAAAGAAACCTTGTTTGGAACATTAAGTCTTACATTCCATAAGTTCAGCACTGTTAATGAATCACAGGTAAAAAATGATAGAGGAAATACCAAGGACATTGTTTGTGATCCTAGTGAAAGAAAAAGTTCTTCAACTTTACGCATTATAACAATGCCAATCCATTTATTTACTCGGGCTTCATCAAAAGGGTGATTATCTCCAAAAGTGAGACAGAAGTTCTGAATTTTAGACTTCTCATTAAGATATAATACCGTGTCCAAAAAATTCATAAACTGTTGGGTTTTCAGGGGGTTTTCGTCCGCAGTAACATTGGTAGTCTGCCACTGACGAAAATCAAGAGTTGGGACAGAATTGGATACGTACTTCCATCTTTTGGATAATACGCAGGTAGACATGACACATTTTGTTGGAAGGAAAGAAAGAATGTGATGAATAAGTGCATCAGGCAATTTACTTATCTTATCCTCTCCCACACCCACATTGTTGTTGCACAAAATTTTGTGTTTCTTCTTGTTTTTCAGCACCATGATTCCCCCAATGATTTTTCCTGAGATGGTTATCAAATTGGTGTCAGTACAAAAGAAGATGACCATTAATCTTCCACTAAAAATCCTAGACAAAGAGAAGAAACTATGATACTTCTTTCATCGAACAGATTGCGTGCATGAAAATGGTATCCAGACCATTTACGACCCTCTTTGACTAGTACTACTTCTTGAGAGAAAATGGTAAAACACCATTGAAATAGAGTTTAGGGTTCTGGATTTTGAGCTCATATCCAAAAACATCATGAGAAGTTTTGTTGTTTCTATAATTGATCATTCAATTCAGACTCATTAAAAACCCAGAAGCCTTCGAATTTATTCAAACCCTTATTGAAATGGCACAATATAGAGAGATATGTAAGATTTAACACGTATAATAACTAACAAATCCAGCAAAAATGTGTACTAATAGAAATAAGAATGTCATGGTATTCACATGAAATACTTAAATCATCCATGAAGTAGATACCCAATCAAAGATCTGATAAAAAAAATCAAGAATCAAAGTAAGAAAGAGAGTATTATTACCTGATCAAGAAGGTTAAAGAACTAGCCACTAGGTTCTGTAAATTAATATACGGTACCGCAAACTGACTAAGCAACAACTATTGCAGTAGCTTTTCCCCTCGTCATCTTTTTTTGCACAAGACAATAGTATGATTCTGAGAACGAAGAACGAATTTAGGTTTAGAAGAAGGAACAGTCAAAAGAGTCATCACAACTCCCAAGACAAGGGAAGGCGTGTCATAGAGTTCCAACTTCCAAAGGGTGTTTGCATGGTGTTTGCATGGTAAACTATAAACTAAACCCGTTGGAACACTAGGCCCACTTTCCTCCATCATTGTTGAAATAGAGTAGGCTGCACAGAACCGAACCGTAACCGCAGAACGAACCGATGACCGAACAAAACGAACCGTAACCGTACCGAATCGATAATCCAACGTTCGGTCAGGGTTCTAGTTTTGATAACCGTTAGATCTTCGGTTCCACCTATAATCGCACCCTAACCGAACCGATTGACCGATTAATAAATGCCCTTGATTCATCTCTATTCTAATCAATCCTAGCCGTCTAAATTCGAGTAACCCTAGAATATATAAACCCTAAACTCTGAAGCAGTTTCTTCATTTCATTTTCTCTCCGAGACTTTCTCCACTCCAATCTCTAGTCGCCTCCATCACCGATTCACCACTACCATCAAGATTCAAGACTCAAGAACTGAAGAGCACCACCACCTCACTACACCAAAATCAGGATTTTGTAACAATGCAACCTGTCACGGTTTAATTTTTCAGTCACAGATACACCTGCGATAAGTCCTGCAACAGTTATAACTGTTATTAAATTTTGTATTCGTGATAATAATTAGGAATATTAAATTCTTTTATTAGTCACAATAATATTTGTTGACAATTTTACAGACAATCACAATTATAATTCAAAGTGATGATTCCATCCAAATATTTCAACACATCTAAAACAACCCCAAAATTATAACACTTTGAATTTTACTTGTCACTAATTTTCCCACATTTGTACAAACTAACAATTATATTTTATTTCTATAAATCAAAATACGTTTTTCTTTTTTTTCTTTAATTTTCTTATTAGAAAACAGGTTCAAGACCAAGTCAACAAGTCATGACTTTATAGAAATTTGACTTTGACATATCTGCTTCTTCCGAAGACGGTGAAAATTACCAGACTACCGTTATCGTAATAAGTGCAATAAAAATTCTGAAGATTGTGAAAATGACCAGACTACCCTTATCGGAAATAAGTAAAGTAAATATTACAGACTGTTAAAATGACCATACTACCCTTAATGGAAAAAAGTGCAACAAAATATTATGCAGACTGTGAAAATGACCAGACTACCCTTATCAGCAATAAGTGAAGTAAATATTACAGACTGTAAAAAAAAACCATATTACCCTTAACGGAAATTAGTGCAATAAATATTAAGGAAACTGTGAAAATGACCAGACTAACCTTATCGGAAATAAGTAAAGTAATTATTAGAGACTGTGAAAACAACCATACAACCCTTATAAGAAATAAGTAAAGAAAATATTACAGACTGTGAAAATGACCATTTTACCCTTACTGGAAATAAGTGCAAAAAATATTATGGAGACTGTGAAAATGACCAGACTACCCTTATTGGAAATAAGTAAAGGAAATATTACACATTTTGAAAACTACCATATTACCCTTACTATGACAATGACCATATTACCCTTACTAGAAATAAGTGCAATAAATATCATGGACACTATAAAAATGACCATATTATCCTTACTAGAAATAAGCGTAGTAAATATCATGGAGACTATGAAAATGACCAAACTACCCTTATCAGAAATAAGTAAAGTAAATATTACATACTATGAAAATGACTATTTTACCCTTACTGGAAATAAGTGTAATAAATATTATGGAGATTATGAAAATGACCTGACTACCCTTATCAAGAATAAGTAGAGTACATATTACAGATTGTATAAATGATCATATTACCCTTACTGGAAATATCATGCAGACTATGAAAATGACCAAACTACACTTATCAAAAATAAGTAAAGTAAATATTACAGACTAAAAATGACCATAGTACCCTTACTGGAAATAAGTGCAATAAATATCATGGAGACAAATAAAATTACCAAACTACCCTTATCAAAAATTAGTAAAGTAAATATTACAGACTATGAAAATAACCACTTTACCCTTATTGGAAACATATGCAATAAATATTATGGAGACTGTGAAAATGACCAGACTACCCTTATTGGAAATAAGTAAAGTAAATATTACAGACTATAAAAATGACCATATTACCCTTATTAGAAATCAATAAACGTCATGGAGACTATAAAATGACCAAACTGCCCTTATCAAAAATAAGTCAAGTAAATATTATAGTCTTTGGAAATGACCATTTTACCCTTACTGGAAATAAGGTTAATAAATGTTATGGAGACTGTGAAAATGACCAAACTACCCTTATCGGAAATAAGTAAAGTAAATATTACAAACTATGAAAATAACCATATTACCCTTAATGGAAATTAGTGCAATAAATATTATGGAGACTGTGAAAATGACCATACTATCGTTATCGGAAATAAGTTGAGTAAATATTACAAACTGTGAAAATGACCATATTACCCTTAATGGAAATTAGTGCAATACTGTGAAAATGACCAGACTACCCTTATTAAAAATAAGTTAAGTTAATATTTGAGACTGTGAAAATGACCATATTACCCTTACTAGAAATTATCGCAACAAATATCATGGAGACTATAAAAATGACTGAACTTCCCTTATGAAAAATAAGTAAAGTAAATATTGTAGTATGTGAAAATGACCATTTTACCTTAGTGAAAATAAGTGCAATAAATGTTACGGAGACTGTGAAAATGACCAGACTACCCTTATCGGAAATAAGTAAACTAAATATTATAAACTGTGAAAATGAACATATTACCCTTGATAGAAATTAGTGCAATAAATATTATGGAGACCGTGAAAATGACTAGACTATCCTTATCGTAAATAAGTAAAGTAAATATTATAGATTGTGAAAATGACCATATTACGCTTATTGGAAATAAGTGCGGTAAATATTACGGAGATGTGAAAATGACCATTTTACCCTTACGGTCGTAAGGGTAAAATGGTCATTTTCCGGTAAGGGAAAAATGGTCACTTTCGCAGTCTATAATATTTACTTAGATTATTTCTGATATGGGTAGTCTGGTCATTTTCTTTGTCACCATGATATTTATTGCACTTATTTCTAATAAGGGTAATTTGGTCATTTTCACTGTCAGTGATATTTACTATACTTATTTCTGATAAGTGTAGTCTGGTCATTTTCACAGTCTCCATAACATTTATTGTACTTATTTCCCCTAAGGGTAAAATGGTCATTTTCACAGAGTCACAGAATGTAATATTTACTTTATTCATAACCGAAAAGGGTGATCTGGTCATTTTCACAGTTTCAATAATATTTAATATTTATTGCACTTATTTCCAGTAAGGGTAATATGGTCATTTTTACTGGCTATAATATTCACTTTACTTATTTCCAATAAGGGTAGTCTGGTCATTTTCACGGTCTCCATAAGATTTATTTCACTAATTTCCAGTATGGGTAGTAGGGTCATTTTCACCGTCTGTGTGATATTTATTGCATTTATTTCCAATAAGCGTAGTTTGGTCATTTTGACAGTCTCCATAACATTTATTGCACATATTTCTCCTAAGGGTAAAATGGTCATTTTAGCAGACTGTAATATTTACTTACTCATATCCGATAAGGGTAGTCTGGTCATTTTCACAGTCTTCATAATATTTATTGCACTTATTTCCAATAAGGGGAGTATGGTCATTTTCATTGTCTGTAATATTCACTTTGCTTATTTCTGATAAGGATAGTCTGGTCATTTTGACAGTCTCCATAATATTAGTTGCACTTATTTCCAGTAAGGGTAAAATTAGGGGTGTCAACGGGTCCGGGTCCTCCCGGGTATCACTAGACCCGGATCCGGACCCTACTTATAAAGGTCGGGTCCGGTTCCTAACGGTTCCGGATCCGGTTCCTAAATTTGTGGACCCAAAACCGGACCCGTTTAAATACCCGGGTACCCGTCGGTTCCGGGTACCCATTGGGTCTAAAGAAAACTATTTAAAAAATCTCAAAAACTTAATATATTTCTCTTTTTAGCTTGGATTTAAGTAATTTTTATAAAAAAATATTATTATTTCTTATGAATGTACTAAATAAAGATTAAATGTAAGAGAAAAAATTTAAATGAGTAAAATATCAAAGCTAAAACTAGAAAAAATACTTATAATTTTGCTAAAAACATGAATAAAAGAATGAATAAACGGGTACCCGATACCCGCGGGTACCCAATGGGTATTACCCGTTTGGACCCGTTTAAATTCGGGTTCAATCGGGTAATTACCCGCCGGGTCCTAAGTAGCTAATGGGTCCAACTTTAGGACCCGGAACCGGACCCTAATATACCGGGTCCGGTTCCGGATCCGGGTAATGGGTACCCATTGACAGCCCTAGGTAAAATAATCATTTTCACAGTCTGTAATATTTTCTTTACTTATTTTTGATAAGGGTAGTCTGGTCATTTTCACAGTATCCATAATATTTATTTCATTAATTTCTAGTAAGGGTAGTATAGTCATTTTCACCGTCTATGTGATATTTATTGCACCTGTTTCCAATAAGGGTAGTTTGGTCATTTTGACAATCTCCATAATATTTATAGCACTTACTTCCAGTAAGGATAGAATAGTCATTTTCACAGTCTATAATATTTACTTTACTTATTTTTGATAAGGGTAGTTTGGTCATTTTCACTGTCTTTATGATATTTATTGACTTATTTCTAGTAAGGGTAATATGGTCATTTTCACAATCTGTAATATTTACTTTACTTATTTCAGATAAGGGTAGTATGGTCATTTTAACTGTCTCCATGATATTTATTGCACTAATTCCTAGTAAGGGTAATATGGTCATTTTTACATTTCTTAGATTCTGGGATAAGGGTAGTTTGGTCATTTTTACATTCCTTAGATAGTATATTTATTCTAATAAGGGTAGTTTGGTCATTTTCACGATCTCTTGAATTCGCTGCACTTGTTCAAGTAACGGTGGTCCGGTTATTTTCACAGTCTCCACAATACTTGCTACATTTATTTCGGCAAGGGTAATTTTATCGTTTCATATAGTAATCTGCAAACTGAGTTTGTAAATTCTGACATTTCACAACTTCAGTTAACCGGAATGAGAACCACGGCTCTATCTCGAGTAATTTGGCAAAATGAGTTTGTAAATTCTGATATTTCACAACTTCAGTTCACCGGAATGAGAACCTCAGGTCAATTTCTAGTAATCTGGCAAACTGAGTTTGTAAATTCTGATATTTCACAACTTCAGTTCACCGGAATGAGACCCTCAAGTCAATCTCTAGTAATCTGGCAAACTGAGTTTGTAAATTCTGATATTTCACAACTTCAGTTCACCGGAATAAGAACCACGACTCTATCTCGAGTAATCTGGCAAACTGAGTTTGTAAATTCTGATATTTCACAACTTCTATATACCGGAATGAAAACCACGAGTCTATCTCGAGTAATCTGGCAAACTGAGTTTGTAAATTCTGGTATTTCACAACTTCAGTTCACCGGAATGAGAACCTCAGGTCAATCTCTAGTAATCTGGAAAACTGATTTTGTAAATTCTGATATTTCACAACTTCAGTTCACCGGAATGAGAACCTCGGGACAATCTCTAGTAATCTGGCAAACTGAGTTCGTAAATTCTGATATTTCACGACTTCAGTTCACCGGAATGAGAATCTCGGGTCAGTCTTTAGTAATCTGGCAAATTGAGTTTGTAAATTATGATATTTCACAACTTCAGTTCACCAGAATGAGAACCTCGGGTCAATCTCTAGTAATCTGGCAAATTGAGTTTGTAAATTCTGATATTTCACAACTTCAGTTCACCAGAATGAGAACCTCGGGTCTATCTCTAGTAATCTGGCAAACTGAGTTTGAAAATTCTGATATTTTACAACTTCATTTCATAGGGTTGAACTGGCAACCGGATTGGTTGGGTTGATCCCCAACTTTTAAGACTCTATATATATGATTGGCAGCTTACTTTGGGGTATCAACCTCATTTTGTTTGAGATTATGTGTTATTGAAAGCAGGGAAACAATACATTTCGCTTCGTGGGAGTCAACCCATCAGATTTGTTCCCTTTTCTCTATCTTTTATTTTTATTTGTTTTTTTTTTTTTTTGCAATTTATAATTTCCCGCCTTGATTTCTACGACTCAATTACATTGAGGACAATGTAATATTCATATGACCAGCTGTGTAGCGGGTCTGAAACATTTAGTACTTTTGTCGACTCCTGCGCTCTCATGCCAGTTGTTTGCAAAATGTCTACTTTATACTGACAGTGTTTGCAAAATGTATGTTGGTTTGCTATTAATGGTAGTGGTGTTTTATTTTATTGCGTATCTGATAAAAGAAAATAAAACGGATACATTTTTGTGGCGATATGTAAGAGGTCCTGTTGATGCGAAAGAGTTTGTTATGTACTGTGTGAATGGGTTTGTTTTCTCTCCCAAGTATCATGAAGAAATAGTTGTTAGTCAAGACAGTGGTGTTTGCATGACAGCAAACACCACATTTAGGAGAAAGAAAGGCGATAAAAATCCCAAAAATGTATTGACCAAGTGGTATGGGGTTGTTAATCAAATATTTGAGTTGGACTATGGTCAATTTACTGAGGTTGTGTTTTACTGTGAATGGGTGAAAGCGGGAAGTGGGAGCAAAATTTGTCTAAAACTCACAGTCTACAGCATGTACATCAGTTCATAAAACTCACAACAAGTCTGAGACTGAGTTTCTCACTACAAGCTTCATAGCCTAAAATCTCACAGTCAACAGCATGTACATCAGTTCATAAAACTGAGTACTGCACTACCTTACAACAATTTGCAGGCTTAAACTAAGATTGTAGGCGAGTTCAGAAAACTGCAGCACAACTTCACTGCAAAGAGACTGCCCTTATCGGAAATAGCTAAATAGAAACTAAGGTCTAACTCTACTAATCTTTTCCGGACTAACTAAATAAAAACCAAGGTCTAACATAATAAACTGCACCACCTATATTATTAAACCATGGGAACCGAATAAATTTATTTTTGACACATTGCAGGAAGCTGACCATCAAATATTTGTGGACCAATTAAATTGGGATCATATGTACTGATAGTACATCTCTATCACACTAAAATCGAGCTAAGGTATATGTGGGGAAAACACAAACAAGATATTGTGTCCCTTTATCTCGTTGATTAGTTAGTCGAGAAAACTATTAGGTTTTCATACATTAGCTTAGAAGAGAGAGAAAATTACTCAAACCTAATCTCTTTCTATTTTTCCTTCGCCTCTCAAGTCTCACCCTCTCACTTTTTATTTTTCCTGATACCTTTTTCTTCTCCTTCCCATTTTATTCTCTTTGAAATCATCGAAATCTCTTGAAATCGAACTCAATCTGTCCATATTCATATTCAGTTTGTCAGTCGAACTCAGTTTGTAAGTCGTTAGACCGAATTTGAAGTTCGAATCGACACTGAGCTTCATATTCATCGATTTTGATGATGTATCATGCTAAGTTTGAAGTTAAAACCCTCTTAGAGCTTCGTGGTTCATAGATTGTATCATATTATACTGCATTTTAAGTTCAATCGATATCGAGCTTCATATTTAGCGATTTTGATGACGTATCATGCTAAGTTTGAAGTCAAAACCCTCTCGGAGCTTCATGATTCATAGATTGTTTGCCATTATACTGAATTTGAATTTCGAATCGACATCGAGCTTCATATTTATCGATTTTAATGATGTATCATGCTAAGTTTGAAGTCAGAACCCTCTCAGAGCTTTTTGGTTCATAGTTTGTAAGTCATTATATCCAATTTGATGTTCGAATCGACATTGTGCTTCATATTTATTGATCTCAATGATGTATCCTGCTAAGTTTGTAGTTAGAACCATCCCGGAACTTCTTGGTTCATAGTTTGTATGTCATTATACCACATTTGAAGTTTGAATCAACACTGAACTTCATATTTGTCGATTTTGAGGATGTATCCTGATAATTGTGAAGTCAGAACCCAACCGGAGCTTCTTGGTTCATAATTTGTATGTCGTTATACCATATTTGAAGTTCAATTCGACAATGAGCTTCATATTTATCGATTTCGATGAGGTATCCTACTAAACCAAGTCTACCATTATGAACTAAAGGTACTTCATGATCTGTATAACTAGTCAAAATTAATTCATGACCTATGTGACTAGTTGAAATTCAATCTGAAAGCACAAAGAGAAAGCACAAAAACACAAAGAGAAAGCACAAAGAAAACACATTTGTTTGATCCGTATGAATGTCTTAAATCAAATCATAACCGTCCAAAGATTTTCAAGAATCCGTATGACTATCTAATCAACGTCCACATTTATTTATATAAAAAACGAAAATTTTCTCTCACACTTCTCTTCCCTTCCGCTCATCTCTTTCTCTCTAAACGCCTCCACTTTTTCCCTTCCGCGCTGAAAAAACCCTAACTTATAACGCCTCCACCTTCATTTTCGTTCGATTGAACACAAGAAATTGAAGAGACGGATAGTTATTTCATATCATCTCAACTATCTCTTCTTTCGATTGAACACAGCCTCGATTCCTCATCTTCCAGACTTCCACCACCGAAGCTTTACTCTTTCTTTTGTTTTTTCTTCCAATTCCTCACCCTTATAATCGAGATTAGGAATTAGTTCGTGTAGGTGATGCTGATAGAGGAAACAGGCTTCGAGAAGACGTAGAGATGGGGAGTTTAATTTGAAAAGTTAGGGTTTTGAATTTTATTGAAGTTTCAATTTAGTGATAAACAAGAAGAAATTAGAGATTGGGTTTGGTGATTTGAGCATTATAAATTGATATGTTGAGCTAAAATTGGAGAGAAGAAGTGAGATCAGAGGAGGAAATTTAGGGTTCTAAGAATAGATGATGGTGATTGAAAATAAAATTGATAGTTAGGGTTTGAAGTGATGATTCAGAAGTTCAATCGAGGCAAAACAGGAAATCAAAATCAACTGCTTCAATCTAACAGTTTGGATAAAGGTATAATTCTTTTATCCCTAATACATATATGAATTTGGTAAGCTCATTTATGCACAGGAACCCTAGTTCCCTAATTTTGAATGGTTTACTTCCTTAATTTTGAATGGTCTTTTGTTTACGGAGAAACCCTAGTTCCCTAATTTTGTTATTAGTAACTCGTAATTCCCTATTGTTGAATGATCTTTTTTAACTTGGTAGTAGCTATTTCAGGTCTAATTGCAGTCGATTTTAAATGGCTTCGTTGGGATTGCAGATTTCAATTGAACTACTGTCTAGGTTTATCTCCGGGTTCTCTATAATTCTTTCTTCTTTATTGAACTTCTAATTTGTATCTGAACCATGGCCTCAGTTTCCATTCCAGGTTAGCTTTATTGATCAGTTTATAGCAACTAATGAATTGAATATTAGGTTGTCTTTGATTGATGTCAGATTTGTCAGTGAGTCACTCATGTGTGGACAAATATGAATTTTTTGCTCTGTGTATTCCAAATATGGACAAATATGGACAAAAGGGGGGATGAATGAGGAGACTGATGGAAGATCTAAGAAGACGTGATGTTGATCTAACTTTTCGTTTCCAACTTTTTAATTAGGTTTGTTCTGCTATTTCAAATTAGGGTTTTAGAATTATTATGTTGATATTCGGCTATTTCAAATTAGGGGTTTGATCTGTTGTCTAAAAATTTGGGTTTGTTTCTTATATCACTAGGAGAGAAAAAAGCTTTGCATATGTTTTGGGTTCTGAGCATGTAAGAATGAATTACAGATAACAGTTATAAGTGAAATGCAGTAGTTCTTAGCATGAATATGGCTTTGCTTATGTGATGTTTGTTATTTTGTATAACACTTATGTTTTCTATTGAAATGTCAATGTGCAAACTGATACAGGGAAAGGTGAAGGTTCTGTCAAGGAGACGAACCTCGTGAATGAAACAGTCAGGTTTTCCATGGAGTATACTGATGCAAGTCCTATCGGTAAAAGAGTGTCGTGACAATTTTTTTCTTTAGAAGTATTTATGATATGGGTAGCTGCATAATCTCTTGAATTCGCTGGTTGGTGTAAGTTAAACTTCTTGTTTATTTTTCTCATTTGTTGTAGATGAGTATGGGTAAAAACTCCAACAACGCAGCTGGGCTTCTACCAAATCCTGTCGCTGATCCTCAAACTGGAATGCGGGGTAAGCTCCATTTGTACTCAATTTATATATACCTAAAGCAGACTAATTTTAGCTACTAATCCTTTACTTTTTCTTTTAAAAGTAGGATTAATAAACTCCATACTACTCATTCATGGGCGTTCCTCGAAGTCAATGTTATTCCACAGTATAATCAACTGGTAAGGAATCCAAACCTGAAGTGATCGTTGGCATCCGAGATTCTGGAAAATATGCAGCTGAATTGCCAGTTCATTCATAGTGTATTGGTATTGCTCTCTCGCTCTCTCTTTGTACTGCACCCTTGATCTCACTTTCCCTTTGATCTTATGGATCCTCAAACCCTAGATTACACAGCTCTTACTACTGAGAAAAGCCCTTAGTATTTGTTCAAATTTGTAAATCCTTTGGTTCTCAATTTAGTACTTGTTTTATGTATTTTTATTGTTTTGATTTTCTGGTTTTGATAATGTTGTTTGTTTTATGCAGAGTACTGATATGGAAGCGCTTCAAAATTTAACTGCTGAATGTGATTTGGATTCAAAACAGGTTTGGGAATTTTTTTGGTTAGGTTTTTGTTGTGGTGTTTTCTTTAGTCCTATGAATGAACTGCTGGATGTGTAATTTCCGTTTTCTGATTTTATTGTAGGGGTCTGATTATGGTGAGAAAGAAGTGGTAGAGGGGAATGTGTTAATGTTGGAGTGGTTGGCTGGCTGGTTCTTGTGTGTGTCTGTGTTGGCGGTGGTACTCTTGTACCTGGAGGTTAGCTGCTGGTTGTGTTGTCTTTATGCGAATCTCAACTTCATGTCCAGGTTGAATTTTGTTGGAGGTCCTATGTGTTGGAATACCCATACATTTTCTGCATCAGCCGGTATGGATGTTACTGATTACTTATTGCAGTCTTGTTTTGTTTATTATGTCTTTGTTAACTATTTATGTGGGCAATTGGTTTTTTAGGTGGCGAGGCCTTCTGTAATGGACAGACAAGCCATGTTAGCGAAACTGATCGGGTGAGTACTGGTTGCTTAGATAATTTTATCAGTGACTAACGCATCAATTTTGTTTTGTTCTTTATTTAATCTAAGTTTGTTGCATATTATAGTATATGCAAAGAAAGTTTGGGTTTGTCATAATAATTGCAATGTGAATTTGGTTATTCTGTCCAGGTGGATAGATCTCTTCTAGTGACTGAATTTGGATATGAACATGATGATGCATGGGCAAAAAATATATATTTAAATAATTTACTGATATCAGCAGGGTACGTATACATTCTTTTGAGTTATCTAACTAAATTATAACAAAAATTAGAATCAAACCTTAGGCTTTTTCTGAGGGGCCATGCTAGTAGAATCACTTGCGCATTTGAGCAGCCATGTTTTTTCCTAGTATAGGTGGTGTTAAGCCAGCATCACGAAGGCCTGCGGCAGTAGCAAATCCAATTACAGGATCACTTGTCTGCCCTGGTTTAACATTCCCCCTGAGTACAATATATGGTGTTTTCAGCCGAACCTGAGCTTCTTTAACTTCATTTCTTCTTTATACTGTTTATTGTGTTTTTCTTGCTTCCTTTTCCCTCGGTGTATCCTGTGGAAATTATGACTTAAAACCCGGTATGCTTCTTTTGGGGTCATAATTCGGCCAACTCATGTCTCCTGTCAATCTGAATTTCCTTTTGACCCCTGTTACTGCAAATACCCAGCTGCTTATTTTTCTTCTTGTCCATGTTCCTGTCACCCAGTTCGACAGTTCCTCAAGTGTTACATGGTACACCTGATAAACCTTTACCTACTGCAGCTTCATGGAAGGCCGCAGCTGGTCATATATCATCATTGTCCTCGTTAAGTAACCTGTATAGGACGTGCTGAACTGTAGGTATTCATGTTGAGTCTGTTTACTTACACTATAGGAAGTAGTAGTCATGTGAAGTGGAATGCCCACTACAGTCTGTGTTTTGATTTAAAAATAGCTAAGTTGTAGTTTGGAGTTTATGAAGAGAAATCAATAAACAATTTTAGTTTTTTCTTTAACCTGTTTTTATCTTTACTCCTCTCTTGATCAATGAAACTTGGAACTTCTGTCATTGACGTGTTCATTTTTATTGTTGGACAGGTCTTGCGTATTGAATGCCAAACGCCGGATTTACATGAACTGGTAACTTTTTCTAAGCTCATCATATGGTATTATTGAGAAGTTAATCTTGGTTTTATTTGTTCGCAGCTCACAGTGTTGATGGCTTTAGATTATTTACGGTTAAATTTTTGTACTTGGGTTTCTGTAATGAATACATGGATCACAGTATAATGTGGATGATTTGTAGATTGAGAATCAGAGTGTATATGAAAAAGAAGAAAGTGCAGGTCTGTGTATCAGTTTTAATTGTATTACTGGAAGCCCATTTAATTGTATTGCAGGCCTTTAAACTAGAAGCCCAGGTCCACCATAGTGACCCGGGCTATCCATATTTTTTTATTTGTTATTTTAAAAATTGTCACAGTTATTTTTGAAATTGTTACAAAAAGAAACACCTGTCAGCATCACTGTTTTGTTACAACTTAAAGTAACAGTTTTAACGTTACAGTAATCGTGACAACAAAGACACGTGTCCTTTAAGTAATTGTGGGTAAACTTAGTAACTCGTATATGTGTTACTATAACCGTGACCAAATGTGACACTGTCCTACGTCCAATCGTTGCAAACTAATTATTCGCACTTATATCTGTTGTTGTATATGTGACAGTAAGGGACACGTGTCTACATCATAATTGATGTAATTATTAAGTAACAATTATAACCGTTGTATTAGTTGTTGCAGTAAGTCACGTGTCACAACCGTTAAATTAGTTCAGTCGTTACTGTTTAATTTGTAACGTCTATAAGATGTGACTTTAATTAATAATTGTCACAGAAAAAAGCGTTGCAACATATTCCAACAATTATTTATAACAACGTTTTACCAACGGTCTATAAGTGTTACAAATGAAATCAGTAACAGATATGTCCTGTGACAAAATCCTGGATTTGGTGTAGTGCCTCTATGATCTAGTAACTAGTAAGTGATTTCTCCTCATCTCCTTGATTGGGTTTTCTTATTTTTAGGGTTTCTTTTGATTCTTATTTCGATTTAGGATTATAATTATCTTTTTTTTTTAATGTTCTCAAACCTTGAGGAGCAGGAGCAGCAGTTGGAGTTCTTCATTAAAATATAGGGAATTCTTCTAGAGAGATCAAACAGGTAACTACTACTTTCATTTCATTTGAGTTCAATCTTCAGTTTGAGTTCAATCTTCTGTTTGTTTGAGGTTTTGAACAAAGATTTGTTGATGTAAAATTTTTGACAAAGATTTATTGATTATCTTCTGTTTGTTTGTGGTTTTGAACAAAGATTTGTTGGTTATGAAATTGAGTAAAAGGGTTTGTTGATCGGTGACTTTTAATGGGTGTTGATTGTTTTAGTCATGTTTAGTTCATATCCATCATCCATGAGTATGAGAAATTATTTTAGTCATGTTGATTGATAAACTAATGGTATGAGAAATCATGAATGGCAAGTGCTTTTCTTGTTTGCTTTTTGACAAAGATTTGTTGATTATCTTCTGTTTGTTTGAGGTTTGGTTATGAAATTGAGTAAAACGGTTTGTTGATCTGTGACTTTTAATGGGTGTTGATTGTTTTAGTCATGTTGATTGATAAACTAATGGTATGAGAAATTATGAATGGAAAGTGCTTTGCTTATTTGCTTTGCTTGTTGATTAATGATCTGTAACAGATCTTTCCTTGTAAAATTGAGACATTATGAATGGTATGAGACTATGAGCTTGAAATTATAACAACTTTGCTTGTTTGCTTCACATGATATGATTAGTTTTAATATAAATTGCTAGGTGGTAATTAAAAACCTGATTTGATTGTTTTAAGAAATATGTGTGCTTGTATTAAGAACTAACTTGTTTACCTTTGGAAGGGTAATGTTTGGATCAAGTTCAGTTTCATTATCAATCTGCAAGATGGCAAGTGCATCTCCCTCTCCAATGACTCCATCCCCTACAACTGGGTCTATTGATGTGACACTTCTTGTAACACCTCAAGTTGATGCTGCACAAGAAACACAAGCTACACAGCAGGCTACACATGACCCTACACCTGAAAGTGAACCAAAGAATAAGGGAAAAGTGAGATCGGAAGTATGAAAAGGTTTTGTAAGGCTCAATGATAAACAAGCACAATGTAAGAACTGTAAAAGGAAGTTGCAAGCCGATAGTCGAGGAAATGGCACCTCCAGCATGAAGAAACATTTAGGCACATGTCCTGAGAATCCAAACAAGAATCTAAAAGGTCAATAGAGTTTAGTGTTTCCACCACCAAGACCAGGACAGTCATCCCAACTGGTTGTTGTTAGTTATGACAAGGATATGTGTAGAAGAAGATTGGATGAGTTTGTCATAATAGATGAACTGCCATTTAGAATTGTAGAAAGAGAAGGGTTTAGAATATATAGTGAACAGTTGGAACCTAGATTCAAGGTGCCAAAGAGGATGACCATTTACAGATATCTTCTAACAATCTACAAAGATGAGAAAGAAAAGTTGAAGAAATTTTCAAGGAAAGTAAACAAAGAGTTTCTCTCACAACTGATGCATAGATCTCTCCAAACAACTTCAACTATATGTGTGTGATTGTGCGGTTTATTGATATTCATTGGAAGCTTCAAAAGAGGATCATCCTGTTTTGCCAGATCAAGTGTCATACTGGAGTGGATATTGGGAAAACGCTTGAGAAATGTTTGCTGGATTGGGGGCTAGAAGATATTTTCGGTGTGACTTTGGACAATGTCAGTAAAAATACTGTGGCGATTGAATATCTTCAAACCAGTGTCATCAATTGGACAGGAGTAACAGTTAGATCTGAATACATGCAGGTTAGATTATTATTATTTTTTATTTATGCTTAAATCTCTTATTCAGTATGAATGAGTTCTTTATTTTTTTTGGTGATGCTTAAATGTAGTTCTGCAGTTCTGATTCATTAAATGGATGGTTCTTATGTAGATATATGTTTCTATTCTAGTTCATTTGAAACATTTTGTTGGAGTTACAAGCATTAGAGTCTTAGAGTTTTGGTATTATTGGTGTTTTTCTGTACTATACTTTTATCTTTTCTGTATTTTTGCACATCATGGTTTCCATATGTTCCTTAATGAAACTAATGCATGAGAGACATGTTTTTAGTAAATTACTTCAGGCCCTGTGGTTTATACTTGGAGTGCCATTAGTTCTTTCTCATGCTAGTTCATGTTTTGAATTCATAGTTTGTTGTTGCTGAAGATTTTTTTTGGCTACTACTACTACCCATTATCATCATACTTCATCATTTTTTCTAAATCCTAAAGTTATTTTTGTAATGACTTTTTCAACTCATGCTGATACATGCTATTGTCATATTATGCAGTTGTAATAACAAAATCACAAAACCCTGATGAGATTGATTCTCATATGTACAGACTTTAGTTTCAGGTTTCATCACATCCATTAGGGAAATATTTACTGATTCTTTCATGCTTTGTCATTACTCAGTTTAGAACAAGTACTTTTGTTATTACTCAGTTTAGAACAATTTGTCGATATTTTCTTGTTTCATTCTTTTATCAGGTAAGGTGTGTTGCGCATGTTCTTGCGCTTGTCGTTAAAGATGTTGTGTTGTTGTATCAAAAGCCAATTAGCAGGATCAGATAAGTTATCAAGTATCTCACTGGATCTCCCTTTAGGTTAGCAAAATTCAAAGAATGTGTTGCGCTTGAGAAGATTGATTGTAAGAAGATGGTTTTCTTAGATGTGAAGACCCGGTGGAATGCTACATATCTAATGCTTGAAGCTTCCATTCCATATGAGAAGGTGTTTAAGAGGTTAGAAAGAGAAGATAAAGGCTTTCGAGATAAGTATATTTTCAAGGAATCTGAATGTGAAGCTTTACTTAATACTAACGATGACACTATTGCAATTGATAGTGAAGATTATTTTCTTAGTTCTAGTGAATCTGAATGTGAAGGAGATGTAACTAAAAATAGGAATACGAAGAAAAAGAACAATCCCCGTCATCATGCTCCATATGCTGCAGACTAGTCATATGCTAGGAGTCTTGTAAATGTTTAAAAATCTTCTTTGATGCTACTTTTAAGTTCTCTACTTCAACACAGGTTACTACACATGAATTTTTATGGCATTTTGTTTTGATTCATGAACAATTGGTTCGTCTTAGAGCTTTAGGAAACCGAGATGCTCATATTTCTAGGATGGCAGAAGTAATGTTTAAAAAATACAACTCATATTGGGGGGGATTACGAAGATATGAACTTTGTTCTTTTTTTTGCTAAGTTGCTTGATCCTCGAGAGAAAGAGTCTGGTTTGAAGTTTGATATTGAATGTTTGTATGAGCAAGAAGATTTCAAGGTTGGGACTGTTTTGAAAGCTGTGAAACAAGATATGGGAAGACTTTACGAAGATTACAACACCATGTAAAGAGTGAACTAATTTCCAGATGTATCAGATGTTTAAATGCGGGCATATCGGTTAAGAAGATATCCACATTACTTAGCACCTAATCATCAAGAAAGAACAATGTATATCAGTGCACAAAAGTCAAAACACCACTCCACAGGAAAACCGATACTATAGATATGCCATATATATTAATTAAATTTATAACAACTAAATCATCAAGAACATTAGAAGTATTTAGGCATACCACAAAGAATTCACCAGATATTTTAAGAAGTTTTGCACTAGAAAGCATTTCAAATAGCTTGATCATGACAAACTTTTCGGTGCCGTCATTTACAGCAACATATGCCTCAACAAGTAACGGAAAGCTGTCGAAAACAAATGCTGCCGGTAGTTCATCTCCGTAACTGATGGTCGTCACATTAGGTGCACAAATCTTCACTGTGGACTCACTAAAATCACAGTATCTAATGTACAAGTTTTTCAGTGTAAGACTTTCAATGCGTAAAACTTCAGACTTCATACCACCACAACTTATCAAACTCAACTCTTCAAGGATGGGGCAGTTAGAAAGCAGTTTTTCTATCAACATCCCATTCACAAATTGCATAAATCTTATCCGAAGTAACTTCAGCCTTGGAAAAGAAACCGTGTTTGGAACATTTGGACTTACACCTTCTAAATCCAACACTGTCAATCAATCACATGTAAAAAATGATAGAGGCAATACGAAAGATGACTGAGATTCTGCTGAAAGGAAAAGTTCTTCAACTCTACGTTTTATAGCAATACTGATCCATTTATTAACCCGAGACTCATCAAAAAGGTCATTCCACGTGAGATAGAATTTCTGAACATTTGGCTTCTCATGAAGATATAATACTGTGTCCAAAAAATTCATGAACTGTAGGGTTTTCCAGCGTTCATTTTCTTCCATGACATCGGCAGCCAACCACTCACGAAAATCAAGAGTGGGGAAAGAATTGGATACATACTTCCATCTTTTAGATAAAATGCAGGTAGACAGAACACATTTAGTTGGAAGGAAAGAAAGAATGTGATAAATTAATGCCTCAGGCAAATTACTTATCTTATCCTCTTCAACACCTACACTATTGTTGCACAAAATTTTGTGTTTCTTCTTCATTTTTAGCACCATGACTCCGAATGATCTTTCCTGAGAAAGTAAATGGGAGTGGGTATAGAATAAGATAACCAAAGAGAAATCCTAGAGGTCAACTACTAATCTACACCTGAATAAATCCTAAAGAAAGAGAAACGGAAAACCAAATCAACTACTTAGGTTTGTAGTATATAGGATTCTGCATTTGACTTAAAATCTATAACATTCAGACCAATTTTGACCCTCTTTGACTAGTATTAATTCTTAAGATATCATAAAATAGTTGAAAAAGAGTATACTGTTTTAGATTTCACTTAAATGATTTGAACTCAACCCTCTTTGAAGTCTTCATTTGAATTAAAGCGATGTCATCCTTTTATTAATAATTGAAATAGTTCACTAACCACTACCAAATTTTCAGCATAATTTGGTTGTTTCTTTTGATAATTATCATAAATTTCAGACCCAATACAAGGCCAAAATCTGTGATATTTATGGTACAATAATGTAATTTGTGATTCAAAACTATTATGGCTTTTCTCTGTTGCATTTTAGTAAACACTTTATACACACAACATAGATATGTAAGATTTTATAAATATGAGAACAATTACAAATCAAACAAAATGATACGTCCACTTGTGTTTCGTTAGGTAGGTATGTGTGTGTTGGTTGTGTTATGGATTTGTATGTGTGGTTAAGATATGGCAGTTAGGGTAGTTTGCATGGTAGATTAATATATATATATGTGTCTGTAAGCACTGTTATGGGAGAATGAATGAAATGGATTGATATCCTGTCTTGAGTCTGTGTAATCTTCTTGCCTGATTCTATGAATTCTTCCGCTCCTTTATCTGATTTCGTCTCTCTTGTCTGTTTATTCTTCTTATTTCACTAATGATCATTGATTGATGAGTTTGGGATTCATCAATTGGTATCAGAGCCGTTCGATTCTTTCGGACGGTTTATACCCCATACAAATGGATTGGCATAACAATATTATGGAAAATATCAAAACTGTGGTTTCTACTCTTTTAGAGCAACATGAAGACCGGGTAGCTTTCAACCGTGAAATCAAACTTCTTAACAGAGAAATGAAAGAAATAATGCAAGAAATGAAAACCATTGTTTCAAACATTTCATCGAAAATTCCAGCGGAAATGAAGAAGAAGACCATGTCTATTTGGAAGATTGTTTCGACATATTTACAGTAAAGGGTGAAATTTTTCCTACGAGATTTCATGATTCCACTTCTTACAATATTGGTGATTTCTTCCCAATATTTGTCGAAGAATTTCAATAGATTGATGTGCCTTTTCACAAGCCAATGATGTCCTTCTAGAACTTCTTAATGACAATGATGTCCTTCTAGAACTTCTTAATGCCTCAGTGGACAATTTCCCCATGCGTGGTCTAGAGAATCTTAGTTGGGAGGAATTAAAACAAAAATATGAAGCCCTTATCTGTGATCATATGCCGACCCTAGTTTATAGTAAGAACCTTCAACGTCGTACTCATGAGTATAAGCAGAAAATTAACACTTTAGAAATGAAAAGGGACAAAATTATCACTGAGAAAGATCGGGTGATTGGAAATGGTGCGGAGGATTTAAAGTGATTTCACGAGGCTTTACTCGAAGTCCAGGTAGAAAGGGATCGCGCGCTAAGTGAGAAGAATGCTCTTCTCGCTCGTGAGAATGAAATTCGCTCTCATCTTCTGATTGAGAGTGATGCTGAGTTTGCATGAGCTTCTAGAGTCCTTGATAATGCTAGACTAGAGTTGGCTTCGAGCGTTAGTTTAAAATCTGACCATGATTCCCTGGTCGAAACCATTATTACCGAAAAAAAGGTTTCTTGTTGTCTTTGTTTTACAATTCCGCCTCTGATTCATCTTTTAAATTACGCACGTACGATTCTGACTTTATTTCTTTTCTCTTCACAGCTTCTGAAGAAGGGTTTCTTGAAAGGAGAAGAATTATCTGCGAGATATTGAAAGTCTGCAGACGAAATCTCAGGACGAAATTCAAAGGTTGGAAACGGAGGCTTGATGTTCGTTACCAAGTACAGTCGTCTCAAGAAAAAGCTCAAGGAAACTGTTTCCAATATGACTAAGGATGTTATTCGCATACGTGATGTAACTCTAAAAGAAGAAGTGGGCGAGATCTGCTCTCAGTACCAAATCCCTTTTCCTTCACATTACGAGTTCGCAGATCCCCCTGCGAATGAGGAACTTTCTGAGATTTTTGATAGTGACTTTGTGAACGAAGATTCTGATGAGGAGGATGATGATTCTGAAGATGATGAAGATACTGAAGAGGATCGTGACTCTGAAGTTGATAAAGATAACGTTGGGAAGATTTAGTTGTTCACTTTTTCCTTCTTTCACGCTCTTCATATGATATTTCCTTCCTTGTACAAGATCATGACTTTGAAGTCAATACTTTGAATATATTTTCTCTTTTAATAGATTTCGCCCTTTCTTCTGTCTGTAGATCACAAAATGATGCTTTTATTTCTAGCAACTTATGTCAGTTTCAGGGTTAGATATGATAACCTATGTGAGTGAGTTCATCATACATGTAAATATGTCAATGCATGTGTATGTGTCTGTCATGTGTGCGAATGAAATAATGCATGCTATGATCCTGTCATATGTGCGAATATAATAATACATGTTATGACCCTGTCATATGTGTGAATATAATAATACATGTGTAGGAGTCTACCATATGTGCGAATATGAAATTGTTATCATGTTTGACATGAGCAATTATTCTAGTGTGAATATGATATTCTTATTGAGTTTATAATCCCCTTCTTGCCTCTGATATTCGCAACAAGGTAATTTCCTCTATTCAATCCTTAGTTTTTCAAGTTACCTTTGTAATTACCCGTGCATGGTTGCATTTCATGTTTTGATCGCCCCTTTGCCTCTGCTTTATGTCTGCGAAAATAATGTTAGTACGGTCTGTTGTGTTTGTTCATGAGGTCTTATTGAGCTCCCCTAAGTAGAGGTCTTAATCAGCCTCCCCTGTTAACAAGACTTATTTTTTCCTCAGGGTATTCATTTGGGTCGTGCGATGAAATCGCAGGAGGTATTTATGCTTTCGTGTATTGACCCATTGATCTCGCCTTATCATCTTTCGTATTGTTGCCTCTGCAGGATATATTTATGCGCCAATACGACATGCATATACTCTTGTTTGAGTTATAGTCCCATGATATTGACGTCTTTTGACAGAATTCAGCTCCCTAATGGAGGGTGCCATCCTTATCTTCCCCCTGGAATTTCCCCTTCAAGGAGACGTACCCCTACGGGGTTGGGGTGGGCTCCTACTATCCAGTGATGCAACAACCAGTTGTTTTCGCAGACTCGTTCGAGTTTGCTCCCTAAGTGGGGTTTCTTGAGGACCGAGTGTATCATAGCCAGGACTTGCCAAGAGTGGCTCAGATCCCAGGGTTGGTATGGCTTTCGCCTGAGCCATGCATTACTAGGTTTTTCCCAATTATGACGCGCAGGGCTTAATTATTTTGCCTCTTGCACAAGTGCGAACTAAGGTGCACGCCACAATTGGTTACCCATCCTCCCTAATTAGATGTTTTAAATTTTATTGCCCCCTATTGAGGTCTTACTTTGAGGTCTTGTTTTTGCCTTGTCCTTTTTTTGCATATTTAAAGTACACATTTGTAGAAGAAACATAATTTTTCTTGTAATTATTGTTTCTCGTACATATCTGATTTTTCTTTTTCATATTTATTCGCCCAAATATAAATATCCTATTAGTACCTTAAAACTTACTCACTTCGCATTCACATACCATAATAACCATAATACTGCTTCAGATACTTCTTGTTGAAAACCCTACTCTCCATTTTCTCCATATTTCTTCCATCTCTTTCCTTTAGCTGGTACATTCCATCACCAACATATTTCTTCACCACATATGGTCGAGCCCATATACTTTTTCCTTTCTTCTTTCTTCATTGTTTTCGATAAGGTGGAACTTCGCTTATGACTAACTCTCCTGGTTGAACGTCTTCCTTTTTAGATTGCTTCGCATACTTAAGCCCTTCTGTTCCTTCGACTCCCTTTTGAGTTAGGTCACTATTAGTCCCTTCTTCCTTCGAGGATTCTCCACTCTTATCATATTCTCCTTCTTTTCTTATGAAATGAACCATCAATATTTCGCACCTCTTACTTTCTTCTACATCTTTTTGACAGACGTTCCTTCTCTTAATCGCACGCTCTTCACTTTTCTCTACATCAATTTCATTACATGTCTTTTCTTCATTGGTGTTTCCTTTTATGATTCCAACACCTTGGGTCAACGGGAACTTAATGCACTGATGGTATGTGGAAGCCACACCCAGGATGCTATGTAACCACGACCTTCCAATCAATGCATTGTATGGAGATTCGACATCTGCAACACAAAATGTTACTTCTGTAGAGATTGTCTTAAGTGGTATTCGCATGGTGACCTCTCCTTTCGGCTTGTTTGTTGTTCCATTGAAGCCGTATATTTTGTATGTTGACGGGATCAAATCTTCATATTTTCCTCCCATTGTCTTACATGTGTGATAAAAGAGAATATCCACAGAATTTCCCGAGTCAATTAGTATCCTATTTATCTCCCATGCGATATCTTCTTCCGCTTCTTCCTTGTTTGGTTTTTCTTTCGGGATTATCTCCAGCTTAACCACTAGTGGACTCTCATGAAGTTCGCCTCTTCCAGCTACTTCTTCTGCTCTAAATGTTATTGGTTGTTTCTGCTATTCCTTGAGCTTTGGTATCTTTGCTAAATTAAGAATCTCTTTTCCTTCAGCATCCCTCGCGTATACCCCTCTCAACACATTGTCATGAAAGTCCTCTATGCTTTTGTAGGAGTGTATTATTGGAAAGGTATTTTTGCCTTTGTCTGCTCCTGACGATGACCCTCCTGTTGTTGGTTGCGCTGGTGGTGGTGGAGGAAGTGGCGTAGCTAGGAAGTGATTAAGCTTTCCTTGTCCGATCATTCTTAATATTATTCTTTGAATATTCTTGCAGTTATTTGTTGTGTGACCGTGGAAACGATGATAAGCGCATAAATCTTTGCTTCTTCTTCCCGATGGTGGTTCTTGTCCAAGATTGGGTGGTGGTGTTATCTCCTCCATCAATATAATATCTTCCCAAACTTTCTCTACTGTTGTGTTAAGAGGTGGCATCCTGACCTCTATTCATATGTAGTTCGTACCCTGATTGTAATACATCATGTTACTTCCATATTCGTCTTCATGATTATCATATCTTTCCACTTTGTTGTTTCCTCCATGGTTGGTGTACTACCTCTCCCTGTACTCTTGTTCGTACATTTCTTGGTCTCTGCTACTCATAGCAACTTGCCTTGACCGATCCTCTGCGATTAATTTCTCTTTGCTTCCCTGCGAATTACTCGCAACCGCATTCACCATTCTTGGTATTAGACTAGCATTCCCTTTCCTTTCGTTCGTTACTGCGATCGGGTAAGACTCCATATCTCTCTGTTTTTCTTTGAGTGTGATATACTCCTCTTGGTAATCGCGCAGCTCAGCCATTGTTATTCTGTCTTTCATTCTAAAGATCTGTGTAAACAACAAGTCAGTTGGTAACAATGCATTGATGTATGACAATATGAGATTTCTTTCTTCCACTCGCCCCGCCATTTCACTACTTATTTTCCTCCATCTTTTGGTCAGATCTCGCAGGCTTTCGTTCGTTATCTTTCGTAGGCTGAATGCTTTTTCAATTCCTGGTCTTAGCATACTTCGATTAATGTATTTCCCCAAGAACAGACTCTGTAAGTTCTCATATGATTTTATTGTTCCTACTGGTAACCCATCAAACCACTTCAAGGCTTCTCCTGCGAGGCTGGCTGGAAAAAACTTGCATAAGACTGCCTCATTATCCTCATATTGTAAAAAAACCAAGCTGTATGTCTTGATATGATGGATCGCACATGTAGATCCATCAAAGATGCTAGGAAACGTTGGTAGTGCGCACTTTCTTGGTATTGTTACTGATTGTATCCTCCGTGCGAGTGGTGTCCTTGCTGCTTCTTCTATCGCATCCTCTAGTTGTCTTCTTACTCCATCTTTCCCTCTAGTTACTAATTCTCTTAACTCCGCTGTTTCTCTTCGGATTTCAGTGTTTGGGAATATGTCTTCTTCTTGTTGTTCCCTTGGCCTTTTCAACCGGGATTCTCTCATCTTGTTTTCATGTCTGCTTTGTCGTATTGCCTCTTCTAGATGTTGTCGTTCTTCCTCATTTCTTCTTTCTCTTCTCCTTTCCCTTTTTATTTCTCGCATGTTCTTGTGCTTCTCTATCTCTCTCATTTTGTTGTCTTAGCATCTCTCTTCCATGGAGGATCATCCTTGCTTGTTCTACGTCATTTTCTTGCTGCTCGTCATCATGCGCGCGATTGTGTTCCTCATTTCACTCCAATATTCCTTCTCTACGACGCATTCGCCCGAGTTCATCTTATCCTACTTGGATATACCTATCTTCTATGCGATCCCCTTCGTGCTCCTCCTGCGAATTTTCATTTTCCTGAAAAGTATTATCCAAAAATTGTCCTTGTGTATTATCTACGTGCTCAGATCTACTCCTCCTAGTGGTACTCCTGCTTGTCCTTGATCTTGAGGTCGCACTCGTTGTTCTGGATCTTGATTGTGACTTTTTCTCTTGTAGCCTCTGATTTTTCTCTCTTAACTCATCATTTTGTCGTGTCAAATTCGCACGTAGTTCTGCTTCTCTTCTTCTTTCCTCAACCAATCTCTGCCTTAATTTTGCAATGGTTATGTTGTCTTCGATCTCTCTTTCAGCTCCTTCTGCATGTGTCCTTTTATCATCATCCTCGACGGTATCTATATCCGTAGTATCGACACTTACTGCATCGTTATTTCTTTGGTCGTTCTCCCTTTGTTCCTGTTGGATATTAGATCTAATCGGCTGGGATCTATTGTTTCTCACGCCCATTCTTGATGTCTCTTCTATTTCACCTCTTCTTCTTCCCTCAATTCTTCGACTCCTCCTAACCGGTGGTATGTTTTCTTCTGCAGATATGGTTGCCTCACCATTTTGTGTTCTTGAAATAATACTTATATTCAGACTTATGAAAACTACAGCTAAAACGTAAATAAACTAAAATTTCCTTTCTTAATGAAAACTTTGTTTTGAATGAATGATTCCAAATGTCTGATTTTCGCGGTAGTGATCAAAATCTTTCATAAAAACAAGAACAATAAGAGATTTTACTTTGAATGAAATTTTTGAAAAATAAACTCATCTTAAAATTTTCACAAACAGATTCAATCCCAATCTCGAGCTGTATTCTAGCGCCAAAATGTAGTAGTAGAAAATCCTACTACTACACCCCTTTAACAATCTATCTATCAAACTAAGAAGACATTATGAAGAACAATTAGAAATAGTTTTATTAAGTATAGAAATCATTACAAACATGATAGATAAAACCCTAACTTGGGAAACAAATACCTTTCTCTCTCCTAAAGTTCTATCTCCACTCTCAAAAAGATATCTCTTCACCACAAGGGTGGCTGGTCCTATATATAGGGATTTTACATAGTGGAGGACAGCTAATAAAGCCCCTATTTTCGGATCCAGTATGCGATGTCTTCGCACCCATGCATCTGGTCTTCTCACACGTGCTCCTCAACTTCGTACAACTCTCACACTTGACTCGTGACTTTATGACGTCATTGATTCCGTCATTTAAGATATGCTACGTGCGAACTCCGTTCGCTTCTTAGTAACTTAGTTGTCTCGCATGATTATTCACGTGTGCGATATTTAACCCCTATAGAGCGAGTGGCCACAAGTCGTATATGTTTTATTTTATTTATACACATGGATTAAACAAGTGTAATTAAATAGAAGAGGTGGATAATTTTATCAGCAAACTATTAAACAACCTTTAGGGATTACAGAGTTTCGAACTAAGCGAACATGGAGCAACAGTTTGGCTACTTCATAATGTGCGCCTTTTGTACATGATCCTCCGTGCGTATGTAATTTCTAGTGAACCCAATGAATATGCTGAACGCCAGCTTCTCTCAGCAATGACGCATTTTCTGCCAATTTAACTTTACAATTAGGTTAAATTTCGTTTTGAATACGAAACTAAATAAGGTTAATTGATGATTGTCATTACAAACTAAATTCGTTATAACTCGTAAAAGATAGTATAATTTAGTTGATTCAACGAGCAGACCTTGACTTAATTCAAAAACAATATATTCTGTAACGTAAATAAGTTTTCTCCCTCACTAACTGAAACAATTTTTGGCAATACAAACGCGTAGAGCACATACCAGTAAGCCTTTCAGACACCTTACAGTGGTTCCAACAAAAGTATATTAGCTAGTTCCTAATGTACATTGTTTCAATTATGTAACATTATTTGAAGACAGACAACTAGCTAGGCTGCTTGCTGTATAATGGAGTGACTATTATTCGTCAAAACTTCTGGGATTTATCTTTCTCGTTCCACGATTTTGTCTGTGTATGCTGGTTCAACCCTGCATGCTGGATCACATTTTCAAATGTACAATTAACAAAGCAATGAATGTATATCTTGAATTTGATGATAACTTCCTTAGTGATTTCTATTCACCATGATTCTTATTATATAAAACAATAGTATCCCTTTTGGGAATACAAAATTTATGGCGTAGATAATCTCCTCATTACAATAATTATGAAAGGAGATATTCTCCTTAATAAAAATAAGTAAAGCAGTATAATGTATTCTCTAATACACCCCCTTAGTCTGAGCGGGAGAGGAGAAAACGCTAAGACTATAACGAAAACGAACAAATAGATGTCGTAGAAGGCCCTTGGTGAAGATGTCAGCATACTGGTTTTCAGACGGGACGTGCAAGACATGAATATCACCAATACGAACGCGTTCACGAACAAAGTGTATGTCAATCTCCACATGTTTAGTGCGCTGATGTTGAATAGGATCTCCAGACATATATATCGCACTTACATTATCACAATACACGATAGTAGCACGTCGTAAAGGTAGATGGAGCTCTAGAAGAAGGTTGGGAATCCATGTTGTTTCAGCAACAGCGTTTGCTACCCCCCGGTATTCTGCTTCAGCACTGTATCGAGAAACTGTTGCTTGACGTTTTGATGACCAGGAGATGAGGTTGTCTCCAAGAAATACACAAAAGCCAGAAGTCGAACGACGTGAATCAGGACAACCCGCCCAATCAGCATCAGAGTATGCTGTTAAGCCAGAGATAGCGGAGACTGAGAGAAATAATCCGTGATCAATTGTGCCCTGAAGATAGCGAATAATCCTTTTAAGGGCCTGCATGTGAGGATCTCGAGGATCATGCATGAATAAACATACCTGCTGGACTGCATAGGATATATCTGGCCGTGTGAAAGTGAGGTACTGCAAAGCACCGGTTAGGCTTCTATACAAAGTGGGGTCCGTGAGAGCAGGGCCATAGGTAGCACTGAGCTTGGCATTGGTGTCGACCGGAGTAGCCACTGGATTGCATTTTATCATGGACGCACGTGCAATGATGTCCTGAGCATATAACGACTGAGACAAAAATATCCCTGAGGATGAACGAGTAACAGTATTACCCAAAAAATGATGTAACGGGCCAAGGTCAGACATAGAAAATTCCCTTTTCATCAAATCAATGAAGCAGCATGGGAGAGCATCAGTAGAGGAAGTTAAAATAATATCATCAACATATAATAATAGGTATGTTGTCTCGGAACCTGATTGATAAACGAAGAGGGAGGGATCACACACACTAGCACGAAAACCACAATTAGTGATAAACTTGGCAAACCTCTGAAGCCACGCCCGTGGAGCCTGCTTAAGACCATAGAGAGACCTACGTAGTCGACATACGTAATCAAGGTAATCAGGATCAACAAACCCCAGAGGCTGATGCATATATACTTTCTCGGTCAAGTCACCATGAAGAAACGCATTCTTGACATCTAGCTGATGTATGGGCCAAGAACGCGAAGTAACAATAGTAAGAACGGTGCGAATAGTAGCTGGTTTGACAATCGGACTAAACGTTTCAAAAAAGTCAACCCTAACCTGCTGAGATTTACCATTAGCAATTAGACGACCCTTGTATCGCTGCAAGGAGCCATCGGCATGCTATTTGTGACGAAAGAGCCACATGGAACGAATAACATGATCGTCACGTGGTCGTGGTACCAGTTACCAAGTATTAGTTTTCAACATAGCATTGTACTCATCTTTCATGGCAGCATTCCAGTTTATGTCTCTAAGACCATACAAGTGAGAACGAGGGAGAGGAGAGATTTGACGAAGGGTTTGGACATGAAGATTAAGGCGATGGACAAGGCGGAAGATTCCACGAGAGGCGCGAGTCGTGGGGCGAGAAGGAGCTGGAGGAACAGTAGTGATTGGAGGTATGAAAGAAGGTGTAGGTACAGTGGTTGTTGTAGGGGAAGAAGTGGATGGTGGGGATGAGGGGTTAACGTCAGTAGGTTGTACGCAATGATTGGATCGTGCAGAAATGGTTGGAGTGGGATCTGACGCAGTGGGAAAAGAAGAAGAAAAAGAGGTGAGGGGAGCTGCTGACTCAGTGGGGTATGGAGGTGGGAGTGGAAACTGACATTGGGGAGTGGGAGTGGGAACTGACGTATTGGGGGAATAAGAAATGGTGATGGGGTCTGCTGACTTAGTGGGGACGCAAGTGGCAGGAGGAAAGAAAGACGTTTGGATGGGAGGAGTAGATAATGTGTTGCGACGATGAGGTGGGATGTATATGTCAGGTGGAGTGGGCTGAATAGGAGATGATTGGTGTACAGTAGGAGCAGTACTAGAGGATGGGTAAGAGAGGTGATTATTGTGGGAGGAGTTAAAAAAAAGAAGGAGACACATCGTCGTCATCAGGGGGGTTGTTTTGAGGAGGGGTAGAAAATGGGAAAACACTCTCGTCAAATGTCACATGAAGGGACAGGATTATTTTGTGTGTGGTGAGATCTCAGCAGCGTTATCCACGGTGGTTAGGAGGAAACCAAGAAAGATACACCTAGTGGAACGAGGGGCGAGTTTGTGGGGAGTTCTGGGGTAGATATTTGGATAGCAAAGGCAACCGAATGTACGAAGATGATCATACGTTGGTTGGCGTTGATAAAGAATAGACACAGGTGATTGATTATGAAGGACTTTGGTGGGTAGAATATTATGGAGATAAACAGCCATATGAAGATAATAAACCCAATATTTAGGAGGAACGTAAGCGTGAGACATAAGAGTGCGAGTGCTGTCATTGACACGGCGAATCATGCGTTCAGCCTTTTCATTTTGGGAAGAAGTTTGGGGGAAAGAGAAACTAAAAACAAGACCATTGTTACGAGCAAAAGTATGGAAGGAAGAATTTTCAAATTCGCGGCCCATGTCGTATCGAAAACATTTAATTTGACGTTCAAATTGAGTTTGAACAAATGAACGAAATTCCAAGAACTTTTCATAAACTTGGGAATTAAACTTTAGTGGATAAACCCAAAGATAGTTGGTAAAATCATCCAGTAATATAAGATAATAACGGAAACCGGTCTCTATGTATAAAGGAGAGGTCCATAAATCACTGTGAATGATATCAAATGGTGCAAAAGTAATGGAATTTGATTCATAAAATGGTAATCTAACATGTTTACTAACTTGACATGAATGACAAAGTTTAGAATGTTGATTCTTATTACAATGAATAGAATTATTTGTACGAAGAACATCTAAAACATCCTTGCCGGGATGACCAAGGCGGCTATGCCAAATATCTGGCAAAAAGACAACAAGAGAAATGGGGGAAGACTGGGATGATATTTGTGGTGGCACGACAGAGTTGGTGATCGGGTAGAGCTCCCCGGAACTATTACATCGAAGGATAATTCTCCTCGAACTCATATATTTCACAGAAAAACCAGAAGGATCAAACTCAACAGACACACGATTATCAATGGTGAACTTACGAACGGAAACTAAGTTTTTGATAATATCGGGAACAACAAGGGTATTTTTGAGTTGAAGAGTACGAGAGGGAAGGGTTATGAACTTGGTACCACTGGCAGTAACTGGAATACTATTTCCATTGCCAACTAAGATAGATCGTACATTGCTAGAATTGAAAACGTTGTGTAGATTACCTGGATCAGCAGTGAGGTGCAATATAGCACCGGTATCCATGTAGAAAGCATCATCGGGTTGTTGTAGATGCATAGAACTATATGCCTCAGCAATGTCTGTGAGCTTCAGTTGTTCCCTCGCCATTGGTTTTTAATGGTTTAGAGAAAATAGGATCGTAGGGGGGATGATACCATCTTGGATTTGATGATAACTTCCTTAGTGATTTCTATTCACCAGGATTCTTATTATATAAAACAATAGTATCCCTTTTGGAAATACAAAAGGTATGGCGGAGATAATCTCCTCATTACAATAATTATGACAGGAGATATTCTCCTTAATAAAAATAAGTAAAGCAGTATAATATATTCTCTAATAATATATATAGCTTAACACTTCTGTAAAGTTGGATTGACAATACAAAGACAGACTAGAAATAATTTATCATATAAACTCAATAAGATAAGATTAATAGCATTAGGTTCACACAAGGGTGACTTGATATATATAGAATGAAATTAAGAATGATACGAATATTCATTCGTAAACTTAACAAAGATAACGCATGTATTCAGGGTGTCCATCATCTTGCAGCTGCTTGACAATCAATCACAGCTTTCTATCTCCTTCGTCAATGGACTCCATTATTTTCGTATTTTCTTCCCCTAAATCTTTTAACGAAACGAAGGTTTTCTTATGAGGGAGTACTTTATGAAACCGTTCCCAGAAGCATTCTCGAGGTTGAAGCTTTTGGGTCGTAAATGGTGAGATAGTTTTCAGGATGAGTTAAAACACCGCCAGTCTTTCTAATGGCAAACATTTTGATTCTGTTAATCTCAAACTCTTTTGTTGATTTGATAAATTCAATCCTAAACTCTTGATTCCATACCATTGACTGATGTCCGTCTGGCTGCTCTTTACTGTCATGATTGTCAGTGTTGTTTTTTAATAACCATATGTCATAAGGATAATAGTCGGATCCTTCAGCCTCTAGCCCATCCAAAACCCCAATTTTATTCCTCCAATAATTACGGTCCGGTCGCAAAAGAAGTTGTAAAATATACTCGCAAAACATCTCCTCAGACAAATCGAAGGCGACGATGTCTGGTTTAATATTATTGTTCATCCAATAAAGTGATCCATTGGCAAAAATAAGTTCATAGGCGTCGAATTTATAATCGAATCTTCCGAGGTTCCTCCATCCCTGAACACTGCCAAGAGTGTATATGTGGAGTTCTACAATCCCGCCGAAGTTATATATTGCTACAACTTTGTACTCATTAGTTGAAGCAACGTAACCAAATCAATTGTTCCCAGACCAAATCCGATTACATTACAAAGATGCATATTAGGATCGGTATTGGGTTGTGGAAGCACAACATATTCTCTGGTAATGGGGTTAATAATACAAACGTTTGGCTCAGCCATACGACTAAAAAGACATATCAACCCATTACATGAACCAGCAATCCCAGTATCCTGAAACGGAGAGGTAAAGTTAATCCTTCTGATGCTTTCGATGGGTGTTGTTGACTGGTAATCATATTCAACATGCCAAATTAATCCTTATAACTCAACTTCAAATCTTCCGTTTTTGGAAATATCCCTCTGAGTCAAAGCAATAAAACCCAACTTACTAGAATCAGAAAAAGAGTGACTAAGATGATGCATGTGCATCCGACGGAATAATGGATGATGAGAAACAAGATTTCTCCAAGTTGTGCATACTAGTTTGCAATCAATAAATGATTCAGTTATTACTCGACTTAGTATGTCTAATATGATGTCTTCAGGTAGAAAATTAAAAAACTCCATGAATATTGTAGAGTTAGAAATACTTATTAGGGTTTGAGAATACGGAAAGAAACAGGGAAGAATGGGATTTATTGTTGAGAAAGCAAACTTGATAGCACTTTTGTTTTAGTTTATATTTATGCTAATCCTGAAGAATCTATAATATTGATTTATATCTATATGTAGTAGTCGGTTGAAGAACTAATATTGTGTCTTTAGAGAATTAGAAAAAGTCAAAGTCGGTTGTAAAAAGTGAAGCTAGCATAGGAATGGAAAGATGCCTATTGCCAAATTTGGTAGACCAGATGAAACGTGGAAGATGCAATTGGTTACCAGGAAAGATACACATACTCAACATTGTAGAGATTACTGCATGACTCATGCAATACTCCGATCTCAATCCCAGCTAAGCTAAGGTATATCAACTGACTTAAAGCTCCAAAATATTTGAGAAAATATTCTCAAGACTTGTTACATACTCGGGTCTGAATTCTTTCCAGTAATTGTGATGTGTGAAAACTTGGTGAAACCCTAAGTTGTGTTGTCTCTTCGACCACTTCTCTCTTCCTTAATGACAGTCGGTCCCAATTTCAAATGCGTAGAGCACACATGAGTATGCCTTTCAGACACCTTGCAGTGGTTCCAACATGAAAGTATCTTAGCTAGGGCTTATTTCAGTAGCAGACTACAATGACAACATTAATTGAAGACTGATTGCTTGCAGTAGTACTGTTTCTTCAATTTTCCATCGATATATACTACTAGGATATTTATTCTATTGCACAACTAATAAGTTAAGCAATTAATATACCTTAACCCAAAACAAATAACACTCTCATAAAGGTTGAGGGAATACAAAGAACAGACTAATAAGACAATGGCAATGGAATTAGGTTCACACAAAGGTTAATTGCTTGTTATACAAAGAATAGACTAATAATACAATGGCAATGAAACTCAAGGAAAACTCTTGTACACAAACTATTACCAACAAAACTATGCGACAAGAGGAAGAGGTCGTGGAAGAGGTGGTAGAGTAAACAGAGGCCGAGGAAGGGGAGGAAGGTTTAACTCACAAGATAGAACAACAAGTCAGAATGATCAAAACCAAGGGAAAGAAAAGAAGGATAGATCAAACATTATTTGTTACAGATGTGACAAAGCATGACACTTCTCCTTTGTATGCCCTGAAAGAATACAAAAGATGGAAGAAGCAAACAAGAATGAAACAAGGGAAGCAGATACAGCTCTTTTCATGCACGAAGTTGTATTCTTAAACGAAAGGAAACTAATACCAAAGAAATACGAATCAAAGGATGGAGAAGAAGGAATCTGGTATTTATATAATGGATCCAGCAATCACATGACTGGGAAGAGACACTATTTCTCTGAACTCAACGAGAAAATCAAAGGAAAAGTGAAATTTGGAGATGGTTCTTATGTAGAGATTGAAGGGAAAGCATCAATCCTATTTCAAAGCAAGAACGGAGAACAGAAACTCGTCACAAACATCTACTACATTCCAAACTTAAAGAGCAACATCTTGAGTCTAGGACAAGCTACAGAAGTTGGATGTGATGTTAGAATGCGACAAGATTATCTAACAGTTCATGACCCAAGTGGAAGACTTTTAGTTAGAGTCTCACACTCACAGAATAGACTCTACAAGATAAGTCTCATGATTGGAAGGCCATTGTATCTGAATATGAGACTGGAAGATCAGACATGGAAGTGACACGCAAGGTTAGGACACATAAGTTTCAGAACCTTAAAAACTATGTCTCAGAACAAGATGGTTCGAGGGCTACCACAGATAAACGATGAATCAAGTATCTGTGAATCATGTTTAGTTGGGAAACAAACGCGTCAAGGTTTTCCAAAAGCAACAATATTCAGAGTGGTAGTAAGTCGCGACGTGGTGTTTGATGAGACAACACATTGGAAGTGGAAAGAAACTAATGATGGACCAAGTAGGGATCCAGAAATGTTTCACATGAGTTGTGGTCAAGTAATTGATGAAGGCGAAGGACCCATAATCATCAATACCAATGGAAACAACGATGTTAATCAAGAAGAAGAAGAGAATAATGAAAACACTGAGAATAACGAAGAAGTAGAAGAAGAATAAGAAGAAGAAGAAGAATAAGAAGAAGAAGAGGAGGAGATCGATGAAATAACTCAACCCATTCCACTGCGAACATCAACAAGACAGACTCAAAAACCACAGTCTCTGGAGGATTATGTTCTTCAAGCAGCAGAGGAATGGGAGACATTATTGTTGTCCATTATGACGAACCAAGAAACTTTAAGGAAGCAAAGCTTTCGCATAAATGAATACAAGCATGTAGAGAAGAAATTATTTCAATCAACAGAAACAAGACTTGGTTTCTAGTTGATAAGCCAGGTGGGGTAAAAGTGATTGGTCTTAAGTGGATCTTCAAAATAAAACGGAATGCTGATGGTACTGTCAACAAATATAAGGCAAGACTTGTAGCTAAGGGATACGTTCAAGAATCAGGCATAGACTTTGATGAAGTTTTCGCACCAGTTGCTAGACTAGACAAAATTCGTCTCTTAATAGCATAAGCAGCATCAAACTAATGGGAAATTCACCACTTAGACGTTAAGACATCATTATTACATGGTGAATTGCGAGAAGATGTGTATGTTGAACAACCAAAAGGTTTTGAAGTAAAAGGACAAGAGCATAAGGTTTATAAGTTATCAAAAGCTCTATATGGTCTAAGACAAGCTCCTCGAGCCTGGAATACAAAGTTAGATCAAATCTTAAGAGAAATCAGATTTGTTAAGTGCTCTAAAGAAACATCAGTATACAAAAGAGAAGAAAAGGGAACGCTTCTTGTGATTGCAGTCTATGTAGATGATCTATTTTTGACTGGCAACTCCCTTAAGGTGATCAATGAGTTCAAGAGAGAAATGTCATCAAAGTTTGAGATGTCAGACCTCGAAAAACTCACTTATTACCTTGGCATAGAAGTCCATCAAGGAGTATATGGGATTCAGATTAAACAAGAAGCTTATGCAAGGAGCATTCTGAAAGAAGCAGGACTTGAAACTTGTAATCCAACAAAAATACCAATGGAGTTTGGACTTAAAGTTTCAAAGGCACAAGAAGAAGCAGAGATTGATCCAACAAGTTATAGAAGAAATGTTGGATGCCTTAGATACTTATTACACCCAGACCATATTTGGCTTTCTCTGTGGGAGTAGCAAGCCGTTATATGCAGAGTCCACGCAAGTCTCATGGTGATGTAATAAAGCAGATATTAAGATATCTAAGAGGAACAATCAGCCCTGGATTGAAGTATGGTCGAGGAGGATCAAAAGGAATTGTTGGGTATAGTGACACCAGTCATAATATTTACCAAGATGATGGAAAAGGTACAAATGGTCATATATTTTATCTAGGAGAAGCACCTATTACATGGTGTTTACAGAAGCAAGACACAATAGCTGTGTCATCATGCGAAGCTGAGTTCATGGCCGCAACAGAAGCGTCTAAACAATCATTATGGCTTCAAGAATTATTGGGTTAAATCAAAGGAAGAGAACCTGAAAAAGTTCTCATCAAGATTGATAATAAGTCTGCAATTGCACTCACTAAAAATCCAGTGTTTCATGGGAAGACGAAACACATTCACAAAAGGTATCATTTCATACGAGAATGTATCGAGAAGGAGATCATCAACGTTGAACACATACCAGGAACTGAGCAGAAAGCAGATATATTGACAAAGGCATTAGCTCGGATCAAGTTTGAAGAAATGAGAGAACTGATTGGAGTACAAGATATGTCACGGGTAAGGTTGAAGCTTAACGGGGAGAATGTTGGATTAACTTCAACATAGAAGTCACTAACAAGCTGGTTAGGACAAGATTAGAAAATTGATGTAATCCTTAGGGAATTAGAAGTCATCTAGTTCTAAGAAAAAGAAAGACATTTAATAAGGTAATAGGACTAGGAAAAGGAATTCATAGTTCTATATATATATGATCACCAAAGTTGTGGTTGATCATATGAGCAAGATTAGAGCTTGTGTTTAGTTTTGAGAGATTTTCTAAACATCAATAAAGAGAGTTGTCTTTATATAAGCTAAGTTTCATCTTGCAGTTGCCATTACAACAAAGTTTATGTCAACTTACTTGCCTTCTAGGTCTGCGCTCTGCAGTACTCAAAAGCAGATGTTATGGTTACTACACCCTTGCAGCCAGGCAACAAAATCATTTTGTATCCTCCAAATGAACAGCCAAGGAACACCTTGTATATGCTGTTGAATAAAACCACGAAATTCTGGCATGTATCCCGGTATATGCCAATTACCATTTAATAGAATTCAGCTACACTATTTTGAGTACGAGTCAAATCCAACTCCAAGAAGTCACCTGTAGTAGAACCCTAACAGCAATTGTTTCGCCACAAATCAATCTTCAAACCGTTTCCAACTAACCAAGATACGTCATGTTTAATTCGAAGAATTCCAGGCCATATCCATTATTGTCTTAACTTTGTTAACCAACAGATCTGCAGTACATACCATCATTATCAAGTCCATATGAGAAGAAAATCTTGTTGCAATGTGAACAGACTAAAATCACATAGAAGGCTAGTTAGTACCTATAGACTGTTGGAACTAAAACAACATCGAACTTGCATATCCAGCCAAGGTTACATATTGGTGGCTTTAAATCGCCAAAGAAAGAGGTGTACCACTACCAGTTGCAATATTGGTAGGCAAGCGTATGCCAAACTGGAAAATCACTATCTAATTCCTTCCAGATACAAATGCAGACTTGGAACCATAATTCGTACTGAAGAAATAGATTCAGCAAGGTAAAATTTTTGATGGCATCACTTTGAACATGGTACTATCTAATTAAAAGTATGACCCTTTTGTAACCCAATTATTAAAAGTATGACCATTTTGTAATTGGCCAAAAAAGATATTGATCTCATTGTCATCTACTTTTACTGTTTTCTCATTGGAAAAAAAAAATACAAATAACCTGAAACCTTAGAATGTTACTAGAGCATCTGATCTACTCTTTAGTACGGTATGTCACGAGAACATGCATCTCATTAATCTTCTCCTGAAAATATTCAATGTGATGTTAACATTTTGGAACAAATATTTCCTTTAAATTTAATGATGTGGTGGAGGCTGTTAAAGCATGCCCTGTATATCAAAATTATCCTGGCTAAATTGGGGCCTACGCCACTTAACTGGGCCTATAGCTACGTGACAAAATAGGATCATTAAGAAGTAATCCATAATAACCCCTTAACCAACTATTTTTTAATGGCTAATTTATCCTTAATTAATTAGTGTTAATTCGGGTGATTAGTGATAAAATATCGTGTTAGATGTGAAATTAAAGTGTGCTAATGAATCCCTTGAACTTGAAAAAATTTAAAAATTTGATTTTTTTTTGAAGAACACCAACTCAGAATCGGTTTATGTTCTTAGTGGTATCAACCGATTATCCAGAATCGGTTTATATGGGCATGAACATAAACCGATTGTGAGTAAACTTTTTCATTTTTATATGTGATTATTTGTTGTTAAACATCAAATAAAATTAAAATTCATTTTATTCCCGAGTTAAGAATGAGTATGTTTTCATACTCAGTTTCAAATCGCTTAAGAAGTTGTACTCGTTTTCAATTCGAGTATAAAGTTATACTCGTTTTTAATTCGAGTATAAAGTTTTACTCATTTTCAAATTGGGTAAAAGCATATAGTTTTCATTTTCATTTGTAGTCGAGTAATGAAATCGATTATGATTTCATACTCATTTTATGATCGAGTATTAACTGGAAAAAAAATTTGGTTAGCCAGAATCGGTCTACACGATACATATGTAAAAACCGATTCCTGACATTGCATAACAGGAATCGGTTTATAAGAAGGCTCATGTAATCCGATTCTAACAAAAAGAAGATACAAAAAAATTGAGAACAACAATCGGTTTACTCGACACACGTATAAAATCCGATTCTAACATTATACATCAACAATCGGTTTTTATAAGTGCTAATGTAATCCGATTCTGGTTCAAATTTCTCGAACCAGAAAACATATCAAGGACAATCGGTCTTTGTGGGCATGCATATAAATCGTTTCTATTTGCAATTGGATCACATATACATTAACGTTAACCGATTCTGATAAACCACGAAAAATTTGATTTCAAAATTTTCAATTTTTGAGCAATTTTATGTTACTAAAACCTAGTTTATAGGATTGGATTGGGAAGAAAAGAACAAGAATCAGTTGAAGTGGAGATGGAAATGGAAATGAATTTGATTTTGATTTATTTTTTAATTTTATGATTTTAGTTTTATGATTTTGATTTTAGTTTTTAAATTTTATGATTTTAATTTTATGATTTTGATTTTAGTTTTTAATTTTATGATTAGGATTTGATGGGGACAAACTAGTAGTATTAATATTTGATAGAGGGTAAAATGGTAGTTTCATCAAACTTAGACACCCCTTATCATTTTTTATGGGGTGGATGAAAAAATCCATAGGCCCCAATTAAGTGGCATACGCCCTAGTTTAGCCAGGAAAATTATCCATAATGAGAAAAACTCTGAAGATACTCCAGCTTGGTTGGTGTCAGGAAATTTCTACTAATTCCTTTTTGCCGATGTACAGTGATGGTGGCAGAAGTTCAGAAAACTTGATTCCTTCTGCCACCCAAAATTATCCATTATTGGTAGGCTTCGAACCATAATTCGTACTGAAGAAATAGATTCAGCAAGGTAAAAATTTTGATGGCATGACTTTGAACATGGTACTATCTAATTTGGAAGCTGTTGTCCATTAGTTTTAACTCCTTTCTGCTTTTTGTTTTATTTTTTTCATGGTAACTGCATAGGTTGTCTTGTATTTCAACACCAATTTCCATTACTTCCTTAGTGATGAACTGGTTTTTTCAATAAAATTTGCCCTTTCTGAATCAAAAAAAAAAAAAGTGATTATTTGGCGAAGGAAAACTGATCAGGATCTAAGGAGAAGTGTTTTTTTTGTTCATCAGTTGGATACCATCGGCAGGAAAGCCATACGCTTCCCCAACAACAGAAAGAGAACATGATATGATTTGTTCTCCAAGTGAGTCATGTTTGACATTACATGATTCAATGAAGTGATGGAGGAATTTATAAATCATGTATTCTAATCTAGTGTTTTTTGGATGAGATAGTAAGCTGCGCAACTGAACGTGTGGTGGCTAATGTTGCAACTCGAGATCTAACAAAATCAAAGTTAAGAAATACGATGCGTTATTGCAGTATCCCTAGACATAAAATATATCCCATAAAGTTGAGAGGTAAGACGAAAATATTTCCCCTGCACTACTGTAAGCTCTCTCAATCAACAATGGTGCCTTCATTTAGGCATTCGACTCCATGCGGATACACAAATTATGTCACCAAAGTATATTCTGCCATTCAGATAAGGTCAATGGCAGAATATGTTTATTTTCTTTTTGTTTGATAGAAACTAGCAAAATGCAAATTTAACAAAGCAATACAGCTAGCTTAAAACGGCACAAAGTAAAAAAGACTCCTTAATGACACTCATCGCTCACTAAGAAAGTTTAAAAAAAGGCATCCAACATCTAATCCTCCTGCAGCTGGTTGAAACTCGGATCATGGCTTCCTGTCTCCTTAACTTCAACTGACTCCATTATCTTCGTATCTTCTTCTCCTAATTCTTTCAAGGAAACTAATGTGTTTTTATGAGGAAATACTCTGCTAAAATTTTCTTTATAGTCGATCAGCCTTTTCCAGATCGAAGCTTTTGTATAATAAAAATGGAGATAATTATAATTGCAAGTTAAAACACCATTACTCTTCGTAACAGCCAATACTTCGTTTTCCTCAACCCTAAACTCTTTACGCCAAGCAAATGACCGTGGTTCCTCTCGCTCTTTCATGTCAGAATTACCATTCTTCTTATGTAATAGCCATACGTCATAATATTCGGATTCTTCGACAATTAGATACATAGCAAAATACAGAAACCCATCCACAACCCCAATTCTGTTACAATGCGAATTAATGATGGGTGGCAAAGGAGGTGGTGGCAGAAGTTCAGAAAACTTTTCTTCCCCCAAATTGAAGGTAACAATCATTTGCGATTCGACGTCCAGCCAATGAAGAGCTCCATCGGAAAAGATACCTGCTTGTTCATACAAATATACGCTGCATCCCAGATTAAACCTTCCAAGGTTTCTCCAACCGACGCCACTGCCTACAGTGTATATGTAGACACTAAAAAACTCGGTCTTCAACATTATTCTTACAACTTTGTATTCATCTGTAGAAGCAACGTAACCAAATCCGCTTGTCCAATGGCTATTCTTGTCATCTTCAGTATCCTCATCTCTCTTAATTTCAGTAAGCAAAACATGTTCTTTAGTGAATGGGTTACAAATACAAAGAGGTGCCGGTTCTTTATATGAGTATCTAGCAAGAAGGATCAATCCATTACACGATCCAAGAAACTCAGCACTCGTAAATGGAGGGGTGAAATAAATCTGTGTAATTCTCTCAATGGGTGTTGAATGATCATGATTCTCCTTATATTCAATATATAAAAAAATATTATTCCAAAACGTCAAAGCAAGGAAACCCAACTTACCAGAATGAGAAGAAGAATTAGAAGGGTGAATAAGATGTTTTAGGTGCATCCGAGAAAATGATGGATGACGAAGAAGATTATTCCAACTGGTGCATACTAATTTGGAATCAAGAACTGATTCACTTGGTACTCTACTGAAAATATCTAATGCGATCTCCACTGGAAGAATCTTAGAGAACGCCATGAATTAATGTTTGTAGATGAAAACAACAGTTCTTAGGGTTTGAAAAGTTGTGTGGTGGAGGTGACGTGATGGTATAGTATATGCAATATCAAGTAATATATAAAGCAGCGGTGGTGCATAATTAATGGTGGCAATGGTGGTGGTAAATGCCGTGGTAGGTAGAGGTGGTGGCTCTGGCATATCACATATGCATACGCACCAAATTTAATCTCAGAACGTCCACAATAATTTTGGACAACTAAGAATCCATAATAGTACAGAACCATAAGGGTCGTATACGTTGAATCTAATAAAAATAAAAAATTAAATACTGTACCTTCCATTTTTGTAAGCATTTAAACCATAATTGAATACTACTTTATCATAATTCTAACGGTTTTATTCCCGTTCTGCAAAATCAGCTCCTATTCTTGTAACTATTGGAAATCCAGTAGTACACCCAAAAGGAAAGTAACCAAGATCTAGGACATATTAATTAATATAAACTAGAAAATCTTTATTGATGAATTAACCAAAGAAACAAAATACAAGGAAATCCTAATCTCTCTCTCTAAACTAAGCTCTCCCCTCTCTCCAAAATCCGATCTCTTATGCCTTGCCCAAGGATCTCTATTTATAGGCCAACTAATCCTAATGGGGCATAACTCGTTTTATTTCGCCGAGTTCTCTCTGGAGCGCTTTATACTTCACCCATGCCATTTTCCATAAAGGCTTTCCCCTTCTTTCACTATCTTCACATGGATTTTTCGGGACACCTGTCTCTTTTCTTGCTCCCCGATATATTTACTTCGCAATTTATCTTTTCAACCAAGTTACCGTACTTCGCCCTTTCGGTTTCGTCGTTGATATCTTGTTGGGAACTCTAGCTTGGTCTTTCATAACTTAGATTCTTCGTGTAAGTCTCATCGCTTCTGTATGCATCCCCTTTGTATTTCGCGGATTGATCGGTGACGAGGTAATTCTGACATCCGAATTGACAAGTCCCTGACTGGGATCTTTAAGTTAGATTTTCTAGCCATACTTCTTCCCTTTATGTCCGACACGTGGTGAGCCTATTATGTGTAACCACAATTCGAACAAAAGAAAGAAAGTTCATGTATATGTGCAAGAGTAAATGATGCATTGATACCAGCGGCAAATAAGAGCATGAATGCTTTAACAACAGTTCATGAAGTAAATCGTCTTATGAAGAGCGCGAATCGTGCAGTGAAACAAGTTTTTTGACAATCAGTTAGTTGATGAGCAGTAGTACAGTCGATTCACTAATACTGCAAAATCAGTACCTAAACTAAACATATGTTTGCAAAGACAACTGATTCTGCAAGTAATGTTCACGGCATGTCATGCTGTTCCTGCCTTGAATTTGACTATGTGGGGGAATTGACCACGCACTCTAAAATTATAAAAAGAAGTACTGATGTCAGCTGGTTTACTTTCAGGGTTCATGTAAAAATTATCGAAGATATGGGGTAAAGTTTACGGAGTAGGATCTGAGGATCCGAGAAGGGTTTGTCACTGTTTGGAAGTTAGTATAGCTCTTACGGTCGTATCGCTCTTTTACTATATGAGACCTTTGTTGGTAGGTCCATTAAAGAGTTTGAGTTTAATATAAACTCGTTCTATAAGGTCGGCCAGTTTGGTTTGGGATAAACCAAAACTTAGTCGGTGATTTGTATAATTAGAGTTTGGGATAAACTCAATTGTTTACTTATTCCTAAAGTTTAGGACCTTAATAGCTAAGTTAAGGAAACCCTATTCTTGTGGGATAAGTAATATTACTCCTATAAAAGGAGGCCTAGGCTATGAGTTTTAGCTATGATTTCTCAATGGAATTCTCAATGAATATTTGAGGAATTCATCCCATCTCTTGGGGTAGTATGTGAGAGACCTAATGGTGGAAGGAGTACATCATTACGGAGCTTATGGAATGTTTATCGATGATGAAAGATATGTTGTTATGGAGTATTCGTGTGGAGATGTTGGTAAGACATCTTGTTGAGGAGTAGATCATCTTGGTGGTGCTGGATTAGATTATTGGTGTTGAGCTGAAGGCGTGCATGATAATCTATATCAGGGTATGCAGAGAAGATCATCTCGTTGTGGTAGATAATGTGGTGAACGTTATCTCATATGGGTAAAGACGCTACTTTGGATCTTATAGGGTGCTTGTGAGAGTTCTTGTGTTCGGTCACGTTGTAGTAAGTCGATGGATTGATATAGTCAGTCAGTTGTGTAATTCTTAGTGGTGATTCTATAATAAATAAAAAGGTCGTAGCCGTTTGGTGGATGTAGACAATATACACACATTGTGTTTATTGTTGAACCACGTTAAATCCGTGAGTACTTTATTTCTTGTTGCTTTTGTTTATGGATTGCATCTGTGTGGTTCTCTTTATCTTCTTTTTATCCTAGATCTTAGTGAGGTTCATTGAGCAATCCGAGAGATCAAGTGTTTCTTGTTAGCTATTTTGTTTCCGCAATATTAGCATGTAGATGGCTCTGAACCCCAACAATTTGTATCAGAGCTTTAGGCTGGATAGAAGACTTTAAGAGAGAAGTTTTGAGTTTTCTGGATTGGTAGAAAATTTTGAAGACGAGAATTGTGTTTCATCAAGTATGTGAGGATTTGATGTTAAAACTTCTGAAGATGCAGAGTTTGATGTTATCAAGTATGTGTAGGATTTGATTTCATCAGTTTTGGGAACAAAGCAAAGTAAAGTGTACTTCTAAACGAATGGGATTATATCAGGTGATCCGCATTCGATATGGTCAAGATGTATAGTTTTGATATTTGTGGTGCTCTACATTGGAGATTTGATATGGACACTTATTGGAGCGTAAACCCTATGAATGACTTCAAGTAAGTTTATTTATTCTTTATACTTCATACCATATTCTTGTGAATTGTTTGAAAGACCTACGTAGATTGGTTTTCAATTAATCGGTGTTTTCTTGGCAAGACTCAAGAAGGCAAGAATATTATAGTTGGGATACAAATATTGGTTTGTATGTTGGTGGAATCCAATATATAATATTAGAATGTCAAAGTCTCATTATTGTTCCAAACCAAGGGAAACAATAATTTATTTATCAATCGTCATCAATTAGATCATGTTGCTGATTTTATTTAACATGAAGTTGAAGAATACGAAGATGAATTCATACTCGTTTTGCCTTAGTTATTTGTTACGATAAGGATTTGTACAAATCTCGTAGAAGGTTTCGTTTTGGAAGTATTATTCGTTTGCCAGGGTTTGATATGTTCCAAAAGTGAAGAGTTTGATATTCAGTCTTAGTATTTGAAGCACATGGCTACAAATAGTTGCAAGACAGTGATCGTTGGATGATATGTGATATTAGTTGTGGTGGAGCTATGGATTCTTATTATTGTATAAGAAGCAGTTTTTTGACACAGTTTATATGATTTGTTTGTCTGTGTTGAGTATGGCATTGTGTCGGGTAGAACAATGGTTTGTGGAGTTTCTCTCGTACTGTTTCTGATGAAGAAGCTAGGTAGTTTGTGATATTTTGATTCTTGTCGATGACGTTCAGTCGAAGATTTGTTTGGTTGTACACCATTTGAAGTCGATCGGAGCTAGTTGAAGTGCAAGACCGTTTGAAGAAACAGGTTGGTCTATTTTTGTTGCGGATAAGTTCCTCTTTTGGTAAAGACCCGTTGTGAGGAATTAAAAAGGTATCGCTTAGACACTTCAAGAGTTTTTTAAAGAATAAAGATACAATACTACAATATGTGTGGTGGTGTGGCTCTGGAAGCTAGCGCATACTACTTAGGAGAAAACACGGCGCATGAATTTGAGTAGGGATGCAATTTTGGCGTGTTTTTCCATCAACCTTTTGTTATCAATTGGCTATTTGCTTTCCTGATGATCGGTGTGATACTTTCTGTTGGAGAGAGCTACATTACAACAATGGTAATATTTGGGGGTTTTCTTGTCTTCTACAGTTATTGAAATTGATTTCAATAGTGACAGAGCCTGTAGAGATGAAGGTAGAGATTTTTATTGAGAAATTTTGGTTCAGCAACGATATAGTTTCCGTCAAGTTATTTTTTCTACATAGTTTCAGAAAATAAACACAGCAACGTCTTGAATTGCTTGGATCTTGAGGAAGTTACCAAAGGTTTCAGATTATGGATGTGTGTGATTGAGTCTTTGTGTAAAGGATGGATTATCATATTTCAAATGTTGGTGTACGTTTGGAGCAAGATTGGGAAAGGGATATGCACAAGGCAGAATGTGTGACTTTATGTATGGTTACGATGGTAACAATGGATTCTTCGACGTTAGTCATAGTGCTATCCAAGTCTTATTATATTGTGGTTTGACTGTCGCGAAGTCGAAAATACATGCTTGCTAAGAAATTGATAAAAGACTATCTTGACAATTATGTTAAAGTCCGTAAAAAGGACATTGTTGTCAAAGCCCGTTGAGGTTGCTGAAGTGGTGAAGATGTTTGGTGTGTCAGCTGTCGAAGTCTTTGTGAAGCTACACGCGTATTTTGTATGTACGCAATTGTTAAAGATATAATGAGCTTTTATGGATGAGTAAAACTCAATTGGGGAAATATGGTAATAGAATCATCATCTAGTAATAGGCAGTGGCGAATCCACGATGGGGCCAGTGATTTTGAGTAAAAAAAATTCACGGGCAATTTTCGTCCGAAATTACTTTGTGACCCCACAAGTGCCGGTGTAAATCTCATGCTTATTTTTTCTATCAGTCAAAAGAAAGAACTTATTTCGATAAGAAAATATATAGAGGATCATTTACTCATGACAGAAAAAGGTGTCGGTTTCTCTGTGAGCAACTGCCATACCGATTTTTGCGAGCATCCAATCCTTCCCTCCCAGGTTAAATAATTTCCACTGAAAATTCCATCATCACACGGGTCCATATGGCTATACGAGTTTTTGATTCAAAATTTGGATGTAGGTGTTTTGATTCGAACATTTCACGACGGATAAAGCTACTTTACATCATTGCTTTCATATACATCGTGGTTGACTACAAAAGTTCAAAACTACCAGAAAATTAAGAATTAGATTCCCTATTTTAGCCTAAACAGAGTGATTTCCTAACTTAAGGAAAAATATCATTCTTATACACAACCAAAAACTAATTAGTTTTCGACTACGTCGATACTTTAATGCACAAAAATAACCCCTTCTGGAAACGGTCTTCCGAAAATGCCACCCTTATGCCCAATATACATAAAACACCCTTTATGGACCAAAACGCCCTCATAACCACTAAGGTGTACACCCTTGTGTAAAATCTCGGTTCCCACATCTTAGTCAGCATGTGACTCTGCTGCCTCGTAGGATTATATAAAAAAATCGATAAAACCAAGAGATGGGAAGAGAAGAGCGAGCGATAAAACCAAGAGAAGACCAGTGCAGTTTGTAGAAGAGAAAAGAATAGAAGAGGGGAAAATTTGATCTTTTGAAACAAAGGATGGAAAACATTTAATGTGTAGTTTATGTCATGAAACAAATATCTTCATCAACTTTGCTTATGATTTAGGGCAATGAGCACAAAACAAAGGTATGATTTAGGTTTTAAAATCTCATTTTTTCTTTTCATCGCCATTAGAGTATTTGGAACTGAGACAAATGAACAATTTGTTATCTATTTTAATGAAAATTAGTATTTGGTTTCCATTTTGATTTTGATTTCTTAGGATTTTGAGAATAGATTTTTTTTGGGATAAATAAGGGTTCATACTTTCATCACTGTAGCTTGTTGTGAATGGGAACTTTTGATTTGTTTGTTTTAAAATTAGGTGTATTCTGTTGGGTTCTCTCTAATTCTTGTTTGTGTTATTTATTTTTCAGGAAATGGGTTAGGATACTTAACATCTAAAGTAAGTACTTGTGGATCCTGCACTCAGAGATAGTTGGAGTTGTTACTTGAATCCTAATTCAGAGTATTGGTGTGGTCCACCTAAGTTTAAGTGCAGGTAAAACTCTTGTCATTCATTGCATAATTAGTATTCTTCCTTGTTTTCCTCTACTTTTTCATGGCCACCAAAAGCTGCATTGTTTTAGATTCAACATTAGCACTAAATCATGAATTTGTGGATGGTTGTAACATGTTGTATGAATAATGATTTAGCCACTGCTAACTGCAATTGTCATTGCTGCTGTAATTGCTTTTCCTGCAATCTGTGATATAAATCAGTAAGGGACCTGTCATTAAGGCTTTCCTCGGTTACACGATAGTGGTAAGATTTACACTGATGGTATGATGATGTTTGTTTGATACAACTTCGTTCATGGGTTTACCATTTTAGGCTTTACTATCATATGGTACTTGATAGATTGTTTCAAAGAAAACTCTCATACGTATTATTGTGCATTGCGAACAGATGATCTTCTATAGATCCATCCCATTTCTGAAAGCATGGATAAGCTTGTTATTTTACGTCCGACGTGCACAAAGATGTAGTTCTGGCTGCCTTCTCATGATAAACTTTGTTCCTAACAGTTAAGTAACCTCATATTCTACAGGTATAAGCCTAATACTGTCGATCTCTCAGATCACAGTGAGCTTGAGTAATCTAATAACATTCTCTCTTCTGTTAAAATACCTAATGGTATTTGTTGGAGTTTCAATTTGTCGATGTATGTAGGTCCGTAAAACAGAGGTAATAATCTACTTCTGAAAATTAGAAACTAGTGTTTGATGTTTCTTTACATTCTTGCTGCTACATATCGACTTACGATTTACATGCAGGTGCATTTGTTATTATAATCGTTATAAACATCAGGATTTTGATCTTTTAGCTGTATTAGTACTTATTTTGGGTATTGGTGTTGTCTTCTTTGGGATGGTCAAGGTGCTATTATGACTCCATATCCTCCTCAAGATGAGAAAGGAAGTTGTACTGCTATATTTTGGAGTATTTTCAACATATGTGGTGTTATGGATGAGTAATATGTATCTTCCTTTTATTAGCAGCGTGTAAATAGACTAAATTTAATTCTTTAGATAATTCGTTGGGAAATTATTAGTGTTAGTCTCAACTGTTGATGATGAAGACGTTGAAACTCTCCCACTTGAAATCTGATTGTGTTTTACTATTTTTTATCTGGCATATGTATGTTAATTCCATTGGTAATTAAATACAATAGAAAGGAGATTGTTTCAGTTACTGATGGGTAATATAGAAGAGGCAGGACTGAGGTTGTTATGGGTGATCATCTATCCATTCTCGTGTTAAAGCCTATCCCTTCACAAAAACAACTACTATCAAGAACAAGGAACATGTACGTTATTCTGGTATTCGCTTCTTTATTGTTTCTAATGGTATCTGTATTTATATAATGAATACTAATCACCTTGTTTTGTTATTGCCTATGTGGGATATAACCAAGTATTAGAACAGATTCCTTGAGTCATATTCATCGTTGGATGCCCATACAGAAGTGGATTGCAGAGGTCATTGTTTCCTTTTTTGTGTGATGCACTGATGCCTTGTACTGCAATATTGGTAAAGAGTTATCTTGGCAGTGTAGTGTTTGGTTTACCAAAAACTGTCAATTGCATAGCATGTAATCCCAGTCTCATATCTTATCCTTATTCAGTTGTTTACGAGCAAAAGTAAATTTGTAGACTTAAAATTTGATCCAATATGGATTAATAACATTTGGGACACTTTCAGAAATTAAATAAAAAAAGGTTAGGGACATGATAAAAGTTAAAATCCCTTGTGATAGCTATTGATGTTTAACCATTGCTTACATTTCATCATCTGGTCTACCAACCAATACCTTTTGTACATTGTTTTGTATAACATCAAAAAAAAATTTCCCATTTATTTACTACAATTCCATAGTTTAGTGTCTTTCATCTTGGTCTCAGCACTCTTTTTTATGTTTCGGTTGCAAGGATGTCTTTGAGTATTAGTCGTACATTGAAGAGATTGGAAAAAGTTGCAATTTTTTCCTGACGGAATGTGATAAATTCTTGGCAGGATCTACATAAAAATGCCATTTTATTAATGATAAAAAAAAGTTGATCCTCTCTATTCTTTGGTATATCCATTTTTTTTTATTCGTCTTTGTTTGGTGCATTCGGAAAAGATTGAAGACCAAGATTTGCATCGGTAGATTAATTTTTTTATGGATATGCTAAACGAAATTTGAATGCATCAAAGGTGGATAGTCCAAGGCTTAGTTCACTACTTTGGTCATGGTTTCGAATTTCACTACTAACCATTTTATTTTTTGTTATACTGTATCATTTTATTTATTTTATTCCAGCGTATCACATGTCCATTTTATGTTATATGAGAAAGTGACGCCAACATAATTATTTATGTTGGATTTTCTTTACATCTCAAAATAGAACAAATAGACTATTATCATCCAATTGAGATTTACATATATCGAATCCAGAAAACTTAAAAATAAACAAATCAATTTTGTTGAAATCAGAAAAAAAACAATAAGATAAACGTATGAATAATTTGCTAAAATGTTTTGCCGAGAAATAACATGAAAATTGAATTTCTATAAAATAAAATAAAAACATAAAAATTGAATTTATAATAAAAATTGTAGAGAATTCTCATAAAAATAATTCATGTATAATAAATAAAATATGCAAAATTTTGGAGTGAATCTAAAAGTAACAAGATGATGAGTAAATTGTACATGATAAGAACACGATAAGAGAAAATATGTGATTTTGGAAATAAAACATCAAAAGTTTTGTTAACGAGAAAAATTGTAAAGTAGAAAAATCTTGAGATGTCGTCCAGTTTGAAGACATTATTCGAGAGATATAAGTTTATGTTGCTCGGATTCTTTGATTCCTCAAATTCTTACTATTTCATTGGAATATGCTTTGAGATTAAACTATGTTGGAAGATGTTATGAGGTTGACTTGTGTTGTTATTAATTCCTCGAATTCTTTTTTCCTATTTCATTAGAATATGCTGAGGGATCGACTATTTTAATAAAATCCTTTGATTTTTTTTTATTTTATCGAAATATGCACTGGGATTGATCCAAGACGATATAAGATTTCATTAATTCTTTTGATACCATGGATATGTGACGACATGATATTGACCTAAGTCGGTATATGAAGGCAGTTCTAAGAAACAATTATCCAAAGGAGCTAGAACTTGTTTGATATGTGGGAACTCTAAATCTACCAATGAACCACTAAAATTGCTTCCGTCCACATCTGATTAATCAGAATGTATACCAGAGATTTTATCTTTAGCAACATGAACCAGATTATGACTCGCGTCATCTTCCAATAATCAGAATATTTATATCAGGACTCTAAACCTATATCGATGAATTAGAAAAAAAAATTCCTCCCAATGTATGATCACTGGTCTTATCTACAGACCTTGAATCAATAAATATATTTGAAATAGTCAATCCTTAAACATACTTGAGTATCCTTATATCAGAAGAGAAGGTCTATACAATAATCAAGTTTCATCTATCAAGGTTCAACTTCACTAATAGCAATCAAAACAACAATGGAAAAGTAATTTGGTTTCCCACCAACGAAATACCAATTAGTGTTATGACAATTTACGAACTCCAAAGATAAATTGTACTTCGGAACTCCATATACTAAATTTCTACGAAACAACTAGTATATCTTTCATTGACACTCTGAACACAGTAAAATGATCTAGTCATCAATATTAGAGACAAGTAAATAAACTTCTTATGTTAAGTTTTCAATATAAACTAACTTGAAAGACAAGTAGATATAAGAATGGAAAAAGTCAAGTATGTGTTACTACCTCGAACTAAATGATAATGTGTTTGTTGATGCCGAAACTTCTTCAGATTCTTCAGAGCAACAAGTGCGAGTCTCAACATTTATATGTTCCTATTTTAACCCAACGAAGTTGACTCTAGTAATCAAATCAAGCAGCCTCAAGTTTTAGAACTAAAACATGACAACCAACCTTGACATACCAATGCTTGGTGTTTTCAACCGAGCAATGCTCTAATACATCAGATTATCTGATATTCCATGAGAGATTCACTTATAAGTTAAATCTAAAGAAATTTATCCAAATCTGGAATTCATATGATCTGATCATCAGACATACATATCATAAGAGATTCACCAAACTTTATTCCAGGAAAGAGATTCGTTCGAATTCAAGATTCCTTCGATCTCATTTAATATCCATGAGAGATTCCCCTAAGTCCATTCCAAATAAGATATTTATTATTAATTAAGATTGTAGTTAATTGAATGTGAGATTTACATAACTTTTTTTATGAAAGAATGATCTTACTCTTGAGTTCATTCATGGTGGGTTTGTTTTCAGAATTCACTGTTTCTAGGAACTTATAATCCCATGGGATTACAAATTCTGGGAATCATGTAGATTCCTTGTGTGTTTGGTAACTCAATATAAATTCCTAGGATTTATAGAGTTTTTTTGTACTTGGTAACTCAATATGTCTTTGTACCGGTTGACATTACCCTCAAATCTTAAAATTGCATATATATGAGAGAGTTTTAAAAAAAAGGGTCCATTAATCCCTTGACAGGTTTCCTGGAAAATTTCATCAACCAGTTCATCAAGGGAGTCAACATATGTCCCATGTTTCATCAACCCTAGAGAAATAAAGTTATCAAAACAAAAAATCAAAGATAACCCACACCTTATTTTTATGTAACCTAAATTAATAAACATCGAATTGGATAAATCCCCAACACATATGTAAAACCCTAACTTTGAGTTCTAAAATTAACCAAAATTTAATCTCAAATTTTAGAAAGCTAAAAAACAATCCCACCTATTGAACTCTGTGTCTCCTGCCTTCTCAATCTGAGTTGGATGATTAATCAATCATCCAACTCAGATAAACTCTAACTTTTATGGTGTAGCAGCTTACATGATATAAAATGATGAACACAATAAAAAGGAGAAGAAGAATTATAAGATGGCAAAATAAGAAGAAGAATAAGAGGTGTTTCCGATAGGTAAAGAAGATGAGGAAGAGGACCTCAACTGAAGAAGATAACGTAGAAAGTTCAGAAAGAGCAGAAGAAAGAGAAAGAGAGAATGATGGAATGAGAAAGGACCCTGGTCATATTTTGGTTAAAGGACAAAAAAGTGTAAGAAAGGTGTAAGAGAAGTTGTACGGTTAAAGGTCCTGACCCTGATCAAAAAGTTCCGACCTTATTCATCCTAATTGTCACCTACATGGCGTCTAGGTGACAACATAGATTTTGAAATCCTGGAGGGTCCTTACCATGGTGAGAAAAGGTCTGGACCCTCTGAACTTATTTAATTCCATTTAAAAGATTTTTATAATATTATCCGAAGGGTCCAGTTAAGGTTCCGGACTTTTTAATATGGACCATAATAATAAAATACTAATAATAATTACTTATTTTAATACAATCATTTCAATGACTGGATTACCATAAGGTCTTGTATAGGGTCCGGACGCTTCTATCAGGACCCTCCCACTAAAAGACAAAATAAAGATGATTATTATGATCTTCGGAAAAAATTGTGCCCCCATTGAAATTTTGTTCTGGATTCGCCACTGGTAGTAGGTAGGCTCGGTAAAGCAAGATTCATAGAGATGAGCTCGAGATTGGCACGCAGTGGAAATAACCCATGGATAGGTTGTATTTGGTGCGCAGTTAGAGTCATGCTCAATATGCTTTGGTACATACAAGATGGTTAGTTTCTTGGAAGGTAACATGGAGGTTGGTTTATTACAAACTAACGCAAAGTTTCTCGTTAACTCTCTTTGGAGGACATGCTCGTGGAAAAGAGCAAGTGTGTGATTAGTTCTTTGAAGAAGCAATTGACTTGGTTGGTGTTTAAAGACATAATTGAACATTGTGGTTCTGCTAAGGTAATTATGAGGTAGACACATGAGGCTACTAAAGTAGTTTTTTGTTTGGTGATTGAGTAGTTATGGATGTCAACCCTAACGGATGTGGTGCGTAACTTGGAGTTAGTGGCCTAAAAGAGCGTAACATTAACTCAGGTGGAGCAAGGAAGTCCATGAAGAAGTTGTGTTCGTAGTATGGAATAAGTCGAAGGTGGAAAAGGCTCAAGGGCGCAAAATGAATGTAACTAAGTTCGAAGGTAGCATATGGATAATGATTGTGTATGATCTGATTGAGTTGGCATGCAATACACCTATAATGATGCCAATCAATATGGAATTGTGAACACAAGGAGTAAGGTGTATTTTTCCAAGATGTTGCATAACGGGTGATCATATGACGATGGTTGGTGAGATGGCCAAGATTTTTCGCCGTGGTGGAGATTTGTACAATCACTGATAGTTTGGATTGTCAAGTCTTGAGTTAGTGACGTTCAAGTTTGGTTTTCTCTCTTCTGGTAGAGGTTCTACGAAACAATTTGGGTGAACTACATTTCGGTTTGATTCCAATTGAGGATATGTAGGCAACCAGTGATGGTGCAATCGACGTTCAGAAGATGGAGGGATAACAAGTTGATCGTCTCATGCATAAATTCATGTTCCTAGGTGGAGAATTGTTCGTAGGTCCATTAAAGAGTTTGAGTTTAACATAAACTCGTTCTATAAGGTCGGTCAGTTTGGTTTGGGATAAACCAAAACTTAGTCGGTGATTTGTATAATTAGAGTTTGGGATAAACTTTAATTGTTTACTTATTCCTAAAGTTTAGGACCTTAATATCTAAGTTAAGGAAACCATATTCTTGTAGGATAAGTAATATTACTCATATAAAAGGAGGTCTAGGCTATGAGTTTTAGCTATGAGTTCTCAATGGAGATTTGAGGAATTCATCCCATATCTTGGGGTGGTATGTGAGAGACCTAATGGTGGAAGGAGTACATCATTACGGTGCTTATGGAATGCTTATCGATGATGAGAGATATGTCATTATGGAGTATTCGTGTGGAGATGTTGGTAAAACATCTTGTTGAGGAGTAGATCATCTTGGTGGTGCTGGATTAGATTATTGGTGCTGAGCTGAAGGCGTCCATGATAATCTATATCAGGGTGTGCAGAGAAGATCATCTCGTTGTGGTAGATAACCTGGTAAAAGTTATCTCGTATGGGTAAATACGCTACGTTGGATCTTATAGGGTGGTTGTGAGAGTTCTTGTGTTCGGTCACGTTATAGTGAGTCGATGGATTGATATAGTCAGTCAGTTGTGTAATTCTCGGTGGTGATTCTATAATGAATAAAGAAGTCATAGCCGTTTGGTGGATGTAAACAATATACACACATTGTGTATATTGTTGAACCACGTTAAATCCGTGAGTACTTTATTTCTTGTTGCTTTTGTTTATGGCTTGCATCTGTGTGGTTCTCTTTCTCTTCTTCTTATCCTAGATCGTAGTGAGGTTCATGGAGCAATCCGAGAGATCAAGTGTTTCTTGTTAGCTAATTTGTTTCCGCAGTATTAGCATGTAGATGGCTCCGAACCCCAACAACCTTTGTATGAAAGTATCGGTAGTAATGCTATGTGGGCAGTTCTTACTGTTGTTGTAGTTTTTGAATACACTGTTGGTAAATGGTAAGTACTCAAAAAATTTATATGAATCTCTTCACGAATGCAGTTGTACTGAATCGAACTTGATATACGTCGCTGTTCGCGTAGGTGCAACACTGGGAAAAGGCTTAAGTCGGGTAGCTGAAACTTTTCTTGCAGGAGCTCTTGCTATTGGGGTTCATTGGGTTGCAGCTCACTGTGGTGAAAGTTTTGAAGCTGCAATCCTCAGAACCTCGGTTTTCCTTCTCGGTGCGTACAAGAGTATATGCAACGAATACTCCCTCCGTTTACTTGCAAGAAATACTAATGTCAGCTGGTTTACTTTCAGGGTTAATGGGTGTTTTTCGTTTAGAGGTGGAAGAAGGCAGCTTGCAATTAATTGCAGAAACATGGCTCTCGCGAGTCCTTAGGACTAGGCATCAGCCTTAAGCATCATAACTATTATCAGTGTCAGCAGAAGTTAAGAGCAGAAAGTGTAAGATGGGAATAAAACAATTAGAATTATGATGAAGTAGTATTCAATTATGGTTTAAATGCTTACAAAAATGGAAGGTACAGTATTTAATTTTTCGATTTTTATTAGATTCATCGTATACGACCCTTATGGTTTTGTACTTTTATGGATTCTTAGTTGTCCAATATTATTATGGACGTTTTAAGATTAAATTTGGTGATATGCCAGAGCCACCACCTCTACCTACCACGGCATTTACTACCACCATTGTCACTCACCATTATGTACCACCACTGCTTTATATATTACTTGATATTGCATATATTATACCATCACGTCACCTCCACCACATAACTTTTCAAACCCTAAAAACTGTTGTTTTCGTCTATAAACATTATTTCATGGCTTTTTGCAAGATTTTTCCTGTGGAGATTGCATTAGATATTTTGAGTCGAGTACCAAGTACTGAATCAATTCTTGATTGCAAGTTAGTATGCACCAGTTGGAATAATGTGTTTCATCATCCATCATTTCTAAAGATGCACTTGGATCGTCTGAATCATCCTTCGACTATTGATTCCGGTAAGTTGGGCTTTCTCGCTGTGACTAATGAATTAGATGATTACGATGAATTATTTAATATTCTTCGTCTAGAGAGGCTTCCTATTAAGAAAGGACAACTTCACTATTTTGAGTACAATGAGAATCATGATCAGTCAACAACACCCATTAACATTATTACAAGGATTCATTTTCCCGTTCCGTTTTCGGGTACTTGCTTTGTTGGCTCCTGTAACGGTTTAATCTGTCTTTCTCGAGGTCCATGTTATGATATACAAACTTATAAAAATGTTTGTATTTGTAATCCAGTAACGAGAGAGTTTGTGTTACTTCCAGTTATTAAGAGAGATTGTAATACTGATCAGCATATTTCTTGGTCGTGCGGATTTGGTATCAGTTGTTTGACTAATGAATACAAAGTTGTCGCACTATATATGTACAAGACCCATTATGTAGAAGTCTACATATACACTCTAGGGAGTGGAAGTGGATGGAGAAACGTAGGGAAGTTCGATTCTCAGTTCAGCACACTTAAAGGGAGACAAGGCATCTTTGCCAACGGAGCTCTTTACTGGATGGGAGCAAACTTAGATATGATCTTGACCTTTGATTTGGCGGCAGAAAAGTTTCGGGAACATCTTTCACCACCTCCTTTGCCAGAAGAAAATATTTGGTGTATTAACAGAATAGGGGTATTGGATGGATTTTTGTATTTTGCTATTGGCCTAGTTACTGAAGGGGACTATTGTAATGAAATATGGATGCTGAAAAATAAGAATGATAATGATGAAATGAAAGAGCGAGAGGAATGCCAGTCATTGGGTTGGAGTAATGAGTTCAGATTTGATGAAAGAGGCAAAATACTAGCCGTTACGAAGAGTGGCAGTGTTTTAACATACATTGATAACTATCTCATCAATTATGACCCAACAGCTTCATCCTCGAAAATCCTTGTGAATTATACGGAGCTATTTCGTCAAGCAGTCCCTCACAAGAATACCCTAGTTTCTTTGAAAGAGTTAGGGGAAGAAGATGCGAGGATAATGGAATCAGCTGATGACTTAGGAGAAAGAGAGCCATGATGAGCATTTCAATCAGCTATGGGTGGCAGGGTGAGATCCTAGCTAATTAAATACCTAAATTCTATTGGCCATGTCTTAGTGACTGATGAAAGCCATGACGAGCCTTTCAGGCCATTGTTATTCTGTCTTTATATCATTTACCAAACTTTATGAGTGTTTTTTCTTAATTATTTCAAGTTTGATCTATATTGAGTTGTTAACTTTGCGCTTTGTCAGTGACTATGTTTATCTTAATGGGAGAATATGATTTATACTTGGTAACTTTTTTCGTTTATGAATGAGAACCGAATAAGTAAATGCAGGCACAGTTGCAGTAAGTGAGACCATACCCACTAGCTAGTACAAGAGAATATATCTTCATCTAACTTCCAGTTATGTTACTGTTGTAACTTTCACATATAAATTAGTTTGTCAAATAGGTCCCTTGCAGACTACTGTCGGGATTCAGAACAATCATTTCCCTTGCAAACTATTTGCAACGCTTGCTAACATAGTTCATTCCTACTGCCAAAAATAAGGTTCATTCCTACTTCCAATGACAAACAAATTTCAATCTATTTTCCAATTGATTTCGGTTCGCATAATTTGGTCTTTATTGAAACACATGATCTCATGTAGCAGCTAATGTATTGAGATAGAATATCTTCAATGCATTTGCATTTTGTATGAGACTATGTTGACTACTCCAACATTGTTCTCTCAGACTTTTCCACGCTCTTTCCATGGTTTTTTTTTTTTTTTACGGGTCCTTCCATGGTAGGTTTATACACTTACTGTGATATGACTATGTCATTTCAGAAATGAGTCGACTGCAGCACTCTCTCCAGATTTCTTGTTTATTTTCCATAATTGAATGCGTCCAAAAACTATCTCTTAGTATATTTTTATTTACTTTTTCTTTTTGACTTAAAAGGTTAAAATTTTATTAAAAAGAAAAAAGAGATACAACAAAGGAATGCGCCAAACAGTGCAGCAACAAGAGCAACAAGAGAGGTTACAAAAAACCAAGCTCAAACCTCAAAGGCTAAAGAAAGAAAAACTAAGTAACCAAAGCCTACGCGTTCGGCAGCCATAAAAAACATTCACAAACACACTAGAATAACATCCTAGTACTTCTTCTTCACAGGGGTTTTTTTTCCACGCCCCAATTTCTCATTGCTAGTAACTCCATTCCAAGCAAGCTTGGAAACTTCCTTTTCAGCTTTTGTAGATCTGTGCCTATCCACTATATCTTCAAGAATGTTCTCCACTGTATTTTCTTTTCCTCCTTGAGATACACCGAAAAGGTTACTAAAATTCTTCAACTTTTTAAAGTGTTGTTCTCTATTCATTGGCTTATAATGAGAAACATTCTCTAAAAGCTTCATTTTCTCCACCCCCGTCTCCTCCACATCTGTTTCATATTCCGATGCCTCACTAGAATGATCACAGTTCTCCACATTCACTTGATTATCCTTGTTAAGTTCATCTTCTTGTATTGGTTTTTCCGAGTTATCATCCATGGAAGATTTATCTTTCAAAGCACTTTCCTCCCCATGTACCTTATCAGATTCATTAGTATCTTGTATAGCAATTTCTTCCATCCGAATTTCATTCTCACTTAAGATTGCAACAGGCAGTTCAGAATTAAAGCTGTTGCTTGGTATATCTTCTTCCCTTACACTTTCATATTCTTCAGACAAAGCTTCAAAAGAATTTGGGCTGCAAGTAGGAACTTGGATTGTATCTTCCTTTCTACCTGCAATCCTCTTCCTACTGGTGTAGGTTGTCCACTGCTTGGTAGAATCAACTGCATCCAACCGACTCTGACTCGCCACTACTTTTGTTTCAGCTGTTACATTAGGAGCCAGAATTGCCATAGACATTTGCCCTTCATCTACGTTACCATCTTCTACTCTAATTTCAGAATCTTGAGATGTTTCATTCATAATAGGACTTGGTTCACCTGCAGTTGAAGGTGCAATAGGCATATGAACCCGGTTTTTTGTATGCTTAAGCTTTGAGTTAGAGCCGCAATTATGACTCAAATGACCAAAGCTTTTACAATGACAACATGAGGATGGTTTCCAGGAGTATTCTGCTGTCACTTCATACTTCTTATCATCTATTCGGAAAGGCAACTTTGTTGGATATTTGCAGTCAGCATCAATCTCTACACAAATTCTCGCAAAAGCCATTCTTGTCCTCATTGCAGTTGGGGCATCTGTCATTATAGGTTTCCCACAAGACTAGCAATCTTTGAAAAACCAGTAGCATTCCAGAGATGTAAGGGAACACCTCTTAAGATCATCCAAATACGAACAGTTTTAATTGATTCAATTTGCCTTTCTATAAAAGGAGTCCAAGGACGGATCAGGAAGAGCTTGCACAGACCCAATTTCTAAAACCCTTGTTCTGTCTTCTTCATGTGAAAATCTAAACACAAAAGCTTGTTCTCCATGTATTGTCATAGAGAAATCTCCTTTTGTTTTCCAAAGAGAGGTTAATTGATCTTTCACAAATGAAAAGGATTGCCTTTTGCCAACAAAATAGCCAACAACCAAAGAATTGCACAGATCTACATGAGTTTGTAGCTCACCGAAGTAAAAGAAGCAAAAGATGAATCATCCTCTGATATTGGTTCTTCATACGCTAGCATTGTCGATAAAGGTAAAGCAATCGACGGATCTGATAGGCATGAGATACAGCTACGAGTTTTAGTTCCTGGGTTTAATTCTTTAGCTCCTGAAACAATCAGAGGAGGAAATTCTTTCGACCCAAGAGTGAAATCAGAGTTATTAACAAGATTAGATTTGATTCCATTCTTGAAATTGATCGATGAAGGATTGGCAGGAGGGAGATTGCCGGCCGCCATATATTTTTATTTACTTACACCTATATCACCCGAACGGATTTAACTACAAATATCTCGTTTGAAATTTCACTTAACTCTTTTCTTCCGCAGACCAAATAAATCCCCCATTTCCCATCAGTATTTCTCAAACCCTAACAAGTATATCTCTTAAAGATGGATTATTTCAAGTTTCTGCCTTTGGAGAGAATCTTATATTTTTGCAAGATTTCCATTAGTATTTCTCAAACCATAACAAGTTTATCTGTTAGTCTCCCAAAAGATGGATTATTTCAGGATTCTTCCTTTGTGCCAATCGAATCAGTCCTTGACTACAAATAAGTTTGCACAACCATTAACATACAATCAGTTTGCACAACTTTGGTATGCCAACCGAATCAGTCTGCATTTCATACTATAAAGCAAATTGGCGACGAACTGCTCACATTTCTATGAAGTAGCGATACCTATATTACGTAAGTATTAACAGCAGTATTTTGCTCGATCGACTGAGAATCTTATACTTTTTGCTGTCAAAAAATTTATTAAAGAAAAGAGTGGCACCAGTTGATAAATACGTGACTGAAAGTTCACCCAATTCACATTAGCACCTTCAAAATATATTCTGTTCCTAAGCTTCCAAAGTTCGGATCTTATTGCAAGATTATCAACTACCGAAAGGTCTTTTGTCATAATGCTCTTACCTTTTGCAGCTTTGTAAGAACTAGCCAAATCCTGGAAATCTAATTCCAGCCTCTCCTAGCAAATTTAAAATGCCAAGTTATATGGTCCAGACTCCAGAGTTCCTGGTCCATGGTCATTATTTTGGTGTATGCAACGTAGGTATCCAGTGGTCTCGCCTACATCTCTGTTGCCGTTACCAATAAACCAAAATCAACGTGTGTGAAGATAACAAACCATTCTGGCATATCTCTCACAGAAGACTTTACCCAATAACACACTGTATCGTCCACCTCTTTCAAAATTAGCGCAACAAAAACATTTTTTCTTTTTTTGTCCTTTACGGTGGAGTCTAATTAATTTTTCCATGGATCTTGAAAGTGAGAGAGATATTGAGAGATCAAGAATTTCTCTATTTCTTAGATTGATGCACGGGGACCAAATTCGAGCCAGTGGATCATTCATTCGCATTTGTTTTCACTAAGACGTTTTACGAGACTCTTTGATCCCAGAGTATTCTCTTTTCACAGGGTCAACAAGCAATGGACGTATTATGGTGGGATCGGCCAGTCATGCATTTACATGATCTTAATTTAGTTACTTGCACCTGCATTACACCAACCGATCTAACCAATTTTGACAACTTAATTTACTTAAACTGTTGAGATTTCTTAGTGAAAATATTCATAAGTTTTGTGCGGCATTTTGGTATTGCCCCAACTTACATATACCAGGCTACACTTCTATGGATTAGTAACCAATTAATTGGTAATAAAGCAATTATCTAAGTGTCAAACTGAATTATCTCGTACGTACTATTGCTCAATAGTTCAAGTTCCTGCAAAACAAAAAAAACAAACAAAGGTAGATTAGCCAAGTTCACTAGGGGATTTAGTCTCTTACAACAAAATCTGTATCATTCTAAGCAATGAGCAGAATCTTATAGCAAAATCCTATTTGAATCGCAGACGTTTTCTTCATAACCCCCACTTCTCAGTCATAGGATTGTACTGATTCAAAAACATTTTGACTCGTAGCTGGCAAAAACCTGTGTATGGTTATATCAATCTTGATGTAAATGAGAAAACTGTAACTTTTGAGGATAAAATTCATTTTTCTATAATGATTGTTTAATCTTGTGGCGATCAAAATTGCTAGCTCTTACTTATGATGTTGTAAAATTCCAAAGTTCAACTTCAATGTAAACTTGTCACAAAAATATATGGGTCGTGAGTCTCGTGACTAAATCAACTGCTAGGAGCCTAGGTGGCTTCCACTCGTTAGTTAAGAATGTCTAGCAATGACGGACCTACAGCTGGGCTAAGGGGGCTTTAGCCCGGGTAGGCTTCTCAGTCCACAAGCCAATTTTTTTTTTTTGCTCGACCAAGGCTTTTTAGCCCGGATCTTAAAAGAAAATTTATCCTTTTTGGGTCCGTCCCTGATGTCTAGGAAAATATGCAATTCCTGCCTCCACTCTTGCACCATCAGGTGTTTTTCAAATGAATACATCTGTTACTACCTCTCATCGTTTTGTTAATGAATACCCCTGGTACTCCAAAAGGTACGGCGCCTAATCAACTTCGTCAGAAACCATGAAACAAAAGATCACATATTGCACAGTTGGGAAAAGATACTTCGATTGAAAAAAAAAAAACATTTTATTTATTTATTTACTTTTGAGGAGAAAGGTTAAACTTGTACATTAGAGATAAAAAAGAAAAATACAGGAAAGAAAAAGCACAAACTAGTGTATCCAGAACCAAGGCAAAGCTATGTTCAAACAACAAAGAGAGAAGAGCTAATAAGCGCTACACACAAAGCAAAAGCCTAGCAAACAACCAAGCAACCTAGAAACCAGACACTTATACACCATCATTCTAATTTCATTTAATATGTAGTACCAGAGCTGAGTTTAGCTGAAGTTTATATAGGTTCGGATCGTGTGAAATATCTGAAACAGAATAGAAACTGAAGCAAATGTAATATAAGGAAACATAAAATGGGGCAGAACAAAATAACAGAAAATGGGGGAGAAAAAATATTCGGAAAATGGGTCATTTGTCCAAAAAAATTTAAAAAAAAAATAGCGAGGATGAAACTGGATGCATCCTGATGTAAATTAAAAATAACAAAAAGTATTTGAAAATGGGTAGGATGAAACTGGTTACATCCTGGCTATTTTTATAATTTTGTACATTTAAACAGTATCAAAATCTAGATGTCTTTTTCACCCAGAAATTGTTGATTTTGGTCTTTTTAACCAATTTTGTGAAAAATATTTTAGTACCATGTCCTTAATGGTTCAGGGAACTATACAATACTTGAAAAAATTAAAAATAAGAACAGTGAGATACTGAAATTAAGGGTCTTCAGAGTTCGTCAAGAACTTAACCACACAATTTGCGGGTCTTTGAAACATTAGTAACAGCTTTGTTACAGTTAGTTGTTTCCTATGGTCATTGGAGAGCTTTTGAGAAGCAACAATGGTTACCGTCTCAAGAATACCAGCATACTTCAAAAAGAATCTAATCACATTTAGCTCCATTGGTTCCCCTCAAACTCTTTGAATTTGATTAACTTGAGGTGTGGTGGCCAACACATAGAGTTAAGTGACCAATCATTATTATCTTCTTTGTCAGGGAAGAGAATGCTCTACAAGAATCAAAGAAAAAGTTCATCAACATAGGACACAATAAAATAAATAAGTAGTGATGCTAACAAGTATGCAGGCTCTAGATACCAAAAACCATGCTTGACATGTGGCGCCAAATGAAGACCGATGTAGTATAACATCCTTAGGATAGTGAACATAATATCTTAGCTTAGTTTCCTTAGTTCGTAAGTAAAGGTTATATTTGTTAATTTATTTCTATTCTCTACTACTTAAGAAAATATCTAAGAGAGAGAAAATGATCAAATTTTATTTTATCCTTATCTTCTTCTTCCCCAAAAACTAGATTTAGAGCTCCCAAAAAACTCTTTAATGGAGTCTATGTAAACCAAATAATTATTAGTGAAGAACCATGAATATAAGTGTGGTTGTAGCTTTAGATTTTCCTTAGTTACATTTTGGCGCTAAAAGGAGGAGACTATACCTGATTTTGTTGATTGAAGAGAGTTCCAGTGAAGTTTGGTTACTGTTTAGCAGCAGATTTCACCGGATCTCAAAGATTAAGGGGCAAAAATGGAAGATTGAATGAAGATTTGCATCTTCAGACAACATATATAAAGCACCAGCATAATAAAAGATCCGAGAGATCTCAGTCAACAATAGATCAAGAAGAAAAATCCTCTTTCTTAACCCCCTCATTTCTCTTATTACTATTTGCTTTCAAACTCGATTCAAAACGAGTTCTGGTTATTGATATTTGTAGATCTAACTTCTCCCGTTGATTGCTTATTACAGTGTGGCAAAGAATAGTCAGTACCAAACTCTCGTTTGTGGTAGTTAACGAGGAGGGTCGAGACTGCATAGCTAAGTGTTGCAAGGAGTTTTCAGAACCTTCTTCGGAGGAGTAACAACTTGTGGAGACAAAGAAGCTAAATCGGGGCCATCAAAAGAATAGAGACCCAATGACGAAGCCCTGTGAAGGTTCATCAGTCAATTATCAAACTAGCACCAACGAAGAAGAAGTCGAGTTTGGTTCGTACACGGTGACGAAATATGAGTATAAGTGAATCAATGAGCCCTATGTTAGTACGTGACTTAGTTAACACACCAAGTCTTCCCAAAGACTCTCAACAACTCTAGTCCATAGGCTACAAACTAGGACTTTAAACAGATTTGAATTCTTCTTATGTTTGTTAGGATATATTCTAAATCTGTAACAAATCTAATATTTTTCCTAATATAAATAAGAAGCATATCTCCACAAGTTAAGTGTGGAAGATATTCACCAAATTCTTTTTCTAAGTTGGTATCACGAGTCGATCCAACACACACTTCCGCAAAGAAACCAATACCAAACAACAAAAAAAAGAAAACAACTATGGCAGCCACAACAAACAGCATGAGAAATATCCAAATTCATCACCTTGTCACCCTAAAACTCACAGAAACAAATCACTCTCTATGGAAAACCCAATTCAAACCAATCTTAAAAGGATATGGTTTAACTGGTTTTATAGATGGAAGTAAAGAAATCCCACCTAGAACTCTCCCTGATTCAGATGAAATAAATCCCCTCTATATAGAATATGAAGCACATGACTCTCTTATTGTTGGTTGGCTCAATTCAACACTAACACCGGAAGTTCTGTGTCATGTACGTGGTCTGGATACTGCCAAAGCGGTATGGGATAAACTAGAAAGCTACTTTGCTCCAAAAACACGAGCTCACATGATGAGTCTCAAGAAACAACTCCATTATATGAACAAAGGTAACAAGTCCCTCAAAACATATTTAACTGATGCTAAAAATCTATTTGAACAGCTTGCAGCAACTGGATATGATGTATCCAATGATAAAAAAATGCAGTCAATAAGTAATGGTTTGAATCAATCCTATGATCCCATTGTCACGGCACTGATTACAAAAGACGACATGGATATGGAAACCTTCTACTCCCATCTTCTCACTTTTGATATGAGAATCGAACAGCAGCTGCCCTCCATCCAACAACCGGCTGTCAATGTAGCTGTCTCAAGACTCACACCACTTTTCAAATCCAGTTCCAAGATGCACCAGCAAAACCGTGGTTCACAGAATCACCTCAGTAATCACAATCCACAATACCAATTCAACAACCAGCAGAAACATTTCAACATGCAACAACGTGGACAGCAGTCAACAAAAACTTCTGAGGAACCCTGTGAGATATGCAAAAAAGATGGTCATCAGGCTCCTAGATGCTGGTTTCGGTATGAGAAATCTTCTACTCCTAAACCAAAAACTACGGCTGCTTATATTGCTCTTCCAGGATCGTATACAACCAACAACTAGGTGACTGACTCTGGCGCAACACATCATATGACATCGGATTTCAGAAATTTGTCTATACCTCATGAGTATGACGGAACTGAACAAATACAAGTTGGAAATGATAATAGTGTTCCTATTTCTCATGTTGGCAATGCCACATTTACTATTAATTCCAGGGTGTTTTCGTTAAATCACATATTCCATGTTCCCAATATCAACATAAACCTATTGTCTGTTTCACAATTTTGTAAAGACAATAATGTGTTCTTTGAGTTTCACTCTTCTCAACTTTTTGTGAAGGACAATATGACGGGGGAGCTGTTGCTGCGCGGCCTGAATAGGAATGGTCTTTACATCTTTGACGACTTGAACAAGCTGGATCATATTATAAAACCCAAAGTTCATGTTGCTTCAACTCTGCCAGTATGGCATCAACGTCTAGGTCACCCAATGATAAGAACTGTCTCAAGCATTTGTCGTAGATTCTCTTTTCCTATTTCGAATAAGTCTTTTGATTACTGCCATTCGTGTCATGTAAGCAAGAGTAAGAGATTACCTTTCTCTCACAGTAGTACTTCTTATGATATTCCTTTGAGTTTAGTTGTGTCTGACATTTGGACTTCACCAAAATTGTCTAGAACTGGTTTTCGGTATTACATGTTAATTATGGATGTTTATTCCCATTATACTTGGATTTTTCCGATGGTTCAATGTTCTGAAGCCTTAAATATATTTATTCTCTTTCGAAAGCAATTTGAAAATCTGACAAATCACAGGATAAAAAAATTTCAGTCTGACAATGCTTTAGAGTACAAAAAGTTCACATCTTATTTAAATGATTCTGGCATTCAGCACAGATTCACTTGTCCCCATACCTCTGCACAAAACGGAATTGCTGAAAGGAGAATTAGACATGTCAATGAGTCTGGTTTAGCACTTCTTTTCCAAGCATCGATTCCCTATTCTTATTGGTCCGACGCTTTTATAACGGCTTGCTTCCTGATAAATCGTCTTCCAAAATCTAAAAGTGTCTCTACTACTCCATTAGAGTTATTGTTCAATAAAAAACCTGACTACTCTTTTCTTAGGGTCTTTGGCTGTTTAGCATATCCGTGTTTACGTCCTTACAACTCCAATAAACTAGAGCCTCGGTCTTTGCCGTGTGTGTTTATAGGATATAACAATGCACACAAAGGATACCTTTGTCTACATCGTGAAAGTGGACGAATATATGTTTCTCGTCATGTTCGTTTTGTTGAAGAAACATTCCCTTTTAAGGCCAAGCAGCAGCAAGGAACCCAGTCATCGCAAGGTATGATTCCATCTGACACAAGTTTCTTTCTTCATTCACCTTTTCAAAATACGTCTCTTGGCTGTGCTTCACATAATTTACCTGTACCTGCTGTTGTAACTTCTGCTGAGCAAACTACAAGTGCTACACCACCGGTTGCTGAATCTTCACGTCATGGTTCTCCTGTTACCACTGCTGCCTCTACCGGTGGAACTGCTGCTACGTCACACCAAGACTCAGTTCCTGTTGGCTCTCCAGTTCCGCCCTATGCAAATTTGTCTGCTGAGGCGTCTACAGCGTCATCATCTCCATTGCTCTCTTCGTCTCACCCTCCAGCAGACATCGACGCCGGTGCAGCTATACCTACTCACTCCATGCAGACACGATCAAAGTCCGGAATAGTGAAGCCTGCCCAAAAATTCAGTCTCTTGGCCACCAAACATCCCCTGTTGGACTCAAACTTTATGGAACCTTCTTGCTACACGGAGGCTTGTAAATTACCAAAATGGAGAGCAGCAATGGGCGACCAGATCAATGCTCTTATCCGAAATGGTACGTACTCACTTGTAAAACAACTGCCTGGTATGAATATCGTGGGTTCCAAATGGGTTTTCGTGTAAAACAAAACTCGGATGGCAGCATTGAACGCTACAAAGCTCGGCTTGTTGCGAAGGGTTTTAATCAACAAGAGGGTGTTGATTACAGTGAGACCTTCAGCCCGGTTATAAAATCTTGCACTATCAGACTAGTTCTCTCTATTGCGGTAATGCATAATTGGTCTTTGAAGCAACTAGATGTTGAGAATGCATTTCTGCATGGTCGATTAGATGAAGATGTCTATATGAAGCAACCCCCTGGCTTTGTGGATCCGAATCGTCCTACTCATGTGTGTAAATTACATAAGTCTCTGTACGGTCTTAAACAACCTCCGAGGGCCTGGTTCTCGAGGTTGAGTACTTAATTATTAGCTCTTGGGTTCAAGGGTTCTGTGGCGGATACATCTCTTTTTGTTTTAAAAACATCGTCTTCGATTACATATTTACTTGTTTATGTAGATGACATTATAGTCACAGGATCGGATCCACAATCCGTTAATAATCTCATACGGGATCTTGGTTCGGAATTTTCTATTAAAGATATGGGGGATTTGCATTACTTTCTTGGCATAGAGGTGTTGCGCAAAAATGGTGGACTAGCACTCACACAACGGAAATATGTATTGGATCTGCTGAAGCGAACGAAGCTGGATGGAGTTAAACCAGTTTCTACCCCGTTGTCGTCAAGTGCTAAGATGCGGCAACAAGGTACTGAGAAGATGTCTGATCCTACTTTATATCGCAGCGTTGTTGGTGCTTTACAATATCTTCATCTTACTCGGCCAGATATCTCTGTTGCTGTTAATAAAGTTTGTCAATATATGCATAATCCTTATGTCGAACACTGGGAGAGTGTCAAACGCATCCTTCGCTATCTGAAGAGCACAATTGACTATGGTTTACATCTTAGCCCGTCCACAGACTTTTCTCTTCAGGCATATTCAGATGCTGACTGGGCTGGTAGTTTAGATGATCGAAGATCTACTAGCGGCTACTGTGTATTTTTTGGCGGTAATCTAATTTCTTGGAGTGCTAGAAAACAGAAAACGGTTTCGAGATCCAGCACAGAAGCGGAATATATAGGTGTTTCCATTGCGACGTCAGAATTGGTTTGGATACAGTCGTTATTAGTGGAACTGGGATTTTCAATTTCGGCGCCAATTCTATGGTGTGATAATTTGGGGGCTACTTATTTGACTGCGAATCCAGTCTTTCATGCTCGTACTAAACATATTGAAATCGATTACCATTTTGTTAGAGAACGGGTTGCAAGCAAGAAGCTATGTGTTCGTTTCATTAGTTCTCGAAATCAACTGGCGGATATTTTTACGAAGGGTCTTTCATCACCAAGATTTCAAATTCTTCGATCCAAGTTGCACATCCGTCAACTCCAGTACAACTTGAGGGGCGGTGTTAGTACGTGACTTAGTTAACACACCAAGTCTTCCCAAAGACTCTCAACAACTCTAGTCCATATGCTACAAATTAGGACTTTAAACAGATTTGAATTCTTCTTATGTTTGTTAGGATATATTCTAAATCTGTAACAAATCTAATATTTTTCCTAATATAAATAAGAAGCATATCTCCACAAGTTAAGTGTGGAAGATATTCACCAAATTCTTTTTCTAAGTCCCTACGAAGATAATAACTCACGAGAACGAGGACGAAATCTACTTCGGCAAGACTCAACCGGCGAAGACAAAGCAACCAGCTCGTGGCAATCGGAGTATAGAATCGGTGACGAAGATGAATGGAGGTAGCACATCAATAAAGCGACGAGTTCACAAAACAGAACCGAGTTTGAGAATCAATCTTGTTCCAAAACTAGGAGCTCTATATGTATATGAGCAATTCTAATTCTATGCTCATATATCTCCATGATCATCAAAACACATCTAAAAAAACCAACAGTTTGTAAAGTAACTTGGTGGACTGTTATGCCAAGTTTTTTACTTCCCACAAGAAAATGAAAAAGGCCAATTAAGGAACTCCAAAGTTACCTTGAATGACATTAGTCAAAAAGACATTAAGGAGTCGGATAAACTAACTTGAAATAGTTTTTCATACATTACAATGGGTTCCTGTTATCACTGATGGCCAGCTACTGCAGCTATTACAATCACAGCTTGAAAGACCTGGATATCAAGGTATAACTTGATATCACAAAATAAAAAAGCAGACGAAATCGGATCATATTGCTTGCATAATAGTGCAAGGATTCCGCGAATTATTGACATTAATCTCTTTGAGTAGCTATTATTAATGTGTTTGTTGTATAGGGAAGAAGACAGGTTTTAGACTTTTATCACCTTCCAAACCCAAACACTGCTCGAATCCGACCAAATATATTCTCCACCGGTGGCATTCTCGTATCTACATATGATAAATCAGTACCGACCTCTTCTAATTTAACACGCACCACTTCTAGTTTTGATATTACGAGCTAACACACACGGCCCTCTTATTCCCGGTGCAAACAGAACTACGATCATTAAAAATATGCAAGTCGAGTTTATACTTCTCTAAAAACATTGAACTCTGGTTCTTTGAGTCAGAATTGAGACTCTGAAAACTAGCAATTAAGCAGCTAGACGACATCCATCCAGGTTCAGTGCTTCGAATTCATGTTTCCTTGACATCGACATTAGATGATACACTGGGTTACTGGTTTCTACCAGGTATGTGTCTGTTTAGTTGTAATCCTAGGCTCATTTATGGTGACCTTACTAATAGCTTTGAGAAATCGTGAATACGACAGCCCACAAACCTTGTACTTAATGGTAAAATGAGAAAAATGCAGCAATACTGCAATTCCAAGAAAACAACCACTGAATTAAAACCTAAAGATCAATCAAAAAGTAGAAAGATGGAAAAACAAAGACTACGAACCAGCATTCCAAGAGGGTGGTGGAATTGGTGTCGGCCTCGGCATCAACACAAAAGGTAAAATCCCCCACTGGTAGTTCCCGGTATAGGACGAGAGCGGCATCACTTGTGAAGTTCTAGTTGAGATGTTGTATGCCAACATGCATTTGTCGCTTTTAACGAAAACAACATTTCGATCCATCGGATTTAAAGCTATAAGTTTCATAAGCCTAACTGCAGCTTCTTTATTCTTCCGGTTTGCTATAATATATGATAATTCAATTGTGTTGGTCAAATTCCAGACCCATTGCTCTCTAGTGTAATTGTAGTCCAGCACCCAAATACTTAAAATCCCACGTATCCGTTCAACTTCAAGGTAAAACACCAACCCTTCTGACCCAGTAATACAAGATGTACTCTTGCCATAAAATAGTTCCACTAACAATTTGCCATCGTCCTTCTTCTTTGGCAAGCTGATCAACGTACAATAACCTCCAAGGCTGCGGTAACTAGGATTATAAGCTACAATTGTACTTGAATTTATGAAAAAGTACCAAACTCCATTGATATAGTTAACCATCTTTTCTTCATCTAGTTCGACATCCAAAGAGTTTAACTGTGGAGCATCATACGTGACCCGCTTACCAGTCTCGGAAGAGAATGTTTCGAAATGGAGTTTTCTACTAATGTCACCCACAATGCTAGTAGACCCTCCATATTTCATAAGAAGCACCGTGTACCGTGAGGTAGCTTGTTGAGAAGATTCACATATGGAACTTTGACATAATATCCTTTTTCCATCTTCGAAGGGTCGAGGGAGTGACACCCATTCTTTTGTAAGTGGATTACAGACATAAAACGTTTTGAGATAGTCATCTATGGTTGTAAAGAGAATTAAACCATTGCTTGAAGCTAAAAGACAGTTTATTTTGGAACAAGCGTGGAAGGAATTCCAAGGAAACCTCATCATGAGAAAAGCAAGTACCGAAAGCATATGTAATGAGAGAGAGTTTAATAGTTTTATAATTATGATGATTATGCCTATCATAAGGAACTATCGGACGGATTTCATAAAAGAAAGTGCATATATTTAACTTTTTTATTAAAGTCCGCGGGCATCCAACTCAAAACCAATTGGCAATGAGTGGAGAGGCCCTAATTGATTATAAACCGTAAGATCCTAAATAATCCAACCATGTGGGACTAATAATCTCAACACGCCCCCTCACGTGTAGCCTCGGCGGGTCTTACAAACACGTGGACAATTAAATCGGGTGACGCGGAGTAAAGATGCGGTCAACTGACTCGACACAAATAGCCTGCTCTGATACCATATTAAAGTCTGCGGGCATCCAACTCAAAACCAATTGACAATGAGTGGAGAGGCCCTAATAGATTATAAATTGCAGGATTTTAAATAGTCCAACCATGTGGGACTAATAATCTCAACATTTTTATTCAAGAAATCACGATTAGATGTCAGGGAAAACCATCTTTTTGAGATGCACTTGAACTTGAAAACTGATCTCAGAGGAAGCTGCAAAAGGATCTCGAACAAGACATCATCTGGAAAATTTAATATACTCGTCCGCTAAGAACGCGAAGAATCCACCTTTCTTTTCCCGTCCATGACATCGACCAATCAAAGTAAATAATACTTGGCTTTTGTTAACTTGTATCCCAGAATACAACTTAAAAGTGATTAAATAATTCATTTTTTGTCTTCGAATTATTAAATTTTGTTGGAGTTGTAGTTTTTTTGAAAAAATCCATATGCGTGCCATAAAATGTAATCCTGTATCCTTACCTTCGTATACAGTAAAGATAATTGTGCGACTCTCTATTCAAACGCGTCATCTCGTGTTCGAGCTTAGCCAAAGAAAAATAAAAAGAATCATTTCTTCTTCGGTTGCTTTCTTTCTTCATTTCTTCTTCTCTTTGATCCGCTTGATCTCCTTCGAATAATAATGGAAGAAGAAGGATTATTTTTACCTAAACACCTTAAATAAATCTGGGACTAGATTCATTTTTGAACAAAACCCTTTTGATTGAGCTCATAAAAAAAATTTCTTTCTCCTATTAACAGATCTCATAAATGTAATTGTAAGTTTTCTTACAACTACACTCCACTCAAACTAATCCAATTATTAAGTGATCATTATGAATTTTTATTTGATTAATTAAATATTGGGAATGTTTACAAGATAGATTCAAGTATTACAACAATCTTACTTGAAACCTAGATTCACTTTCTCTCTCTCTATTTCTTGACCAAGACTTACTATGGAACTCCCCTACAAGTAATGAACTCTCTCTTTTATATAGGATTTTACATAGTGGATGACAACTGAGAAACTCATTATTTTCGGGATCACTATGTGACACACTCGCTCATATACAATCGCTCATCCTGCATAGCGTACCTCTTCGCACAATTCTTCACACTTTACTCGCGACTTTGCTGACATCATCTGGTGTGTCACCTTCACTTTGTTGTGTGTGATTCTCTTCGCTTAGGTTTTATTCTTTACTTCGCGTGATTACTAACGTGTGCGATATTTTACTCCTACATTTTGCCTCTTCTCATTTCGCTTATTCTTCAGAGTGAGCGATATGAGAAATTCCCCTCTTGTAAATTGCACATGCTTATCTTTTTTCATTTTACTTTGCCGACAATTTTCCGGGTTTCAAGTTTCTCTCCGCACGTGTCAATTTTCTTCCTTTTTACCGGCTTGAACCGTCTTCAACCGGTTACTTCTTTTCACCTATTTAAGGTTTTTTCAACAGTAATCTTTTCCTTCTTCTTCACTTATCTTCTCTCTCTCGTTGTTATTCATCTTCATCTGTTATTATCCATTTCTGCTGCTGCTGTCACTGATTTCTTCTACTATTGTTCTTCCACCATGAACTCTGAATCGAAAGATGTTCTTCTTCACTTAGTGCCGCATATATTGTCCCTATAACCACAATTCAACCTTCGCATACTAACCCTCCTATTACTCCTACAATAAGTCAAACTCCTAAGAAAGATGTTCTTGTTACTCTTATACCACCTCAAGCTTCTGAGAAGAATGTTCCTGCTACCCCTTCACCAATAATCCCTCTTATATATGAGAATTCCTATGTTACTTATGATGAACTTTTTAAGGAGTCTCCTGTGAATAAGGAGTTTTCTCTTAATCAAGGAATAAAAAGCACTCCTCATGTTGCCTCTGCGACTCCATCGCATGCAAATCAAGTTTTTCCTTCACCCATTAACTCTAGATCTCAACCAAACCTTCCTAAAAATAAATCCCCCGTCCCAAAAGATTTTACTACTCCTTCTTCTCTTTCCTTATTAAGTTCTTTTCCTTTGAACAAGAAAGCTTTGGATAGTGTAAAACTTGCTGCTCAAACTCTATCCGACGTCATCAACTTTGCCCAATCTTTAACTGATGATCTTGCAACCTTCGCTCCTAATCTTCCTTAAGCAAGCTTCTATGTGAATTTCCCGTTGATAAAGCTTCAAGGGATGAGGTCCTTTCCCAAATTGACCAGAGTTTCCATGTTTCTCTAGATGTTCTGGTAACTATCTTTCGCACCTTAATTAGATGTATCTTCTTTTGTGATACTTCCAAGTTATAATAACTTCATCTTTTTATTTTTAGGATTCTCATCGTCGCGTGATGCTTGCTGAAAAGCATTTTGAATCTAGTTGTTCTCAGTTGGACCTTTCGCAGAAAAATTTCTCTTTGGAGAAGGAAGTACAAAAGCTGAGAGGAGAACTCCATGTTACGAGTTTTGATGCTGAAACTCTTCGCAGCGAAAATCAAAAACTTAGAGGTATTTATAATTATATTTAAGTCATTTATCGTATTCTGTATTCCTTCGCATACGTTCATTTTTGTAAATTTCTTCGTGCATTTGTTAAGATTTAAACCTGAAGCGAACGAATGAGAGATATGACTTTCAATTCATATTCGCTTGATCAGATTAACAATCTTTCCCATGAAAATAACCATCTCACTCAAAAAATTGAGTTTTTTAGTGATCAAGTATCTTATTTTTCTAAATTGTCACGCGATGCTGACTTACTACATCAAACTTTATCAGAAGAAAACCATACCCTTTCTAGGGACAAGCTATCTTTCTCGGAGAAAGAAGCAATGTTTTTACATCAGTATTCAATTCTTCATGAAATAAATGAAAACCAAGCGCGAACTCTTCGTGTACTGAAGGAACAATACGAGACTTCGCTTAAAGATTTAAGCTCCCGAAATGAGAAACTTATTCAAAATAATATAAGTCTTTCTATGAAGAAAAGTCAGTTTCATGAACAATACAGTCAATTGAAGAATTCATATGACGTTCTTAAGAAAAAGAACAAATCTCTTTCTTCTGAAGAAAAGAAAATTAAATCTCGCCTCAGTGGTTCAGTTGGTGATGGATTTGATAAGGCTATGGAAAGTATGAAGGACAATACCCTTGCTCTTTCTGAATTCTTCCAAGGTAGTCAGCTAGAGTTGACTGCCTTATTATGATTTCTTAATATTTTTCCGCACAGCTTTTATTCTTCATTTTTATTTATGGTTATTTATTATTCATTGTAGATTCTGAAAAATCGCACCAGTCTGTTGTTACTCAATTGAAGTCTGAATTATCCAAGGCTCGCAAAGAATGTGCGAATATGGAAATATCTCGTGGGAATCTTGAGCTCTCTCTTTCTGCTTCTCGAAGCAGAGCGCGAAGAATGTTCGCATATCGGAAGAATTTTTTAGAGATAAATGCTAGAAATCTTGAAAGAGCTGCTATTCGCAAAGGTCATTCTAGTGCCCAATCTGTTATTGACATAATTCTTTTAAGAAACTCTCTTCCAGCAATAAAACTCCCTGTATGTAACGTGAGTGTGGATGAAGAATATCCAGAACCAGATAGCAATTATGACTTTTTAAGTGATGATGAAAAGGATCAAGATGATGAAGAAAATCATCAAGAAGAAGAAAAGTATGTTAATGAGGTCGATACTAAGATTGAAAATCCTGGACCCAGTGTTAAGATTTGAAAAGTATTTTGAATAAGATGTGGTTGTTAAGCATTTTTGATTTCCTTTCTTCATTTTGACGTATTTTGAACCTTCGTATTCTTAGACTTGTTTGTTGCATGGAAGATAATATATAGTTGTTTTTAATTCCCATACTTACCTCTTATTATTTTACTTGTAAGAAACAATTGTGCGAATTTATCATTAGCTTGTTTAATTTACTTGGGAGGTCTTATTTTGCCTCCCTATGTAAAGGTCTTATCCTGCATCATTCTTGTGCGACGAGATCGCAGGCGTTCTTTGCATTTTAGTACATCGACCCATTGATCTCGTCTTATCTTTTTCGCTTGTATTATTTCCTCTTCAGGTTTGTCGCATAAATATCACAAGTCTTAGTACTCCCATGAGTAAAAGCCTTATGATATTTACGTCTTTTGATACAATTCAGCTCCTTAATGGAGGGTGCCGTCCTTATCTTCCCCTTTGGTGCCCCTTCAAGGAAGCTTACCTCTATCGGGTTAAGATTATGGCTCTTCCCATCCGGTTATTCAACAACCAGTTGATTTCGCAGTCTCGCGTACACTACCGATAAGGTTTATAGCAGCAAGACCGCACCCTAAATGGGGTATCTTCGGACCGAGTGCATCATATTCGGGACTTGTCAAGAGTGGAAAGGTACGCTCCAGACACCCCGGACACTCTTGACTCAACCGTGTACCTCGGCGCCCTGATCGAGTTTTTTCACTCCTTGGGAGAGCCTTTCTCACCTTAGGCTCTCAATCTAAGATTACTATATTAAACTGAAAATTTAAGATATCTCTTCTGGATGGGCATTATCGTTTAATTCTCACCCCAAATCTCCACAACTCAAGTTCCTGGGTCGGTGTAGCCTTCCCTTGAGTCATGCCTTCTAGGTCTTTCCGATTATGACGTGCGATAGGTCTTACTATATTTCCTCTTGCATATGAGCGAACTAGGGTGCACGCCACATTCGGATTCCTAGCCAATCTGATAATAAATATCATTTTCTGTAGCCTTTTATCATGGTCTTACTTTGCTTTTATAGAATTTCTTAACTTTTAAGCGAAATATTCGCATTATAGACTTGTTCAAAAATATGAACTTTCAGACTTTTAGCTGTGTATACATGCGAGATGATTCGCAAGTGGCTATGGATATTATTTTTTCAAGAACTACCTATTCCAAGGGAGATCTAATTTACGACCTGTATTTCGTCCTTCAGGATCCATTAATTCATAGGCTCCCTCTCCAACTATTCTTTTTATTATATAAGGTTCATACCAGCTTTTCTCCAATTTTCGATCTTTTCCTTTTTGATACACTGGAATTTCGCGTAGCACTAATTCGCCTGGTTGGAATTATCTTATTTTAACCCGCTTATTGTATTCTCGAGCTAGTCTTTTTGATAATTTCCATGTGCTGCAAAGCGACTTCTCTTACCTCCTCCAAATCATCCAATTTTTTTAAGATCAAGTCCGCACTTAAATTATTTTCCCAAGCTTCTCTCTTTGTGGTAGGGATGATAACTTCTGTTCGTAGCACTGCCTCTACTACATATGTCAAACAGAAGGGCGACATTCCTGTTGCTTATCTTCTTGTAGTTTTGTAAGCCCATATTACATTATGTACTTGTTCGCACCATCCTTTGTTGTGCCCTTCTAACTTTTTCTTCAAGTTGTCTACGATTGTTTTATTTGTAGCTTCTACTTGTCCATTACTTTTGAGGATATAAAGGAGTAGATTTGCCACTTTGAATTTTGAACGCATTGAGTAGCATTGTTATATTCTCTCCTTCAAACTGCTTCCCATTATCAGACACCAATTGTGCAGGAATGCCAAATCTGCATATGATATTTTCAAAAATGAATGTGAAGATGTCTTTATCGAGAATATGTTGAACTGCTTTTACTTCGGCCCACTTAGTGAAATAGTCTGTTGCAACAATTAGGAAACTTTTTTTGCCCCGTTCCTGGTATAAATGGTCCAACAATATTTATTCCCCATTTTCCAAAGGGCCATACATTTGTTGATGTATTATGCATAGCCCCAGGTGCATGTATCTTCTTGCCATGACGTTGACATTGTTCGCATCTCCTCGAAACTTGTTTTGCATCTTCATGCATATATGGCCAATAATAACCTTGTATTTTCTCTCTATATCGGAGTGATCTTTCTCCACTATGGTTGCCAGCATCGCCATAGTGTAATGCCTTTAGAATTTCGATCCCTCTTTTCGCGTGAGAAATCTGAGCGAAGGTCCAAGAAATGACCGTCTATAAAGAACAGCATCCCTTATTTCATAATTTGTCGCACGACTTTTTTATTTGTGTGCTTCTAATCTTTTCCTCGGTAATTCTCCCTTCTCTAGATAAGAGTGTATCTCAGTTCTTCAATCCTTCTCTTTGCTCACATTTTCTGCTTGTGTATCATCTATGATCATCACATCTGTATGCACTTATTCACCCTTTTCTATAGATGGTAATAATAGTGTTTGTATTTTTATATCCCTTGCGACCGGATCCACTAACATTGATGGTATGAACGCCAATGCATCTGCAAGTCTATTATCTTTTCTCCCTATGTGTCTCCAGCTTATTTTTGGGATTTGCATTGCTAAATCCATAACCAACTTCCTATATTTTTTCAAAGATGGTTCATTGGTACCATATGTGCCTTCTATCTGACTAATTACCAACTGGGAATCACTAGTTATTCACGCATCCTCAATCTTCATTTCAATCGCTAATCTTAATGCGAGGACGACTGCTTCATATTCAGTTTCATTATTTGTGGATGCGAAGTCCAATCTGAATGAGTAACCCATTCTCGCCCATGTTGGTGAAATGAATACAATACCAATTCCATTTCCTTATCCATTGGAGGATCCATCCACCAATATCTCCAATCTGTCTGTATTTCGCTCAGTTAATAAATCATTAGTATTTTCATGTTCTTCATCCACCTCCATCATTTCTTCCACGTATTCATCTTCTTCTATTGGAAATTCTGCAAGAAACTCTGTGATAACTTGAGACTTTGGTGAAGATAAAATTTCATAATCAATCTCATAGTTTCCTAATTGTGCATTCCAACTCTCTATTCTTCCTGACCTTTTGGAATTCTACATTGCGTTTTCAATTGGTACTCTTATTAATACTTTAATTTTGGGAGACTGAAAATAAATACGAAGCTTGAATGATCCATATACCAGTGCGAGAATCAACTTTCAATTTTCGAATAATTTTTTTCTGCGGAGTTATATGTTTTGCTTATGTAATATATTGTTTTTTCTACACCTTCATATGAACGTAACAGCACTGCACTTAATGCATGAGATGTTGATGCTAGGTATAATAACAGTTCTTCTCCCTGCTTCGCCTTTTGCATAATGGATAAGTTTACCAAATAGTCTTTTATGCTTTGCAATGCTTTGTCGCACTCCATTGTCCATTCAAATTTGGTTCCCTTCCTTAGGATATTGAAAAAGTGCTTACACTTGTCCGAAGATCTTGCAATAAATTTTCCCATTGATGCTATCAATCCATTTAATTTTTGAACATCTTTGACTGTCGCAGGTGGTGGCATATCTCTAACCGATTGTACCTTCTCCGGATAAACTTGTATTCCCTCTTTGGATATAATATAGCCTAAGAATTTTCCTGATGATACACCAATTACACATTTTTCTGTGTTTACTTTAGTATAGAATGTTCGCATCTGTTCAAATATTGCTCGCAAATCATCAATATGATCTTTCGCCTCTTTTCTTTTAATTAGCATATCATCTACATAGACTTCTAATGTTTTATGTATCCATTTTTCGAATACTTTCTGCACCATTCTTTGATAAGTCGCACCTGCATTCTTTAATCCAAATGGCATTTTCTTGTAACAATATAAACCTCCTGGCGCGAAGAAAGAAGTGTTTTCTTGATCTTCTTCTGCCAAAGGAATTTGATTATAGCCTTTATACCCATCTAACATTGTGACTCTATCATTCCCTGATGCCGATTCTACCATTGAGGTATGTCGGGTAAAGGGAAGCTGTCTTTAGGGCACGCTTTGTTTAGATTTGTAAAATCTATGCAAATCCTAATTTCGTTGCTCTTTTTAGGTACCACCACCATATTTTCTATCCACTCTGGATATTTTGCCTACCTTATAATTCCTGCATCTAACATCTTCTGTAATTCTGCTTCTATTTTAGGATGATAATCAGTTGCAATTTTCCTTATCCTTTGCTTGAACAGGTTTATATTCTTCTTAATGTCTAATTTATGACATGTGACAGACGTATCTATTCCTGGCATTTCTTCCATACTCCATGCGAAATATCATTATATTCTCGCAGAATGCTTATCGTTTTTTCTTCTTCTTCTTTATCCATTTTAGTTACAATTCTTAATATTTTTGGTTCTTCTTCAGTTCCTATATTTATTTCTTTTGTTGGTTCCACTGCAGTAAAATTTTCTTTTTGTTCCCCCAGAGGTGTGGGTTTCTTAATTTCTTTAATTTGTCCACCTTCCTCCGCTGATTCTTCGCCTGGTATTCCTTTTCCCTTTTTCGCTCTTATCATGTATATCTGAAACTCTTCTTCTTTCCTTTGTTCTTTCGTTTTTCTCCATCCTTTCGCTTCTTTGATCGCCCTTCATAATTTCGCACATCTATTTGATTACAAGTATTCGCAACCTTAACATCTCCTCAAATTTCACCTATATCGCTTGGTATTGGGAATCTAATACATTGATTTAATGTTGACGCTACGGCCTTTAGTCCATGTACCCATGGTCGTCCCAACAGCATGTTGTATGGTGACTCAATGTCAATTACACATAGTGTTATCTTTGTTTGAACCTCTCCCAGTAATATTCACATGACGATTTCTCCTTTTGGTTTTTTAATTGCTCTATTGAATCCATGAACATTATATGATGTGGTTGTCATTTCTTCATCTTTATATCCCATTCCTTTGAATATGCGATAAAATAATACATCAAATGTACTTCCTGTATCTATCAATCACCCATCCTTCAAATACCCTCTGTTTTGTGATAATTTTTTCTCGCTCAGCTGTGATCGTGATTACCAATGGATCCTTTCGTTGTAAGTTTTCTTCTGGAATTTCATCCGCCGTAAAGGAAATCTCCACTCTTTCTCAATCTTGTAATGGAAATTCTTTGTCTACCGTCTCTATCTTGTTGCCTTTATAATTTCTTTTATGAATTCTTCATGTTACTGTTGCTTGAAAATCTGCCTCAGAAATTGATACCTTAGTTATGTTATTACATTGTATATCTCTGCCTCCTCCTTGAATTGGGATGATTCGTGTTGTCTTCATGGATCCCTTATGATTCTTCCTTAATTTTCCTAAGAGTTTCAGATTTATTAACAAGAATTATCATCCAGAGCTATTTCTAGCGCCAAAAATGTAGTTGTAAGTTTTCTTACAACTACACTCCACTCAAACTAATCCAATTACTAAGTGATCATTATGAATTTTTATTTGATTAATTGAATATTGGGAATGTTTACAAGATAGATTTAAGTATTACAACAATCTTACTTGAAACCTAGATTCACTTTCTCTCTCTCTATTTCTTGACCAAGACTTACTTTGGAACCCCCTACAAGTAATGAACTATCTCTTTTATATAGGATTTTACATAGTGGATGACAGCTAAGAAACCCATTATTTTCGGGATCACTATGCGACACATTCGCTCATCCTCGCATAGCGTACCTCTTCGCACAATTCTTCACACTTTACTCGTGACTTTGCTGACATCATCTGGTGTGTCACCTCAACTTTGTTGTGTGCGATTCTCTTCGCTTAGGTTGTATTCTTTACTTCGCGTGATTACTAACGTGTGTGATATTTTACTCCTACAATAAAAACTCAAAACCCCAAGACAAAAAATCTCAAACTTATTTGTCCCTGTTATGTAATACGGAGTATATATTCATTGATTACTCAACAATACAAGTGATTTTTTTAACCAATGTCAAAAACACTATTGCGAAGACATGTTATGTAATACGGAGTATATATTCATTGATTACTCAACAATACAAGTGATTTTTTTAACCAATGTCAAAAACACTATTGCGAAGACAAGAGGATGCATTTTAACAAAGAAAGAATGGAATTGCAGTTGTTTATTTAGGATCGGCTGTGAAGAGAATGGTTTTATGAAGATCTTGTTAAATTGTAATAGATTTACAGTAGGTAACTAACGAGTTCGCAGAGAGATACACAATTTTAGCCATAAATGCGTTGATCGCATCTCATATGTGGGGTCCACAAGAAATAAAAATAGAAGAATTACCAAAGTTATGAGGGCATTTGTGGAAACATCATGATATTTACTAGAATAATTTACAAATTCGAAAAGTTATCTTACCAATAAAAAAATTTACAAAATAAATGCAAATTATTAATGCTTATCTTGTATAGGGGATACAAGATAAGAGGACCCATAATACTTCGAAGAAAAACCCTAACTTCTAAACTTAATCACACAAAACAAGGATTCGGTCAACTTTGGCAAGATAAATCTACGGTGGAAAAAAAGTAGTAGTTGGGTGTCGCGTAGTTGGTGCTCAAAGCTAACCCAAGGCGGCAATGACCGACTAGAATTAATAACACCTATTTTTGAGGGTTCCACCTATTTGCCACCCACACTTTTCCTATTTACCACCCTCATGAAAATTTCTAAAGTACATATATTTTTTAATTCTTCTTTTCCTATTTACCACCTATAAAAGGTCAAATTTAATTTGACTGTGACTATCACCGTTCTTTTGCTTCTTCGATAAAAGTCCATTAAACAGACGTTAATCCTAGGTTAGAATTTTGTTTTGAGCAGCACACCATTACAATATATTTTAGTAGTATTTCAAATTATAAACGAGTGTTTACCCAATCAATGAATCATATCAGTTGGTGATGACTGATGAGCAAACGACCAACGGTTTTCGGGACCCTCAAGTGCAGTACCAATAAAGTGGTGGACGCTGAAGTTATTAGTACAGATTCAATTTGAAGATCATACCAATCGGGCTTGATTTTAAAGTGCCATATAATTGATTAATTAATACTCTTTCCGTCCCTAATTAGATGATTTATATCATAAATAAGTGGAATGATAGATTAATATTATTATAAAAAATATGTAAAACTTGATAACCATATTTATATTCATTAGATAGGTGTTTTAAAAAAAAAATTGATGATATAAAGTTTACGAAAATCCGTTGTATAGTTTGAGAGATAGATTATTTCTAAATTTACTAGTAAATTTTAACTAGGTCATCTAATTAGGGACGGAGGTAGTATATTAGTAGACATTCCGATTGACAAATCAATGCAGTTTGCGTACATCACCTGATTGCTGTTAAAAACATAAGTAATTTGTGACTATTCTAGAAAGCCCAATAAGTAAAGCCCAATAATCATCTACACTAAATAAAACCCAATACATGCTAGAATCTTCTAGGCCTTCTTTACATCAAGTATTATCTAGAGAATTCTTTTCTCTAGAATTTTCTTGTAATATCTAAGTTGAGAGTGTAAAGAAGAGTCTAGATAGAGCTATCTAGAGAAGTAAGTAGTTGGTCATGAAGCCTATAAATAGGCATATGATGGAATCATTTGGCATAATCCAACAACAATCAAAAACTCGAGTAAACAAGAGTTAGAGTGAGAGCTAGAGTTTAGAGTAAGAGCCAAAGTGCCTCTTTGTAAACAACTAGTGTAGGCTAAAGTTGCTACACAAGCCTCTTGTAATATTTTCATTTTCATATTAATATAAGCCTCACCTTTCAATTAACCAACCTCTCTTCCTAAATTCATTTCCATAAACCCATCACATTTCCCCATTGCGCCAACAAATTTGGTATCAGAGCTAACCTAACCCAGTAATCCTAAAACTCTATCCATGGCAATTAATCAAAGTATTCAAGGTTTCAATTATGCCCAAAGTCTAATTCCAATTTTTGATGGTGAGAGTTACGATTATTGGAATCTACAAATGAAGACATTATTCATTTCACAAGACCTATGTGATTTTGTAGAAGAAGGTTATAAAGTACCAGAGTCAGCAGAACTCTGTCATCATGGACGGACGCAGAAAAAAAGGAGTATAAGGAAAATAAGAAGAAAGATGCTAAAGCACTACTGTTTCTACAAAAGGGCGTAAGCAAAGCTATTTTTCCTCGAATTTCGGTGGCGAAAACTTCAAAGGAGGCCTGGAGTATTCTCAAAGTAGCATTCCAAGGATCAGAAAAGGTAATCTCCATTAAACTACAAAATTTATGGAGAGATTTTGATAATTTACTTATGAAAGAAAATGAAACTATCCAGAACTTCTTCTCAAGAGTTACTGGCATAGTAAATCAAATCGGTAGTTATTGAGATACCATTGAAAATAAAAGAGTGGTAGAAAAGATATTAAGAAGCTTACCATTCAAATTCGATCACATCGTCGCTGCCATTGAAAAGTCCAAAAATTTATCGACTCTCTCGGTACACGAATTAATGGGTTCACTCGAGGCGCACTAAAAAGGATAAATAGGTTCGCGGAGCAACCGTTGGAGCAGGCGTTTCAATCAAAAATAAATTTCAGTGAAAAGAAAAATACGGAAGCCAGAAAAGAAAGCTCCAGAGGGGGATCGTCATCAACATCACCTCACGAGAAAGGGTCGACATCAAATCTAGGGCCCAAAAATTTCTACCGCGGACGTGGAAGAGGAAAAGGAGGTTCTAGAAACAACAACCAAAGGTACGAAAAAAATTACTCCTCAAATCTCCGATGCAGTGTTTGCAAAAAGTTTGGCCATGCAACTGAAAATTGCAAATACAAGTGCACCAAATGTGATAACTTAAATCACATGGAAAAAGATTGTTGGCTTAAAAATAATGAAGCCAACTATTCCGAGAAAAATGATTCTCAAAATCAAGTATTTTATTCCTGCCTCACCTCGCAACAAGAAGCGCAAGGTATATGGTATGTCGACAGCGGATGCAGCAGCCATATGACAGGAAACAAAGAATATTTCGTAAAATTGGAGGAGCAAGAGATTCCACTGGTCAAGCTCGGAGATGGAAAGTTCCAGAATGTTGAAGGAAGAGGAGTCATATCCGTACGTACAAGGTCAGGTAAAACTCGATACATATCTGATGTTCTTTATGTTCCTGGCCTAGCTCAAAATTTATTAAGTGTTGGACAACTTATAAGAAAAGGGTACTCACTACATTTCGAAGACGGAGAATGCACAATTTATGATAAAATTAATAAACAATTGGTGGCAAAAGTAAAAATGTCAGGAAATTTTGTCTTTCCTTTATCTATGTCATCAATTGAAAATTGTGCAATGAGTACCAATCATATAGATGAATGCAAGCTATGGCATTTGAGGTACGGGCATCTCAACTATAGATCCTTGAAGGTTCTAAAATCAAAGAACATGGTAATTGGTCTTCCTAATATCAACGGTGGAGATAAAATATGTGAATGTTGTATTCTTTGGAAGTTCCATAGACTTCCATTTACAAACAAATCGTGGAGAGCAAGAAGGCCCCTCGAATTGGTGCACGCCGATATCTGCGGTCCGACAAGAACAACTTCACTCAACAACAGAAGATATTTTCTCTTATTCGTGGATGATTATACCAGGATGATGTGGGTGTATATTCTCGAGCAAAAGTCTGAGGCATTACCTAAATTCCTAGAGTTCAATGCGTTGGCATAGAATCAAAGTGGTCACCAACTAAAGGTTTTCCGTATAGACCGTGGTGGAGAATTTACCTCAAATGAGTTTATCAACTACTGCAAAGAAAACGGTATTAAGAAGGACCTTACCGTCCGATACACTCCACAACAAAACGGCGTCGCGGAAAGAAAAAATCGTACGATCGTGGAAATGGCTCGCAGCATGTTGAAAGAAATGAAGCTACCCAACAGTTACTGGGAAGAAGCAGTCAACACGGCATTCTACATCCTTAATCGTTCGCCAACAAAAGCAGTTCTCAACAAAACTCCATATGAAGCTTGGCATAAGAAAAAGCGCGAGGTAACTTCTTTCAGAATATTTGGTTGCGTAGCATACTCACATGTTTCATCCCAAGAAAGAGGAAAGTTTGATAAAAATGGAGAAAAGCTAATATTCATCGGATACAGCGAAGAGTCTAAAGCATATAGACTTCTAAAGCCAGAAACAAAAGAACTGGTAATTTCAAGAGATGTTATCTTTGATGAATTCAAATCTTGGGATTCTAATGATGAACCAGACAACCACGAGTTTCCACTACTCATTTAAGACGAGCCAGATCAGCAATGTCAGGAAGAAAGTACTCCACCAGCAAGCCCGCGATCTCCTAGTCCAACACGACAAAGTCCAAGTTCATCGGAAGCAAGTGACCCACCTAGAAAGGTATTTATGATACATCTAATTATGCATTTATATCACTAAAACCTCAAAAATATGAGGAAGCGGAAAAAGAAGAAAAATGGAGACATGCCATGGACGAAGAAATGCGAATGATCGAGAAAAATAAGACATGGGAGCTTGTCAATCAGCCAATTGATAAAGAAATAATTGGTCTGAAATGGGTCTACAAGAAAAAGTATAATGAAGACGGTTCAATTCAAAAGAATAAGGCAAGGCTAGTTGCAAAAGGATATTCCCAGCAACCAGGAATTGACTACTACGAGACATTCGCCCCAGTCGCGCGCATGGAAACAATACGAATGGTGTTAGCTTTGGCAGCTCAACTAAAAATGAAGGTCTACCAATTGGATGTAAAGTCGGCGTTCCTAAACGAATAAATTGAAGAAGAGGTGTACGTCGAACAGCCTCAAGGATATGTCCGCAAAGGAAAAGAAAAAACGGTATATCGTCTCCGCAAAGCACTATATGGTCTCAAGCAAGCACCGCGTGCATGGAACAACAAAATCGACAAGTATTTCCGAGATAATGGATTTGAGAAAAGTCCAAGTGAGCCATCACTCTACATAAAAAAACAAGGTACATATTTTCTAATCGTCTGTCTCTACGTCGATGATTCAATTTATGCCAGTACAAAACAAGAGATGGCAGAAAAATTTAAGAAGGAGATGATGAAAGAATATGAGATGACAGACTTAGGACTTATGCGATATTTTAGAGAAAAACTTAACATCACAAATTAAGAGGGGGTGTTAAAAACATAAGTAATTTGTGACTACTCTAGAAATCCCAATAAGTAAAGCTCAATAATCATCTACACTAAATAAAACCCAATACATGCTAGAATCTTCTAGGCCTTCTTTACATCAAGTATTATCTAGAGAATTCTTTTCTCTAGAATTTTCTTGTAATATCTAAGTTGAGAGTGTAAAGAAGAGTCTAGATAGAGCTATCTAGAGAAGTAAGTAGTTGGTCATGAAGCCTATAAATAAGCATAGGATGGATTCATTTGGCATAATCCAACAACAATCAAAAACTCAAGTGAGTAAACAAGAGTTAGAGTGAGAGATAGAGTTTAGAGTAAGAGCCAAAGTGCCTCTTTGTAAACAACTAGTGTAAGCCAAAGTTGCTACACAAACCTCTTGTAATATTTTCATTTTCATATTAATATAAGCTTCACCTTTCAATTAACCAACCTCTCTTCCTAAATTCATTTCCATAAATCCATCACATCTCCGCATTGCGCCAACAATTACACCACTAATAATCCGAACTTTTTGAAACAAATTGAACCCAAATCCAACGACTAGTTGTTGATTGCAATAGTAAAAACAAAATCCAACATAAACATGAATTTCCACCTACGATTCAAAAAAATTCAATTAGGTTTAACTTTGCCCTCTTCTTGGGTTTGACATTACATGCAAAGTACTAACTTTCTTGAAGGCAGTAATTCTTGATTTGCGATTTACAAGTTTGATTATTTTTTTTTTTTGTTGAAGCAACGATAAGTGAAGGTGGCTGTCCGTGGACAGAGATGAAGAGGATGATCGGTGATGGAGATGGAGAAGAAGAAATATTGATTTATAACTTAGGTTTTATTTTCTTATTTTGTTTTTGGATGATTTAGGATATATGAAGAAGTATATGGATGGTAAATAGGATAAGTGGGGTGGTAATTAAGGTGTGTGGTAAATAGGAAAAGTTGGGGGGCAAATAGGTGGAACCTCTTTGAGTCACCTTGGCTATTGGCATTTTCATGTTGTAACTGCTGCTGCCACCTGCCTCCCCAAACTATTGGCATATAACGCTGTAACTGCTGCCTTCTTAATTCCTCCATTTTCCCCATATCATAATCTTGTACTTGGTCATATGGACCCTTACCCATCTACATTCATAGAATGTCACTCACACAATTGAAATGAATGTACTTATTCAATGTCCTTTTGGTGATGCAAATCAACAAATTTTGTACATAATGGAATGCTAAACCTTCACACTCCATGATGCCAAGAAATCCGGTCATTTTCATTTTTCGGTCAATTAGAATTTTGGTCTGGTCCTGTAATAGTTATTCGATATCTATGATTACGTCACATTGTTTGAACCTGGACCCCATTCGTTGCAGTGACATTGCCGGAGCGGTGAAAGCTTCACTGGAAATTTCCATACCATTTATGGAGGCTTGACTTCGTTTCAACGGAGGGAAGATTTATTAACGCTGGGGTCAAAGTCAATTAAACAGGTATTTTCAATTTCTTCATACCCCACGGACCCACCAATAGCTAAATATACAAGATGATCAAACGTATTAACATTTTTTTTTTTTTGCTCGGTAAATAAGAAATAGGCTAATTACAAAAACAACATCAAAGCAAGCCACCTAAGAGCTTCTTCGATGGTTGTTGTGTGTGATTCCTAGGTGGCAACACATTTAAACATTTTCATTCCAATTTTTTCTTAAGTTTAGGTAAAAAAAGAATTAATCTCCAATAGTGTTGCTTGTGATCCTTTTTTATTAAATGTAAATTTTATTTTTAGTAATTTAAATATTTTAGTACAACTAAAAATGGTTATTTTGTATACTGGAATTAATTTTAGTGAAGTAAAAGCTTACTAGGATAGCTTGATATTGTCAAGGTGAATGTCAAGTTTTAGACATTCACCTTGACAATGTCTAACAAAAACTAAGTCATATCATCTTCACATGGATTTAAGAAGTTGGGGTTGGAAAAGGATTTTAAGAAAAATAAATGTCTATCCTATGTGGATTTAGACATTTATGTTCACATACATTCCATTGGAGAAGCTCTAACAGACTGAGGGGAAGGCAAGAAGAAACAAAGGAAATCCCAAAAACCCGACAAACTAAGGAGGTTCAAACAATAACCGTTCTCCAGTTAGCAGTAACATCCTGGAGAACAAAATTGACAGAAATTGAATTGGCTGAAGCCCAATAATAGGAGCTAACTTTAATTTCCGAAATGATAACATCTGCAGCTCTTCTTTTATCACCGAAGCTACGAGCATTGCGTTCAAACCAAACATCCAACAAATGCTCGCGCAGATAACATTCTAAACAGCTTTTCCAATGAAAGATCCATTAAAACAAGGCCAGTCCTTGTGCAAGTCTAGAAGGTTGGTAAAAGCTGGCAGTTGAATGCTGGCTTGATCAGAAAATTATGTCCAAATTTACTTGGTGTAGTTACAAACCCAAAAAAGATGATTATCAGTTTCATTCACCATGGTGCAAAGGGGACAAAGAGAAGACGGGGGATCACCTGGGGAAGCAGCGAGAACACATTTCCTCTTTTGAAGATTATCGATGGTTGGCAGCTTGTTTTGCACCAATTGCCAAAAAAAAAAAACCCACTTTCTGAGGCCAACACTTTGACCAGATTTTATTGCGAGGAAAAGCGATAATCGAAGGAGCCGGACAATCATTCAAATAGGCAGATTTCATGGAGAAAATGCATGTTTTGTCTCCAACCCAGACAAGCTCATCGTCTTCTTCAGGAAAAAAGACCACATAATTCAAAATAGGCAACAAAGAAGTGAGCTCATTGATATCTGCATCATATAACCTTCTTCTGGAAAAATTTAACTTCCAATGAAATCCAGAATCATCAGGAGCAAACAAAGATAGCAGAGAACTGTTTTTACTATTAGCAATCGCATAAAGTCTTGGAAAAATAGAGTTTAAGGTCCCTTGAACACGCCATTCATCCTCCCACAAACGAATTTTGCTACCTTTGCCAATTCTAAATTGTGTATTTTTACAGAAATCTTCTTCGACTTTAGCTATATTTTTCCAAACACTAACCCGGTGAGAAGAAGTTGGTCTTTTAGTCAGTCCTCCACCCAAGATCAATGTAGCCATGCTTCTCGCAAATAATCCTAGCCCACAAAGCATTTCTTTTCTTCCCTAGCCTCCACCACCATTTCTTCAACCAGGGTTTTGTTGATTGACCTGATGTGACGAATACCCAAACCGCCTTTACTGATAGGCAATCATAGCTTGGACCAGCGAACCCAGTGAATGTTTTTCTTCTCCGCAGAATTGTGCCACGAGAAATCCTAATTGTTTTTTCGATTTTTTGAATCACCGAAGAAGTAGCCATTAACAAAGAAAAGTAGTAGATTGGTAAGATTAATAACAAACTTTTGATTAGAGTTAGTTTACCAGCTTTCAACAGAGTGGTTCTTTTCCAAGTGGCTAATCTTGACTTGCAAATCTCTTCAACGCGATCCCACTTTGATTTAGAAAGAGCATGCTCACCCAATGAAAAATCGAGGTAAATAGATGAAAACGAATCAGAATTGCTACCAAAAACAGCAGCCATAGAATCAAGATTGTTCACTTCCCCGACCTCAAACAGACTACATTTGCTAAAGTTTGTACTTAAACCTGAAACAAATTCAAAGAGAGAACTCAAAAGCAAGTTAAAATTACTGGGGTCTATTATTGACCCACTTGTCTGGCTATGGCTCGGTCCCTTGTGGGGGTTGTTTGCTACCTCATCCTTGTTTGAATACAGGCATCCAACTCAAAATTAATTGGAAATGAGTGGAGAGGACCTAAGAGATTATAAACCGCATGATCTTAGATTTCCCAACAATGTGGGACTAATAATCTCAACACGCCTCTTCACGTGTAGCCTCGGTGGGTCTAACACGTGGACAATAAATCGGGTGACGCGGAATAAAGGTGCGGACAATGACTCGTCGCAAATAATCTGTTCTGATACCATGTTAGAATACGGGCATCCAACTCAAAACCAATTGACAATGAGTGAAGAGGCCGTAAGAAATTATAAACCGCAGGATCTTAGATTGTCCAACAATGTGGGACTAATAATCTCAATGATCCTCTCATACGTATGCTAGCACTCCATGTTTGATATTGTCTTTGTTGACACCTTTGCATTGCATTTATTCTCAAACTTATCACATTTTCATGTACTTGTAATCCAAAATCCACTAAATGACCCAATTATTCTAGTGATAAAAAAAACAAAAAAATTGCATCTTCATACGCAAATGTTTGTTTTTGTGACCCAGGAAAATGGATTTCCTTGCAATAGGCTAACCAGTGGGAGATGTGAAGCAGCTGTAATGCCATATGTAACTGGAGGCATATCTTTGTCAGTCAAAAAAAAAATTGTTTTGTCAGTCAAAACAGCTTTCCATTCTTTTGTTTTGAGCCAATTTCGGATTTCCTTTTCCAATTGGTTTCCTAACTTAGACTATGTTTGTTTACTCCTGACTCATCTAAGTCGTCTGGATCTGAGTGAAATCATCTGGATCTGACTCAATATGTTTGTTTTGAGTCAGATCTGACTCATCTGACTCAAAAAACGTGAGTCAATAGTTTGGTCCCGTAAGTCAGGGGTATTTTGTTACCTGATTCAAATGGATCAGAGTCAGGGATTATGTCTGAGTCATAGATCGAGTCAGATCTGACTCAAAATGCAAAACAAACGGTCTGACTACTGACTCGGCCCGAGTCAGAGATTGACTCAGATCCAGACCCCGAGTCAGCTGCAAACAAACAAGATGTTAGTTGATTTCCTTTCCTGAGTGCCTATTACTTCTTTAACATATAGTATTTAAGCTTATATATATATATAGTATAAGAACCTCCGGTTATATATTAGGGAGAAAGACAATATCTTTATCTGATTAGTCGGAAGTTATTTTTATTATTCTATAGTTTTCGCCAAATTCATACGCCAATATGGAAGATCTTCCAGAGGATATTCAATCAAAAATTCTGTCATATGTTCCTTGCGAGTCCGTACTAAACTGCAAACTTGTACCACAAACATGGAAAACTCTCCTTTCTCATCGAAAGATTGCAGGTGGTCTCCTTTTTTGTATTCAAAGATGGGGGAAAACCTAAGCTTCGTTTTGGATACTATGATGAAGTTCTTAGCATTACGTGGGCTGGTTCCGCTAACTATCGTTATAAAAACCGTTTTTACAAAAAACTTACCAAGATCAAACATCCTCTTGCTGCTGAAAAGGAGAAAGATTATCTTGACTTGATTGGTTCTTGCAATGGATTGGTTTGTTTATCTATGCGTTACAGAAAAAGTAGTTTTTGCGTTCTTAATCCTTGTACCGGAGAATACTTTAACCTTCCCACGATAGACAATGAAGGAAGTATAGTTGGTGGATTTGGTTATGATCCTTCAACTAGCAATTACAAAATTGTTAGAATTGAGTACTTAAAAGACAAAGGATACGTTCAAGTATATACTCTCGGTAGTAGTGGATGGAGAAGTATTGGAGAAATTAATCATCAGTTACGTCGTCATAGGGAAGGTGTACTCTGGAAGGGATCCCTTCATTGGTTGGACGTTAACCAAGGCAAGGTTTTGGCTTTTGATTTGGCAGATGAAACGTTCCGCAGATATCTCCCAGAAACACCATGTATTAACATAAATACTGAAATAACCCAGTTCAAGCTGTTGGGAGGGTATTTGAGCATTGTAGCTGTGGATCGACGTATTAGGCGTGTAAACATATGGGCACTTAAATATACACAGCACAAGAATGATGACATTCTTCTCGAAGTGGGAAAATATCAATGGAGTTTGGAGTTTAGTATACCATTTTTTGCTTCTCCATACGGGTATACAGTAGATTGTAACTATGATCCGTTTGACATTACTAAAAACAATGAAGTTCTCTTATGGCACACATTAAAGCCACAGGGATGGAGTACCACTCCAACATTCCTTTTTCGCTATGACCCCAAAACTGACACATTAAAGGAGGTTTTGCATTGGAAAACTTATCATATTGTTACATTCAAGGGAATTCCGCATGTCAACAGTCATGTGTCATTGAAAGCTCTGGGAGTCGATTCAAAGACAACTAAAGTTGCAGCACACTGTGCGGATCACTGAGGAGGTGAAGCAGTTGCACTGTCGTATAAGTTGAGGCTACTAGATTTGCAGCAGATTGTGCAGAAAGGACCTGAAGCAGTTGCAACACCGTAAATTAACTGGAGGCTACTAGATGGATGAGATAAGCTTCCTGTTGTCTTCTGATGGTCACTCATGTAGACTCTTTTCAATTTCAATGAAGTTATAGACAGTTTCAAAAATAAATAAACTAGGAGTCCTTTCCTAGTGATGCTTGGTTTCCAAGTTTTTCTTTCTCATAGTTTAGGTCCAAAAATTCTACTAATATGTCTTTCATAGTCTTGGAAGGCCACTTCAGAGGTTCCCAATCTTCTGAAGTTGTCAAAGATATAGCAATCAGCATATGCTGGCCTTGCTGCATCATGAGTTTTGTTCAGATCTTTTATAACCAAGAAGACATTGATCGCTGACACTAATTGCTTTGCACTTTAAGGTGTAAAGTTGCCATTTAATCCAAGGCCTAACCATTAGTGCAACTAAAAGTCACTAACAATAACCGGGGTCAACTAACAGTCAACTAAGTCCAAAAGTCCAAAGCCAAATCAAAGGTCAACGAGTCAAACTAGTCAAAGTATGGTCGTCAGTCAAGGTAGGGTTAACTGGTCAAAGGTCAAATTGGTCAACTGGGTGAAGTCGGGTCAAAAGTCCAACTCATGTCAAGATATGAAAACTCGGTGAGTTAACATTGATTCAACTAAATTAACTTAGGCAGCCAAGCTGACTCAAGTGAGTCAGACGAATTAGACAGCTAACTGGGATGACTAATCACAGACCAAACTTTTTGATTCACTGTAGTCCTTCAGTCTGCTTCATTATTAATTTATTACATTGAACACCCATTATTCAGACTAGGTAACACTTTCTTGATATTCAACTTTGATCTTCATTTCACAACCAACTCCTGCAACATCATCCCCATTACTATATCCAAACTATCAACACAAACATCCACTCCTCTAGCTGTAAATCCATATCAGAACTAAACTGCAACAACCCTTCTTTTCTTGTTCTCAATCAGTTACCCTTCTTTGGATGTGACCTAATCCCTAACAACTGCACCATCCAAAAACTTATTATCATCAACTTATCCATTCCTTGCACATCTGATCACCATTGTAGCTCCAAACAATCTTCTTTCAACAATCAAACTTCTTAAGTTTCCTTGCCAGACCAAGTAATTACATCCCTATTAATTACCTAAAAACCACCACCTGATATAGCATCCCAGTACCTTCACCACTCATTCAAACCTCTTTCGTGTGAGGTTCAACCTAGAAGCATTAACTTCTTGAGAAGCAATCCATACCAATTCCTCCTTGAGTAACATCCAATGATTCCCAAAAAAACATAACTAACACTACCAGATCTAATTATCTTTCAAAACCCATAACAACAGTTAACTTCTCAAGTCAGAATCAAGGTAATCAATATCGGTTGAACAAGACGATATTACAGGTTTTTATCGGGTATCGGAAAATACCTATACGATATCGAAGATGTCGGCGATACAAAGATATAACGATAAAAACGTTCGTACAGGCCGATATGTCGGCTTTACCTATACACCGATAATATCGGTTCCAATATCATGTTTGGTTAAAATGAAACCTATGAAGGGAAAATTAGGCATTCCAGTATCATTTGTGGTAAAGATGAATTCTATAAAGGGAAAACTAGGCACCATCAATTATAATCAACTATCAAAATCACCACCAAATAAAGTGGATAAGTTTTTTGAGCAACATGCTTTTAGCCTTTACAGACAAGTACAACGTCAATTAGAGAATGTAAAAATCCTAATATATTTAAGATATAAAATCAATGATTATACTAGGATATAAGATGGACACCATATATACTCGAGGAGGAATTTGAATGGATTTGGGTTTTGTTGTAGACGACACAAGATAGTGGAGAATTTGACATTGACTATGCAATTGTATTTGTGATTGTTTTGATTATAAAGCAAGGATAATAAGAAAGATTTATTCAGCAAAATTGGACAACAGTCACAACACGTAGAATTTTGCCACCTTATGATTTAGAAATTTGAGATACGTGTACGATTCTTATTATTTTTTCTAAGATTTTATAAATATTTGAAATTCTAATATTAATGATGTATCACCGATAATATCTTTTGTATAGGTGTATAGGACCCGTCCGGTACGAGACCGATACACGATATTAACTACTGATGAATACTTCAATTCAAATCCACTAACAGTTTCATCTATATCAGCAACTCATATTTCATTATACATTGGGAATTTTAATAAAGTGCCACACTTCCAATATGCAGTTTCTGAAAATGCCACCGTTTTTTTCAGAGTTTATTAAATGCCATACTCTTGACTTTTTTCATCCCGTTTTTTTAAAATAACGGTTAACGGCTGTTAGTCTCTGTTAGTGCATACGTGGCATTAAATAACTCGTACAAAATTACATAGAATCCCCTGAATCAGTTAACAGGGAGTGAGTTAATCAGTTAACTGGGATTGAGTTAACCGGCTATAGAGTAGTGAGTTAACTCGCGACTCGGTGCACGTGAGAAAAACGTGCAAGATTTGCTAACGGTCGAAATACACGTGGGATCAATCTAAGAGAAAAAATCGACGATCCATATTTTACCTGGATTTATAACGGTCTTATTCATCATCTTGGAGCTCTATATATACTAATGAAGATCCCAAACTCTTCATTACTCAATTTCTTCAGAAGTTCAACACATAAAAATGAGCCGAAAGGTTATAAACTCTCCAGGTAGTAACAGTTGCAGTAGTAGCAAGAGCAGCAACAGAAAATTTAGACAGCAAACTACCCGAGATCTATGTCCAACATGTGAACAAGGAAGTCATGAGTCTAAGGTTTGTCCCTGGATGTACTCTAGATGCAAACATATACCTTGTAATGGTATAAAACAATTACTAAGATCAAGCACAAGAGAAACAGATGGAGAAATGTTCTTGAAGTGTTCAAATCCTACCTGCACCTACTTTGAATGGTTTGATTCTGCCAGTCATCCACTCAAATCCAAGAATATCAAGCTACCAAAAGAGAATTGTTGTTGTGCTTGTGGACAAGAGACCCACTGTTACAAATAATGCCCACTGCATAAGCAAGAATGCTACAAAGAGCAATGCAAGTCAATAATGCTACTAAGAATATGCAAAAATGAACATAATAGAAACATTGCTTACCTGATCTGCACAGATTGTGAAGCATTTAGATGGGTTTCAGACCACCTTTTCATTGAAGCACAAAATAGGGTTATCCATTCAAGTTTCAATCTCAATGCCATATGTAAGGAACTTCAAAAGACTATTAACATGTAATTAGTTCTTAACTAATATCATTTCCATTCATAAAGTAAGATTATCCATCAAAATAAAACAGAATTCTGGTACATAAAAAAACAGATCTAACACAATGATATCAGTGTCTAAAGCAAAAAAAAAAAGATCTAACACAACAAGAAGCACACACACACTTCTACTTCTTCTTAGCCTTGCTTTGCTTTCCCTTTGTGACAAGAATATGTTGACTAACAGATCCAATACCAGTAAAGTTCTGACTGAAATTCAGAACATCTTGTGTAGATCCATGGGTGCTAGGTTCTGCTGGTGCTCTTCCAAAGTTTTTAGGTCATGTTGACTCACCAACAAATGAAGATGTACCGCTGGATTTGTTCACCTTTGCTTTACCCCTTACAGTGCTACTTTCAGGATGATCTCTACTAGTGAAGGTGCAGTTTGCAGCATCATACTCGGTGCTTGGCATGAATCCAGTTGGGTTTTTACCAACATCACCACCAGCAAAGGTTCTCTTATTATGACCAGCAGTAGATCCACACTTTCCACATTTCCTTTTCTTCACCACAGTTTCAGGTTCATCATAGCTCCTCTTCCTCTTCTTTGCTGGTCTTCCAGTTTTTCTTTGATAAGGAGGAGGCTTTAAGTTGATATCCATGGATGCCTGCCAATTAAGATAAGAAGAATAGAAAAGAAATGAGAAAGTTAAAGTAAATAAATGAAACCCTAAAAGATACCTTATCTTCCCAGTTTAATAACCCTAAATGAAATGAGAAAGTTAAAGTAGAGAAAAATAAGGATATAATAAAGTAGAGAAAAAAGTAAATGCATCACATTCAAGAATATATTTAATGCTGAAAAAAGTACCTTATCTTCCCAGATCCATTCACTTATGTCTTCTAGTGGATTTACAGCATCTGCATATATAGTCCTATAATATTCCACAGAGTAGTAAGGAGCACAATAACTGTTAACCAATCAAACAAATGTGTCAGTTTACAGAAACAAAAGTAATAGCATATTACAACCCAAAAGTAATAGCATATTACAAAATTTCTTACTCTTTCCAGTTTGGCCTGAGCAGTTTCAATGCACATACAACATGTTGACAAGGGAATCCCCTTAGCTGTCATTGCAAACAAGTGCATTGTTTGTCTACAATGTTCACTGTGAAAATTTTCTTGTTAGACACATTAGTTACCAAATAAACCTGTCCAACCACACTTCCTTCTGTATCAAACTTCCCAACCAAGTCAAGCATCTTATTTATCAACTTAACAGCAGCAGGGACCAAATCATTTTGATTCCACTTAGCAGATTCTTCCCTTCTCTTAAATAACAAACCCATTACTAACTGACCATACATCATGCCTAGTTGGATTATTGGTTTATCTCTCATATTAGAATTCATAGAATTAAATGATTCTGAGAAATTGTTATTCATATGCTAACAACAGCTAAGGGGATCAAAATAATCCCTAGACCAAGTACTTGGATCTTCTTTCCTAAGATATTCACCAGCAGCCGGACTTTCTTTGCATATGTTGTCAAAGTGCTCCTACATTATAGTAACCTGAGTTATTATATAACCTACTAACTATGAATCAAAAAACATAGGGATATTTAAAAAAGAGAGGCACAAACCTGAAAATGCCTCACTTTGTAAGCTTTGCATGCATTCCACAATGAGCTGTGCAAGGTTGTGCCTTGTGGTACTTCTTGAAGTTCTTGTACAAGTGCCTGCAAATAAAGAGTAAGTACCTATTTTATACTAACTCTAAACCCAAAACACATAATGTAAACTAATGTAAAAAAATAACTAAACTTAAATACCTGAAGGAATATCTAACTCTTGCACCAGGGAAAACCTTTGGAACAGATTCCAACAACCCTTTTTTCCTATTATAAATAAAGGTAATTCTGCCAGCATGATGTGCATTGATTGATAGAGCCAAATCCTTGAGGAACCCAGTCCAGCTCTCCTTGGTTTCACTCTTATCCACCTTAATGCCTAAAGGCACCACAGAATTCTGACCATCAATTGTTGTTGCAGCCATTAGAACACCACCACGCTTTCCAGTTAGATGGCATGCATCTAAACCTATGACTCCCCTGCAAGCTTTCTGAAATCCTCTCATTGGTGCAGCAAATGAAATAGTCATGCTCATGAATGTCTTATCTGCACATTTAGTAACCAACCATTAGCAACAGACCACTTACAAATAAATGAACATTGATGGGTATTTAGCAACAAACCACTTAACATAATGTATACCTCTTTTCCCATAAGTGTATTTAGCAACAGACCCTGGATTAGTATGAGCCACCATTGCACAAAAGATGGGTACATCCTTGTAGCTGTCTTCATAATTACCAAACAGATCTTCTAAAAGAAGATTTCTAGCCTTCCATGCACAAATATAAGGTATATTGATGTTATGAGTTACAAAAAAGTCTATTGCAATGTGTTTAGGCTTTGGAATTAAGGCCCCAGCTGTCTGCTTTAACTTCTCATGTACCACATCTTTTACGAACTCAGGATCCGCGGATCTGTTAAAACTCTTTGGATCCGCAACACAAGTGTGTTCTAGATTAACCTTCCTAACAATAAAAGTAGGCTCATTCCTTTTTATGCTAGCATTTACAAACCAGTTACATCCATACTCTTCCCTAAACCTACATCTCACTCTTAATCTTGTTTTGTCACTCTTATAGACCGTATACTGATAATTATGTTTTACACAGTAACCCCTAAGATGTTTCTTATAAGCACTCTTGTTATTAAAAGCATACATTACCTCCATCTTAGTAGGATCAACAGGAGTCACCTCTTCTTCTACAGGGAATAATGGTTCTTCTTCTTCATCACTGTGCATATTGAAGATTTCTTTCCACTTCTGGTAATCAAGCTTTGGTTTGGAATATTTATCATCATTTACTTCAGGACCATCATTATCCTTATCATTATTCTTGTCATCATTAGAAACTGCAATCAACATCAAAGTGTTAGTACATGTAAAAAATAAACAAAAAATTATAAACACTACACAGTAATAGCATACCTTCTTCATTGTCTTATTCACTACTGCTTGAATCACTGCTTTCATCTCCAACTTTGTATGTCTTGACAATATCTTCATAATCAATATCATTCTCTTCATCACTGTCAAAGATTGGTGGAGCATTTGGGTCTTCAATGGGTCTACAGTAGTGTTCTCTAGCACCACATTGTCCTCATCATCATCATTATTTTCCCCTGCATCAGTCTTATCCCCTGCATCAGTCTTATCCCCTGCATCAGCCTTATCCCCTGCATCAGTCTTATACCTTGCATCAGTGTTATCGCCTGCAGCAGTGTTGTTTACTTCATCAACCCAGTAATCATGATTAAAGTTATCAACTGGTGTACTGCTAGAACCAACAACAGTGGCTTGACTTAGGCAAGAAAAACCCTGAGATTCCACTTCATTTAACAGATCCATGAACAACAACTTCCTAGATGCTCCTCCATTTGAGTTTTCATTCTTTGATTGAGCATGCAACCTTGGTGATATCCTTGTAGATGATATCTTTACTGACTTTTCCTTTGAAACTGGCTTCTTAGCAATCCTCTTAGGTGCCTTCTTAGGAGTCTCATCAATTGTTACTACTGGTTGTTCCATTGCAGCCTTAATGAAGTCATTATCATTCCTAAATTCTGAATTCATTACACTCATTTGTAAACATATGAAGCCTTTATCATCAGGTACAACATGCTCCCAAAACTTAAACAAGTCTTCATTTGTAATCAAATACTCAGGCAGACATGGGTCTATGGTCCAATATAAATTTGGAATTTCTGTTTCATCAAGATGCAACTTAACACGCAACATCTGCTCAAATTCCTTAAGGTCAATTCTATCTCTATCCATGTGAGGGAATAGCAAATTAAGTTTACTATTCACAACAAACACACTGATATCTCTATATGGATAATATGTATGATCACTGTAAAAAACAAAATACAATTCATCAAACACACTGATATCTCTATATGAATAATATGTATAATCACTGCAAATGAACAAACAAAATAAAATTCATCAAATTCCACACTTCACATAGAAAACCCCTAAAATAAAATTCATCAATTCATCAAACACACGAAATTAGGGTTTTAAAAATTCCACACTTCACACAGAAAACTCCTAAAATAAAATTCATCAAACACACGAAATTAGGGTTTGAAATCGTACCATATCTGCTGCTTGTCCTTCCCGTTATTCTTCTTCATCTTCAGCTCCCCAACCCTTTACTCAGACACTAAACCTAAGCAAAATCCCGCTGAAAACTGACCCAAACCCTAATTTCTTCCACTAGAGAACAGAGCGGACATAGAGCAAGAGAAAAAAAGTACAAGAAAGAGAAACAGAAACCTAAGAGAAAACCCCTAATTCAACCCAGAAAAACGAAATTAGGGTTTGCAATCATACCATATTTGCTGCTTGTCCTTCCCCTTCTTGTTCTGAATCTCGATCTTTACTAAAACCCTTTACTCAGACACTAAATCTAAGCAAAATCTCGCTGAAAACTGACTCAAACCCTAATTTCTTCCACTAGAGAACAGAGCGGACAGAGAGAAAGAGAAAAAACTAGAAGAAAAATGAAACGATACGAAATGTTTTCAATCCCACGAAGGATAAAGTAGTCATTTAGCCTGTGATACGTGTAATAATCTCGTGCACGACATCTTGAGCTGTCCATATAAGACACGTGTAAGTAATCTTGACAAAGTCAAAAAAATTTGACCAATCATGTGGGTCCAAGGCGTTAGTGCTAACGGTTGTGGCATTAAATAAACTCTGAAAAAAACGGTGGCAGTTTCTTGAATCGGGATTTGCAAGTGTGGCAGTTTGTTAAAATTCCCTTATACATTTCAGTTCAGCACCACCAAATAATTAATCTCATCTTCTTTCAGCACCTCAAGCCATCGTCCTAGAGCAACAACTTTAATAATTACTCACTGCCTGCAATCACAACTCAATTCCAAACCGTATTATAAACAGCTACCCCACTTCTTCTTGATCAGAAAACGAACCTTAATTTGTGACTCTAAACTTCTCAATCAAATTGAAATTAAACTTCTTATAATCAATGTAACTTCAATTCGAGTAATACCCATCTAAGATTTCACCAATTAAACGAAATTAAGTAAATAAACCCTAATTACCTTTCTTTTGAGGATGGATTAAAACATTCTAATTTAACACCATCATCACCAATTCTTCTTAATCTGCATCTACATCTCTCGGTCTCAAAGCTTCTGTTGATTTCTTCATTTCCAGAATTGAACCCTAACCCTAATTCAATTCATCACTGAATCATCTTCAAAACTTCGATTAAACGTGTAACCATGATTCTTCGTCTAACCATGGATCTATATTTCATCTTCTACATCTTCCAAGAGTATTCCTTATGAAACCCTAACTTCACTAACAGTAACATCAATTTCTTCGTCTCCCGAAACAAAATCAACTCCAGCACCATCATCACCTCACTCGGATCTTCATGTTATGAAACTTCAGTGACTCAAACTCATTAACAAAAATCTCTAATCTTCGATTTCAAATCGAGAGGAATAAAAAAACAGAAGAGGAAGAGAGAGAAGAGAAGAGAAAATGAATTTCTCCATCGAAGTGGGTTTGGAATCTGGATAAAACCAAATAAAAATTGATGAGACACCCATGAAGTTGGATACGGGCAGACGAACGGTGCTCAGAAAAGATATCTAGATTTCCATAATATCATCGAATAGAATGACCATTTTACCCTTCTCAAAATTTGAGAGATTTCTTCTTCATCCGATACCCGATTGACACGTTCATGTAGTTCATTTCGCATAAATATTTGAGATGTATCCAATGGTACTAGTTTCATCTCCGGATTATTGTTTGTTGAATTCTATTAATTAATATTCATGTTTAACTAATGGTGTTATTAGCGGCTAAATCGCCTCTTAACCGGTCAAATAGGTCTGCAGGATCAACAATAGCTGCACGGAGTACGGTAGAATTCCACGGTACGGTCAGCAAGTGAGTCTCACGTTGACGAGCTTGCGAATCCTTACATTTACCATGGCTGATTGGATGTATACATCTTCCACAAAAAAAACTTATTTTACTAAAACACTTAATTTCAACGATTTGTGCATTTCCAATAATAAATTTCACTTAAGGACCAAAGTACTTAATGTCTTGTCATAAGTAAAATATTGAGCTAGAATTAGAAACTTGGGTGAAAACGGAAAATCCTTGAAGATGTAAATGAGAAATGTAGTAAACAAAAATACTCGTGTCGATTGGATTTTTGAATTTTTATTTTCAAATTTTGGTACTTTAGAAACAGCACTTCATGAAGATCCTCAAAGATATGAAGCATTGATACTTCAACATAGACGATGTATCCGTATCGGATACTCTATTATATATAAGGTATCGTTTTTATAATTTTTTAGATGGTAGGAGATATTTGGGGATATCTTATTTTCAGATAGTTTATGAGGGGATACTTTTTTCAATTAAATATATATTTATATACATAATTTTAAGATTTTGAAATACTGGTCGTGTATTTGTTCCCAATACAATATAGATATTTGTATTTATCGTATAATTTTATTATCAACTAAAGGTAATGACTAGTTCATTGTAAAGAGACAAGAGACGTCAAAATAAAAGACATAAGTCCAAAAAGCAAAAACTATATGAAAGAATGCAGAATAGAACGTGGGATGCTAGTGGAGATGCATTTGATCCATTTGATTATGTGGGATAACTCGTAGTTGGAAATTTTTCTCGAAGTTCAATTATTTTTTCGTTTGGAGAGCAAGAGCTAGACGCACTGCACATGAAATGAAGTTTTACTAATAACTAAGCAATGTGGATTTAGTTAGACAGTTTTTTATCAATTTCTTTTAATGTTCCAAATAATATTTTATAATATATTTTACTTTAGAATTTTCATCTCAAGCATCATTGTATATAAGTTAATAAAATATTTAATCGGCATATATGTACGACCATATCCCGTATCCCCATTTTCTGAGAATTGACCAATCCCTACATCGGTATCCTTAATTTGTATCGGTGCTTCATTGGGTATAATTGTCATCCGTAAATGATCGGTCAATAACTCCCATGCTGGGGCAACCTGTAAGTACACCCATGTAGGATCGAACTACAACACTCAAGCGAGGAAGAGTTTATTTAGAAGCGGGAGGTTTTGAACCTCTAACCTTAACTATGAGAGTCATCCTAGAAGAATGATTTTGGTTGCAGACTATGACCAAAGGTTCCTTAAGCATTTCATGCCTACCTCCGCAGTTGTATGAATTTTCCAATTGTTTAACTTCAAATCCCAAGTTCCATCATTATCCACCACATAGTTGCATTATCTTTTTCCTCGAATAATACTAGTTGAGCTGATATCATCTAGCAATTAGCTGATATCATCTAGCAAATTAGCATGTAAGCGGACGAAAATTGATATATATATGGCATATATGCAATATATTGCCATATATCGGCTTGTCTCCTTTGACAACTTAAACCTGGATTTTATTTAGCATGTGAATTAGGTGGTTAAAATTTTTACAGGGTTTGGAACCCCTTTGGTACAAACACTTCCACAAGTGTGGCTACCATTCATTCATGGTCTATATATTATCCTGATTGCTAAACCATTCTCTTCAACATGTCCAGGATGATAATGAACTACCTTTCAACTTTCATGTTGAAAACAAGTTTTAAAATGTTTTGAGAGTTTTGCAGTATATATTGAACCATATGGTAAACACTTCGATACTAAAGTGAACACAAGGAAATTCTTGAACAGGACGGTGATCAGCGTACACATGAAAACGACCTGAAAAGGCTTGGGTTTGCGTGGGTACATATGTAAACGACCTGAAAAGGCTGTTCTCTGTGATGATAGTTAAATTTAAAGCTATCTAGGTATACATAGTGAACGCCAAAAACTTGTTGGGCCAGGAGATGTATAAAATTGAGCGTAATGAAACGCGGGCCTACAGTAATACCGCAAGTGCACGGTCGTCAGTTGTAGCTCGTGCAAGTACGGGTCGATCCACAGAGATCGGGTGTGTTTCGGAAGTGTTTTAGCTAAATTGGGTTCCTAGTTTTGCTTTGGGCTTAGAAGCCCTTTGGAAGTGTTGGGCTTAATGTACTATTGGGTTTGAATGCCCTTTGAATGGATTGGGCTTAATGAGTTTGGGCTTTGGCTTGAAACAACTGGGCTTTGGTTAAGCCCACAGGTTGACTGAATTGGGCTTGGCTATTTGAACTAGGCCTTTGGTCTTAACTATGGAATGGGCCTTAGTGAACTGTGGCTAAGCCTTTAGGGAGGAGGCAGCAGTGGAGCTGCAGGGAGGCAGCTGCAGCAGCAACAGAAGGGCAACTGCAAGGGGGGCAACAGCAACAACAGCTGCAATGGAAGTGGTAGCAGTAGTAGCAACTGCACAACAGAAGAGCAGCTCAGGAGAAGCAAGAGCTGCGCAGCAAAGTGGAAACAACAGCAGCTCTGCACAGGAGAAGCAGCAGCAGTGCTGCAGGGCAGCAGAAGAAGAGATGCACAGCAGTGCAGCAGCAACAGCAGGATGTACCAGAAATGGCAAGAAAACAGCAACAAAAGCAATACAAGGCCAAAAACAATGGAACAAAGTAAAGGAATGACAAACATCAACAGATCATTGAACAAAAGTAAAACACAACAAGACTGAACCAAGGCCTAAGGCCAAGGGCAGAGATATGAAGATAACAGTAAATGGAAGAAAGAAAAAAGTGAAGTGAATATGAAAACAGTGAGAACAAGAGGATGATCACTAAGATTTTGAATCCACTACCAGCCTAAGGAACATTCTAATCACAGCTAAGGTAATTACCTAAGTACTAATTGTCTGTTTAGAGCACAACTAGTCAGAGGGTTCATAATAGCATTTTAAGCATGAGCTGTACATGATAACACAAGGGAATTCTAACTACAATGCATACATGATATGCACTGTGAAAGCAGGATGTTTGACATGTGTTGATTAGGAAACTTCCTTATGGTTTATATGATTTCATCTAATCTTAGCAATTGACTTAGAGCATGATAGGCAGGAACATGATAGAATAGATAGATGCACAACATCACAGGAACAAACATCATACCATAACACAACAAGGTATTGCACTGACATAAACACAACAGGAACACAACATGAACAGCAGAAAAATTATCATTAACAGAACTTGGTTCTGGATACACTGGCTAATCCAGGCATTAACACTAACAGTGAACAAGGAGAAAAATATGCAAATGGTTAAAATTGAAAGTGAAATTAAAATCAAACCTAACCCAATTAGGGGGAAACTTGGCTAGTCCAAGAACAGTTTTTACATCCCTAACACTTCCCTTTTATAGTTTACAAAAAATCCCCAAATTTAAGAACCCTAAATTGAAATTAGGGTTTTTTTCAATTTTCAAAATTACTCACCAAATTTCCTTGTTTGTTGTTCCTTGTCCTTCTTGTCGATGACCCATGCTCTCTTCTGCTCCTCTGCTACGAATTCAGTTCCCATCAACCTAGTTCTCTCATGTCAGAACCCTAACAGTGGGTAGGGTTAATGAAATGGGTGAAATAGGATGATGGGTTTTGTTGTCGGTTGATGGAGATGGTGGTGTTGTCGGGTGTTTGTGGTTGTGGTGGAGCTCGAGGTCTGGTGGAGTTGCAGAGGGTTGCAGGAGATGGTGGTTCTGCAACTGATTTTGGGAGAAGGGGAGGGTGGTCGACTGATTTGGGAAGAGGGGGGCGTTTGGTAGAGGTGTAGGGTGTTTGGTACTGTAGTGTTGAGCGGTTTCAGCGAGGGATGATGTTTCGCGATCTGGTCCGTAGGATGTGACGATGGTAGGTGGATCGGACGGTGATGCGGAGGCAAGCGAGGAGCGACCGTCGGATGAAGGGATACAACGAAGTTAACGGCTCTAGATGGGGTTAGGTGTTGTAGTGTAAGGCGGGGATATCAAACTTTGATGAACAGCAAGGGAGCAACCGTTGGATTCAGCTACCATCTAATCTGAAGGCTTGGAATTTCAGCGCTGTGGTGCTTGGCAGAGACATCAGATTTTGATGCTCAGCAAGGAGCGACCGTCGGATGCTTCTGAGAAATGATCTGATGGCTGAGGTCGGAGGCGCTTTTGTGTGTAGAAAATGAGGTTGTGCGCATCATTCTTCGCGGCTTCCTTGCGTAATTTCTCCCGGCTTTTCACTACTTTTCTGCTCTTTTCGCTCCGCGACTCATCCGAACTTTATTTATTACCTAAAAATGCAAAATTAATTAATAAAAATATTTATTCTTGAAAACAATGAAAATACAGAATATGGGATAAAATGTAGAATTAACGCACAAAAGATGAGTTAAATGCCAAGAATAATATATAGAAATATGCACTTTTTAGCACTCATCAATAGTGAAAGCTAGCTTTCCCTATTTCACACTTATATACCTAAAATAAGAGCTTCACATTCCAATAGAGGGGCTTCACATGGATTCCTGGTGACTAAAAATTTGGCTATGATGTGTCTTGATGTAATATCAAATGTCTAAGTTACCTCCATCTAAAATAAAAACCTAAAAAATAAAATCAAAACCTAATTATAATATAATTCGAAAATATGCCCCTCTCCTTCTTCAACCCTAAATCTTTCCCTCTTTTTTTCTAATTAAAAATTTATTTCATCGTCTTCGATCAATTGACGATTCGAAAAACTTATAATCATCGATTAAAATCTTTGTGCAAGATGTGTAAGAAGCAAATTGATAGAAGTGACGGTAATCAACTAACCGGTTACATTTGAAATGGTTAGATTGGTTGAAGTAAATATAAAAAATAGGTTTCAGTTCCTTTTACGGTTGGGTTTTCCCAAAAAAAAGAAAACCAACCGTGATGGTTTTACAACTGGGTTCGATCAAGATCAAACCAATCCGTAATTGTTTTACAGTTGGGTTTTCGCCAAAAACTCATTTGTAACTGGTTTACAGTTGGGTTTTACCCAGGACAGTTAGGTTCGCCTAAGACCAAACGGAACCGTAAAACCAAAAACCTAACCATAACTGATTTACAATTGGGCTTTCCCAATTTTATCAAGTTACGGTTAGGAGTTTATCATCACATAACCGTATATTTGTCTTACAGTTGGCAATGAATGAAAAACCCAACCGTAAACTGCTCTGAAAAACTAAAAGATTAGATCTTTTTACGCACTTTCACCAGTTTTGAGAAATAAGAAAGAACATAGTCGAGTGAGTTTTTGTTGGAAAAAAATCTCCAAAAATTTCTCTATTTTTTTCTGCTTTTTCTTCCCACCAAAATACTACACTTAATCTGATGAGACCTAAAAAGTGCATATTTCTATATATTTTTCTTGGCATTTAACTCATCTTTTGTGCATTAATTCTACATTTTATCCCATATTCTGTATTTTCTTTGTTTTCAAGAATAAATATTTTTATTAATTAATTTTGCATTTTTAGGTAATAAATAAAGTTAGATGAATTGCGGAGCGGAAAAGAGCAGAAAAGTAGTGAAAAGCCGGGAGGAATTACGCAAGGAAGCCGCGAAGAATGTTGTGCGCAAGACAAGGAGGCTAGAATCGGGCTTGAAGAGGAAGAATTGTTCTTAAAGAAGATATGGGCTTGGCATACCCAAGGCCCAAAACCCTCATCCAAATCCATTTCCTATATCCATACCCGTTTCCCTTTCTAGCCGTCAGATTGGATCATCTCAGCATCCTACGGTCGCAGCATCGCCAGTACATCAAAGTCTGAAGCTCCTGTCAAACACTACAACACCTAACTCCATCTTGAGCCGTCAGTTTCTTTGTATCAGGCATCCAACGGTCGCTCAAGACCTGCTTCCATCTTGTCGTTAGATCCATTTCAGAAGTGACAATCCAACGCTCATTTTTGCTGTTCATCAAAATTTTCTGCACCCGCTCAACACCACAATACCTAACCCTACCCAAAACAGAACCAAACGCACCCCAACCTAATTCCCATCGAGTTTCCTTCTTCTCCATCTCTTCTCCCTCACCCCCGATGCAGAACCCATTTCCACCACCTGCTCCGCCACCAACTCTCTTCCACTACCACAACTACCACTAACTCCACTTACCACCAACCCTAAGTCCATCATCACCTCTATGTCTCTCAACTAGCCTTTTCAATTTCACATCGCCCCAAACCCTAGCCGTTTGTGTGTGAAATTGGAGAGAATAGTTGGTAGTCATCAATGGACAAATTGAAGGCATGGGAAGACACAGAAGACGCAATAGAAGAATGGGTCGACGTTATTGAGTGTTTTCAGAAAGTAGGTATGACCTAATTTCACTTTTCATGAAACCCTAGTTTTCTGATTTTGGGGGAAACTTGCATGTATAAATTGAGACTGTGGGTGTTGTTGTAGAGTATGCCTGGATTAGCCAGTGTGTCCAGAACCAAGTTCTGTTAATGATCATTTTTGTGCTGTTCATGTTGTGTTCATGTTTAGTGTAATATCCTGTTGTGTTCTGTGTGTGATGTTTGTTCCTGTGATGTTTTGTATCCATCTGTTCTATCATGTCCCTGCCTATCATGCTCTAAGTCAATTGCTAAGATTAGATGAAATCATATAAACCATAAGGAAGTTTCCTAATCAAAACATGTCAAACATCCTGCTCTCACAGTGCATATCATGTATGCATTGTAGTTAGAATTCCCTTATGTTATCATGTACAGCTCATGCTTAAAATGCTATTATAAACCCTCTGACTAGTTTTACTCTAAAAACAGACAATTAGTACTTAGGTAATTACCTTAGCTGTGATTAGAATGTTCCTTAGGCTGATAGTGGATTCAAAATCCTAGTGATCATCCTCTTGTTCTCACTGTTTTCTTATTCACTTCACTTATTTTCTTTCTTTCATTTACTGTTTTCTTCACATCTCTGCCCTTGGCTTAGGCCTTGGTTTATTTCACTGTCAATTTGTTTACTTTAGTTGTTCTTTGCTTGGTTTGTTTTACTGTCACCTTTTTCATTTCATTGTTCTATTTTATTCTTCACCATTTGCTTCACTTGTCACTTCCACTTAGTTACTTGTTTAGATAACTTTAGCTTAGAATAATTTAGCACTTCTTTAACTTGCACACTCCAAGTCTCTGTGGTTCGACCCTGCTTGCCCTGTTCTATACACTAGACCCTGTGCACTTGCAGGTATAGTTTGTGACTCTTTTAGAGAGCCACCATAATCTGATTTTTTATCACTAACTATATCAAAATCTTATTAATATAATCATTAGCTAATTGTATTATTGACTCCTAAATAAATGGGGGGTGTTTAGCCATTATAAAATAAATTAGGTAAGGGGTTTTTGAAATTACTAACAGGTGACTCGTTTTTGTGAAGCCCCTATAAGCCCTTATATTATCTTTTGTTAGAGGCTTTTAGGTTCCTCTGGAACATTTTCCTTGTACCTTTCTAATTGGGTTTGGGCTCTCAGGCTCAACATTCTGTTTTTTTTTGTTATTTTCATAGTTTTAATTGGGCCCCGATAAAGCGGCACTTACCTATGTACATTCAGAATATTAGAAAATAAAACAAGAGAGAAGGAAAAAAAAATCTCCCTCGTGACTGCGTATTAACATATTCTACGGCTTAAAAGAAAGAGGAAGAAAACGAAATATAAAAATGATTGTGACCTTCGATTTGGCTGAGGAAAAGTTTCGTGGACATCTTGCACCACCTCCTTTGCCACCAAAGAATAAATGGTACTATAATAGAATAGGTGTTTTGGATGGGTTATTGTATTTTGTTGTTTGGCTAGTTGTCGGACTATTTGAATATTATGACGTATGGCTATTAAGAAAGAAAGATGGTGATCATGACATGAAAGAGCAGCGAGAGGAACACCAGTCATGGGGTTGGAAAAAAGAGTTTAGGATTGAAAAAAGCGAGTTAGTTGTCGTCACAAAGACTGGTGGTGCTCTAACTTACACTAAATTCACTAATTATATCGAAATTTTCGACACAAAGGGTTCAACCTCAAAAAAGATTGTGGATTTTAAGAAACAGTGGATTTGTGAAGCATGTCCTCACAAGAACTCTTTAGTTTCTTTGAAAGAATTAGGGGAAGAAGATACGAAGATGATGGAGTCTATTGAAATTGAGGAGACAGAAAACCATGATCAGCCTTCATTTACAGGAAGATGATACCCCTGCATACGTACTTATATATAAACTGGTCTGGTAATCTTTGTTGAGTTTCATTTTGACTTTGTGGTAGTGAGTGAATTATGTAGAGTGTGGACTAAGACTATTATCTTTCTGTCTTAGGAGTTTACTTTTTTACTGTAAGCAATGTTGTATTGCTTTGTTTACTCTTCCCTTTGTAATATATTTCGTTTATTCATGAGAGTCGAATAAGTACATGCAGGTACAATTGTGGAAATTGAGAGGGACGATGCTGCAGTAACACTGTTGTTCTCTTACAAAAAATGGAATTTGGAATGCTAAACTGCAATTTAACTTCCTTCAATCGAGATACTTAAAAAAACTCAATAATACAAGTGTTCCCAGATTCTGGGGAAAGAACAGCCATATTATTGCATCCTTCAATTTTGGGGTAATTTTGAGGTATTTGGTATCCAGGAGGCCTCAAGATTTCGGTATAGTTATCCAAATAGGTGGGATTTTAAGCAGATTACCGATGATGTTGCTCGTCGGATTGAGATCCTCAAGAATGTGGATAAGCATGTTGCTAACTTGTTGTGCCACACTATTTTGTTCATCGAAACTCGTTTATTCATCAACCTCTTCTACGACTGAAAATGATATTTCAAGACTTTATTACAACAATAATTTATATGTCATGTTTGGTTACGGATGACATACGTGCAAGTGGAATCAATACCCTTCCACAACATATATCCGGCCTGCCACCAGTAAGTTTACAATAAGCACTGCCAGGCCAACTTGCATTCCCTAAGTTTCAATTATGAGAACTATAGTGTATCAACTCCATAACAACTGTTGTACTACTGTATGCATTAACCTAACGTGGAAACTGACAACATAACAAACCCATTTTTGCATTTCCCAGTTCCTGTTGGGACAATTGGATCGCTCTGATACTAATTGTTGGGGTTCAGATCCATCTACGTGTTAATCTTGCGAAAACATATTAGCTAACAAGAAATACTTGATCTCTCGGATTGCTCCATGAACCTTAATACGATCTAGGATAAGAAGAAGAGAAAGAGAACCACATAGATGCAAGCCATAAACAAAGCAACAAGAAGTAAAGTACTCACAGATTTAACGTGGTTCAACAACATACACAATGTGTGTATTTGTCTACATCCACCAAACGATTACGACCTCTTTATTCATTATAGAATCACCACTGAGAATTACACAACTGACTGATTATATCAATCCATCGACTCACTACAACGTGACCGAACACAAGAACTCTCACAAGCACCCTATAAGATCCGAAATACTGTCTTCACCCATACGAGATAATGTTTACCACATTATCTACCACCACAAGATGATCTTCTTTGCACACCCTGATATAGATTACCATGGACGCCTTTAGCTCAACACCAATAATCTAATGCAGCACCACCAAGATGATCTTCTCCTCAACAAGATGTCTTACCAACATCTCCATACTCCATAGCGACATATCTTCCAACATCGATAAGTATCCATAAGCACCATAATTGTGTACTCCTTACACCATTAGGTCTCTCACATAACCACCTCAATAGGTGGGATGAATCCCTCACATCTTTAAGAGATTTACATTGAGGATTCCATGACTAAAACACTTAGCCTAGACCTCCTTATATAGGAGTCACAAACTTGGTTCCCAAGTATTAGCCTCCTTGGTTTAGGAAACCATCTCCAACTAGGAAACCATGGTCAATTTAGGTATCCTATCTTAATATGGTAATTAACATAAAGTAAGAATTTAACCTAAACTAGGAAACCACCTTTTCCCTACAATTCTCCACCTCGGATCATGCATTCATGCATGAGACGATCAACTTGTTATCCCTCCATCTTCTGAACATCGATTGCGCCGTCACTGGTTGCTTAGATATCCTCAATAGGAATCAAACCGAAAATGTAGTTCACCCAAATTGTTCCGTAGAACCTCCACCAGAAGAGAGCAAACCAAACTTGAACGTCACCAACTTAGATTTAACAATCCAACCTACTGGTGATTGTACAAATCTCCACCACGGTGGAAAATATGACCATCTCTACAAATCAACATCATATGATCATCCGTTATGCAACATCTTGAGAAAATACACCTTACTCCTTTATGTTCACAACTCCACATTGATTGACATCATTATAGGTGTATTGCATGCCAACTCAATCAGATCGTACACGATCGTTATCCATATGCTACCTTCGAACCTAGTTACAGTCATCATGCTCCCTTGAGCCTTTGCCACCTTAGAACTTGCTCCATACTACGAACACAGCTCCATCTTGGCTTTCCTTGCTCCACCTGAGTTAATGCTACGCTCTTATAAGCAACTAACTCCAAGTTGCGCACCACATCCGTTAGGGTTGACATCCATAACTACTCGATAAGCAAATGAAACTACTACAGTAGCCTCCATGCGTCTGCCTAAGTATTACCTTAGCAAAACCATAGTCTAGGATAAGAAGAAGAGAAAGAGAACCACATAGATGCAAGCCATAAACAAAGCAACAAGAAGTAAAGTACTCACAGATTTAACGTGGTTCAACAACATACATAATGTGTGTATTTGTCAACATCCACCAAACGTCTATGACCTCTTTATTCATTATAGAATCACCACTGAGAATTACACAACTGACTGACTATATCAATCCATCGAATCACTACAACGTGACCGAACACAAGAACTCTCACAAGCACCCTATAATATCCAAAGTAGTGTCTTCACCCATACGAGATAATGTTTACCAATCTTCTCTGCACACCCTCATATAGATTACCATGGACGCCTTTAGCTCAACACCAATAATCTAATGTAGCACCACCAAGATGATATTCTCCTCAACAAGATGTCTTACCAACATCTCCATATGAATACTCCATAACGACATATCTTTCAACATCGATAAGTATCCCAAAAGCACCATAATGGTGTAATCCTTCCACCATTAGGTCTCTCACATAACCACCTCAATAGGTGGGATGAATCCCTCACATCTCTACGAGATTTACATTGAGGATTCCATGACTAAAACACTTAGCCTAGACCTCCTTATATAGGAGTCACAAACTTGGTTCCCAAGTATTAGCCTCCTTGATTTAGGAAACCATGGTGAATTTAGGTATCTTATCTTAATATTGTAATTAACTTAAAGTAAGAATTTAACCTAAACTAGGAAACCACTGTTTCCCTACATTTCCCACCTAACCATAACACACTGTTCGTATGATCCAACAAACTTCTCTCTTTCTTCGCGCTTTTGTTTACTTTTAAACACTACTACTTAAACACCCATGATCCAACTGGCAACATAACAGACCCGTTTTTGCATTTCCATAACAAATCTCTGTTGTTATCTATATTTCCAAAGGCTACACTTGTGGATAGTGTTTTCCTTAAATAGGTTTTGATGGAGTATTTCAAGATTCTTCCCGCAGAGATCACAATGGACATTTTAACTCGTGTACCAACTGAGTCCGTTCTTGAGTGCAAATTAGTATGCACAACCTGGAGAAGTCTTGTTCGTCATCCATTATTTTCTAAAATGCACTTTCATCATCTTAACCATCCTTATACTGCTGATTCCATTAAGTTGCATTTTATTGCTTTGACGAGTGAGTTGGATAATCATCAGAGTAAAAATCTCAAATTTTGGTATTTGGAATATGAAGAGAACCATAATCAGTTAACAACGCCAATTCATAGAATCATGAGGACTAATATCACCCCTCCGTCGTGGCGTCCTACCTTTCTTGGTTCATGTAACGGCTTGATATGCATTTCTGGAGTTACATTTTTGGAACCAAAAACTCATATACCTGTTTGTATTCTTAACCCCGTCACCAGGGAGTATGTTGTGCTTCTAGAAATCAAGACAGATATTAAATATACACGAAGACCATCCAGTACGTGCGGATTTGGTTATGCTTCTTCAACCAATGAGTACAAATCTTTACAAATATATCAGCCCTAGTCCCAGTGTGTAGCCTACATATACACTCTAGGCAGTGGCGATGGATGGAGAAACCTTGTAAACTTCAGTTGTGAATTCGAAACATATTCTCGTCGAGACGCTATCTATGCGAATGGAACTCTCTATTGGATGGAGAGTAATAAAAAAATGATTGTTATCTTCGATTTGGCCGTGAAAAAGTTTTGTGGATATCTTGCACCACCTCCTTCGCCACCAAAGAATAAATGGTACTACAATAGCATAGGTGTTTTGGATAGGTTTTTGTATTTAGCTGTTTGGCTAGTTGTCGGATTATTTGAATATTATGACGTATGGCTACTAAGAAAGAAAGATGGTGATCATGACATGAAAGAGCAGCGAGAGGAACACTAGTCATGGGGTTGGAAAAAAGAATTTAGGATTAAAAAAAGTGAGTTAGTTGCCATCACAAGAAATGGCGGTGCTTTAACTTATACTAAATTCACTAATTATTTTGAAATTTTCGACACAAAAGGTTCAACCTCGAAAAAGCTTGTGGATTTTAAGAAACAGTGGATTCTTGAAGCATGTCCTCACAAGAACTCTTTAGTTTCTTTGAAAGAATTAGGGGAAGAAACTACGAAGATGATGGAGTCGATTAAAACTGAGGAGACAGAAAACCATGATCAGCCTTCATTGGGCCGACCGAGCGGAGCGAGGAAGGACCTTTATATGGTCATTTTTTTGTAAATTGTAAGTGATCAATTGACACAAAAAGATTTGGTGTCCCAAACCATTTTTAATCAACAATGAAAGGACTAAAGAGTCCATCTACATTTCCATATCTCACTGAAATTAGTGTAAATACAACATTAAAAGAAGGATATTCGCGTAACTTTAAACGCTCAGGAAAAAGCACACGGAAGTTGAAATATTTTTAAATGTTGAGGGGCAGTTTAGTAAAACTCGTGTTCGAATCCGGCCACCTCCAAAAATTTCAAAAAAATATTCTTTCTTTCTTCTTCTTCCCAAAAGATAAACACATTCCTTCCCGGAAACACAAATCGACCCAATCTCTTCTCCATTAAAATCATCTCTGATTACCTCCGTTTTCGAACAGAGAAGATAGATTGATTGATTCACATAAACCCTGAACAATTTATAGATACGAATCAAAACCCTAGAAAAAAATTTACTCAGAAATCAAAACCCTTAACGTCTTGGAATTCTCCAAATTAGGGTTCTTGAAGAGATGATGATGATTAGGGTTTTCTGTGAATCCCAGAGAAGAAAATTGAAGTAATCTGGGGTGATCTTGAAAGTAAAGAAGAAGAATTCAAAAATGGGTGTTGATATTTGAGTTGACTGAGAGTCTGCTGGAAAATGCAGGTGAGCGATTTCAGTATTGCTCAAAGATGTAACTCGTCGTGGTCAATCTCTTTCTTCTTCTTCTTATGAATCTGTAAGTTGTCTATCCAATTTTGGGGTTTCAGATTTGTAGAGTTTCTCAAGTTGTTGTTTAATACATTAAGCATAGACATCTTACTTAGTAATTTAATGTAAAATTATCAGAAAATGGGGCATGATTTCTGTTTTTAGGGATTTATTGTGCAGTAAGTTGAGTGCTATATATAGGATTTTCCCAACGGAAAGTTCATTGCCGTTTTTGCTAGCGAAAGAATCAAGGTCAGCTAGGGTGAGTAGCTTGGTTACTTCGTCATCTGATAGCTTTTTCCCTGTCAATTTCGGACCATATCTAATGTTGTCCACAACAGTACCTGTTGGAAAACCAAGCCCAGATAATGAATGCATATGCCATATCCCATATCAAACTATACAGAAGTGACATACCTTAGCAGATAAATAGTTAGGTATAAAAATCTCGCAATCAATTATACAAAGGGGAGGTCGTGGAGTTGACTACTTATTCTTAGTCATCCTTTTAGCGCAGTATATATTCGTGGATAAATGATTCCAATTGCTTGATGGAACCCAATGGAGGTCCAGAAGCAATCAGATAACTCAATTTCACATGGATGGAATTGAACTATTATGGAAACGTGCGGAGGATGACGATGCTGATAAGCTTCTACTCGCAGCATCAGAAAATGGGTGTCTGCAAACTGGGTAATCTCATCGTCTTTTATTACTTTCTTTTTTTTACTATTTCAGATAATTGCTAAATTAAAACTAAGCATAAACTGTGATATGAAATTCATTTTCATGGTGTCTCATCTTAGAGAGATGAAAGTGCTTGTGGCCTTGTGCAGCTTCCCTGCCTGTCATATTAGTTATCCTTTATTTGTAATTTCAGTGTATTTGGGAGAAGTCTAGCCCTCGATTTCGAAGAGAGAACATGCCTACTTTAACAGTGCATTTCTTTGTATATGGTTGTATCTCTGTAAAATCTGTAACTGGTTACACTATAGGCTTAGGTTCGAACCATGCTCGACTACTAGCAGCATACTCATGTCTTGATTATTTACACTGGCAGTAGATAATTTGTTTTGTGGTGTATGTGATTGGGAGACCAGTAGAAGTTTGAACCCCAGCTACATTAATGTTTTATATGTAAATCTCAGGGATGTCACAATGGATAATACGGAGCTAGGGATGTGATCTGCACCCTAAAGTCGCTGGAGGAGTAGATTGGGTACTAATGAAGTTGTTGAGATATTTGATTATCTGTTTGTAGATTTTGGTCTTGCTAAGATATCAAATGACATCACCACCCATGTTTGAACTCGTGTAATGGGAACATTTGGGCAGGTTATAAATCATATCTATTAATGAGTCTGTAAGGTCTTTATATAACCGATGCTAATATAACAGTGATAGATGATAATGTGGCATCACTTGTAAATTATTGATAAATTTGGAGTTATACCTTTTCAGGTACATGGCACCTGAGTATGCTTCAAGTGGCCAATTGACTGATAGATCCGATGTGTTCTCGTTCGGAGGGGTGCTTCTAGAGCTTGTGACTGGACGTAGACCTGTCGAGGCGAGCCAGGATGAGAGTTTAGTAGAATGGGTAAGCATATGTATATATTTCAGGAACCTTTGACCTGCTGTTACTTTTTTCCTAGAAATACTTCTGCGCCTTGAATAAGATGAACTTTTGTCTTGGCGGATGTTTTCTGCTGGCCAGACCATTGATAGCCAGTGCAACCGAAACTGGAGTTTTTTCAGAGTTGGCAGATCCAAGGATTGAAAAGAGATACGTCGAGAGAAAGATGTTTAGGATTGCTGAGACAACTGCTGCTTGTGTTCATCACTCTGCTAACAAAAGACCCCTCATGGTGCAGGTAGAAAACAACTTTTCTTCTTTTCTTTTTTTGGTGTATTAAAAATACTTCACGATTTAGTTACACATTTCTTGCTCTTTTTTGTTAGGTATTAAGGGCGTTGGACACTGACGGTGACATGCCAAATATCAACAATGGCGAGAAAGTTGGTCAGAGCACTATTTTTGAAGCAAATTCAGATCTTCAAAAATTTCAAATGTTGGCGCTGGGTGGCAATGGTACTGCAGACTATAGCATGTATAGTGGAAGTATGAACTATAGAGCAGAGATTTTACCCCTGAAACCTCCACCAGGTTGGAGTGGCGAATCAGAAACTCGTGCCATTAACCTACACAAATGTTGAACAGTGACATCCAAATACACTTTAATGTTTTTGCAATAACTTTAACTTGGTGTCGTTTCATGTAGTGGTGTCGTTTCGTCAAGTTCTTCTGTCGGCCCTCCCACCGTGGCAACGGTTATACTAGTTTATAGGAGGATGAGACACCTGCATACGTATTTATTTATAAACCGGTCAGGTAATCTTTGTTGAGTTTCATTTTGAAATTAGATAAAAGGGAACATTTATGTGAACCTTGATGCTATTGACATTGTTTCATTGAGTGATTATTGTAGACTATGACTACCGTCATTCTGTGTTTGTATTGTCTACTCTTTCAGAAAATGGCATTTGGAATACTAAACTGCAATTTAACTTCCTTCAATCGAGATACTTAAAACTCCATAATACAAGTATTCCGAGATTCTTGGGAAAGAACAGCCATATCATTGGATCCTTAATTTTGGACAACAAGAAATATTTCCATATTTAAGGTTGACAAAGCAGAACTGTTAATGCATTTCCCACAAAACTTGTGAACTTCCAATTATATTAATCGATATGGCTCGACAGAAGGTACAAACCTTGGAGTTACATTAATCAATATATTCTTGCTAGCCGATAGTGACAAATCTATGTACATCGAGTCGTATAAATTGGCTTGTGCCAATCTCTGCTAGCTGTAAATCTATACAGCATATATATTTGGGACAAAACTCGAACAAACTGTAAAGAACCTCGGAAATTTTGAGGCCTTGTATGTTTGATTTACACCGAATATTTTCGGGGATCAACTGCAAACGGCTTCAACTGAGAGTTTTTTCAAAGTGTTTGGACATGGGTCACCTCCAAAGACCTCAGGGGCTATAGATACTGAGCATGATTGCTGACCGATGCATCTCTGATACAAAATCATAAAGTGTTAGAAAAGAGAGTATGTTTTTTATGCCTAATAGCTTGAATCTCTGTAGTCCTAAAAGATGTTTAAGTTGGCTTGGATTCTGAATTTCATGGTAACAATATAAATGCCAAATGCAAGAACTAATTGATTCAGACTGTAAATGCGTACCGTTTCAAAAGCATTGTACGATTTATGAGCATGACAACTCCCTTCTCTAAAGCTTCCACAGGATCCTTCTGGAGTTCCAAAACTAGCAAACCTTATTGATGAAATTTTCTGACCAGGGGCACACCATAAATGAGCTTTGGGTCTTATTGGAGTAGCATCTTTGCCTGAAACTTGCCTCCAATAGTTTGCAATCGTTGGTTGCCATTCAAAAATATCCGCACAAACGCTTTCAATAGTTCTTCCGACAAAAGAAATTCCATTCGGATCACCACCCCATTCTTCGAAAACTACCAATAAGTTCCCGGTTGGTTTCAGCCATGACCGAGGAACATGATACCTGTGAAATTAATAATATTAATCGTCGATACACTTTTTATTGGACAATCAATGCTATCGCAGAATTTAAGCATGTGTTTACCATCTCTGGGAGGCCTCTCCACAATTACTTTCGCATTTCTTCTCGTTATAGGTACCAGCATAATTGCAGCTACCACAAGTACCACCAGATGCTTTATAAGCAGGCCAATAACGACCAATGCTCTTCCCATTTATCCAGACCTGACCTTTTCCCATTGTACCCATATCTAACGCCAATGGAACATCTCCTTCAGGTGCACTGAATAGAGTCTGCAAACATTGACAAAATTAAGCCACAAGTTGACACAGAACTTCACATACGTACCATAGTTTAAGATTTCAAGAAAATGAAACAGATTCCAAAGATTTTTGTAGATTCCTAACCTTGTGCCATGTTAAATGTTGTCTCTGAGCTGCTAAAGATGCTTCTACCCATTCAACAGTGGAACTCCCACTCAGGGAATGAAGACCCAAAGCTTCGCCTTCTAACCCAATCTAGAAACAGGTAAACGAGAATGACTAATTGTTTCTCATGGATAATGTTAATGAGACTTTGAAAAGGAGATGATCAGAAGACGAACCTTGTACGACCATTTTTGCCACGACAAATCTCTTCTTCCCTCATTGAGACCACTCAACATGACTGGACCTAGAACCCCCGCATTCCATGTCTCAAAATGTGGCCCGATATTCTAAAACACAATTGCAAACAGTGAAAACCTTAAGGAAAATAGACTTACCAAGAAACTATGCTTCCCAGAATATGAAAGACATTAGACAAAAGAGAATCAAGAGGGGTTAACTAACCGGAAGACCAACAGCAATGCTTAAGATGGAAATCTTGTTAAGTCCAGCTCTTAACTTCATACTTTCCTTAAATGTTAGTCTTGGGTCCTCTAAACTCCCATATGCAGTTCCTACCATTTACATAAAACAAGTATGATTATAGAAAAGAAATATGAATAAATAAATCAAGTGTTAAAGCTTTCATTGTCCATCTCCTCAGAAAGTTTCAAAAGCTTGTTTACCTGAGAGCTGACCGTTGATGAAAACATGCAAAGCATGGCCAGCTGATATTATAGTGAGCTCAGGATACTTTCCATTCTTTAAGAATTCTTCATTTGAGTCTATCTTGACACTGAAGACAGGAAAAAGATAGAAAAAAAGTATTACATCAAAATAGTTTTAGCAGTAAAGACTGGTTATGGAGCTATTCTGTAATGAGTGCCTTATAAAAAGGAGCCTTGATTGTCATTACTCACTCTGTCGAGTACCACAGATAATCCGTTACGTCTCTTGTGGTATTTATTTGCTCCAAAAGACCTGATACTGTAATTGTACTGTCATCATAGGAAGCAGGCTCCTCATTGAACGACTGCCAAGCGAATCCATCACCTACTGGGGTCATCTTCATGTGAGCGCTTTGAGAGCCAACCTGTTCATGACATTTTGTTAAGTTCAAAGAGCACCAAGTTTCTTTGAAACGGGGAGCTAAAAGTGAGTATATTCTCACCCTTGCAGTGTTGAAAACAGTAGTTTTACAATCAGGAAGGATGCTGATAGACCAAGGGGGGAGATGGTAATGCATATCCCCAAAGGCCACATTTGCAAAATATTTTGTATTATAGTTGGCAAGAAATGCAGCACAGCCTCCAGATTTGTAGTTGAAGACGTGAGCCTGAAACAAAGAATGTTGAAATGTTAGTTTCAACAAATCGTAGTTTGATGTTATGAGTATTTCTCTATGAAATCAGCAGACCTCTTGCTTGTCTCCTAGTATCTTGACAGCTGGTTCTGAATAAACTAATGCGGGTTCGCAAAGCTTGATGGCTCTGTGCAGATCCCTCAAATGGCCCCATTTTGGTTCTCTTAGTAGACCTACAAATTTGAAGTGCAAAATCACCATACTGAACATGTTGCAATATATCTTAATTCTGACAGACAGACAGGTTTGTAAATTATACCAAATTCATCGAGAGGAGCATCATAATCATAGCTAGTGCCTATAAAAGGACCACCAGCAGTTCGACCAAAATTTGTCCCTCCATGGTACTGAAAGCAAAGCAAATGAATTTATTAACTCTTCCATAACCTTGGAGAAAACCATAAAGCAGCTGGAGTAGATACCCTTAACAAAAACTAAAAAGCTAGTACACTAGCTTACCATATAGTAGTTCATAAAGGATCCACCTTTCTGGATAAACTTGGCCACTGAAAATGCCAAGTCTTCAGCTGGTCGATGAGGAACGGGACCACCAAACTCTGTAAACCTGCCAGTCAACAACCAAAAAGAATACTAAACCAACGTTCTTTTTCATAGTAAAACCAATTACCATATGCAACCAATAAAGAAAGTTGTGCACAATTGGAATTTGGAATATGAAGACCAACAAGACAGGAAAGTATACCAGCCAGTCCAGTTTTCTGTCCACATTTTTGGTTTATAACGCCTGTTTGGAGAAAACCAATCGCAGTAGAAACCATTACAAGTGTTTATCTGTTGCAAAATTTAAAAAGTTAGATTGAAGGAACAGCATATTGTTACTGACTTCAGCAAGTTCTCTCTACTAGTTCAAGTTTTAGCGCAAGTTCTTGGTAACAACTAAGAGACTGATAAGTCATAGATTAGACCCGGATTCACTATTAGATGTATATATGGACTTCCCCAGACAAGAAAATAGAATTGTTGACAAAGTATGTGCAATTGGAACTTACTATTGGATCAGGGGCATCATCTTGCTTACACATGACCCACGGTACACCAATGCCGAGACCTACTGCCATTTTAGCAACATAGTCTGTATAAGCCCTCGCAGGATCACCCAATTCATACTCCATTGGTCCATACTCATTCTCTATCTGCCATACACCTCAAACATAACTCTTCAAATTCACAATAAGTTGCTAGATAATCACCAATCAACCACGGAAGTAATTTCAAAAATACACTCAGCCATAAGCTCTATTTTCACCTGCGCAAGAATTATTGGACCTCCCTGAGATTCGAAAAGCTTTTCTTCCTTCATCATGTCCACTATCTTTACAGTAAATCCTTTCATGGCAATCTACAAACACAGTATCCACTAAATTCGAGAAAACATGGCGAAATTTCTACAAAGGAAAGAAGCTGTAATTGAAGTAACTCAAACCTTGAATGGCTCATTGTCTGTTCTAAAACTTATACCAGGTACATACTTTAGCCAAACAGGAAATCCCCTGAATCCAAAAACAAACACACAAAAATTACGAAAAATTAGCCAAACTTAAATTTTGCATATGTTACTCTAGTAGAGCAAATGAGCAATTGAGTTGTGAGCATCACAATTTCTACTAAAACAAAGGAAAAATTGATTACCCAAAATTCCATTCAGCACAAACATAAGGTCCAATCCTGAGATGAACATAGAGACCAGCTTCTTGTACCAACTTGATAAACTTAACAAGATCATATCTATCCCCAAAATAGTACTACAAATTCCACACACAAAAAATATCCAAAATTAAGAACAAAAATGCAATCAAAAATTCCACAAAATGAAAATTTGTAGGAATGAATGAATTCAATGTGATGATACACTTACTTGTCCAGGAGAGGGTTCATGCCCATTCCAGAAAACATAAGTTTGAATCACATCTAATCCTCCTTCTTTTGCTTTCTCAATAAGATCTGGCCACATCTATACTCAACCAAAAAAATCACATTATTAAAATCAATTTGCTGTAGAACCCAAGAAAAACAAAGATACCCATTTCAACAAATACATTAGAAATTACTGAACAATAGCTCAATTAGATAGTGTGCAATAGATTATACCTCAGGAGTACTTCTTGGGTAATGAATGGATCCAGAAATAAGAATTCTTCTTTGCCCATTAACAACAATAGCTTTTTCATCATAAGTTACTAAACCTATTACTCCACTAAAACAATAATTACATAATAATAACAATGATAGTTTGAGTAACATTCTATGCTGCCTCCACATTGCAACTGATGATGATGATGATGAAATACAACCCCCTACTCTGTTTCTTCCTCTGTTTCTAGAAGAGAGAAAGAAAGAGGAAATGGGGTTTCAATTGAGAGAAAGAGAGAATGTTTTTTTCAGTCAGTCATGGGCATTGGAGCTTTTTTCTTGAGAGTTGCAGAGGAGAGTATGATAAAAGTGAGTTATTATTGGGTGTTCTTTGTTGGTAAGTGAAAAAAAAATTAGAGTGCTCTACTATATCTATCCATTACAGTGAGTTTGATGCCTGCTAATAATATGTGGCCACGTGTTCATTAAGGTAGGGACCACGGAATCTAAGAGTGATAATGGGGTTTCTGTGACTGAGATATCTTGTTTGATGTGTGACTAAAGCTGACAGCTTTAATTTTCAGACTTTGGGGACCAATTATCTTTTCTTTTTCTTTTTTTTGTTCTCCATGGTGTGAATCTGAATGAAGATTAGTTCCAAAGCTTACAGTTTTCAGACTTGATTAATAATAAGTCTGATTTTCTTTTCGGTGATTTCTTTTATGTATTTTAAGTTAGGAGGAATTGTGGGATTTTGATAATGAATCTGCCACTTTTTTAAATAATGTAGTCATTTTTGTTCTCCAAATACATTTTGCTTCGTACCGAAGTTGTGGGACCTGGATGCATATCATCAGATTGATTTGCATTTTCATTATATTTGTTTACATTGCCGAGGGCGAGATATAAATAGAAAGAAACACCAACAACAAAAATCTATTTGTTGGTGAATATGAAAATTATACTAGCAAACATGAGCGGAGGTTGCAATTTTAAGTAAAGAACTAATCTTCTTGGTTGTGTGAGATTTCAGCTCCGTTTGGGATTGTGTTTTCTTTCCTACAAAAGCACTCTGTAACCAACTTGTAACAAACATTTTAGGAAAATTGTGTTTGGTAAACTTTTTTCAAAGCGTTTTACTCCAAAAACACTTCTATTTTAGGCCAACTTTTAAAAGTTACCCAGGAGTAGCTTTTAAAAGCAATTAAAGCAGAAGTTGTGGACAGACTCAATTTTAATTAATTGATTCTCTATTTTAACCTTGTTATTATATTAAAAAGACAAAATCTACAATTAAATATTTATTTATGTATAATTATTTCGCTAATCAAATTTTATTAATTTTTCTCATAAAATAATAATTACAACAACAACAATAATAATAGTACTTAAAGGTAAAAATTATTAATTTTTGTTATAAAATAATAATTACAACAACAACAATAATGGAGTAGTATTAAAAGGTAAAAATTAAAATAAAATTAAGATATTAAATGATTAAAAGGAAAATTATATTTGTTTTCTATTTAGATAAAAAAATGATTAAAATATGAATAAGAATTATTATTATTATCTTTTATCTTTATTTCAGTAATATGCAAAATAAACAAAATATTTTATTATTAATAGATTTAATTTAAAATAAATAAATTAAACAATATCTATTTTCGTCATTACCCATATCGTAAGCACTTAAACACGATAATTTACCAAATAAAATTTACAGTTTGTTGGTTCCACAGCACTTTACATATTATAGTTACCAAACGTCTTACTATTTATTTTTAAATCACAGCACAACAACACACAACACAGCATTACAGAAAAACATTTTTGTAAAACTCACGGTAATACCAAACTAGGCTTTCATGGAACCTTAAAAGCTTATAAACTAAAAATTACTACAACCTTAAATAATACGGATAGCATTAGACAGGTACTGTATAGGTCAAAGTGGGTGGTCAAGCATTCATTTGTTTGTAGGTCCAAGAGAAAAAACAGTATGGTGGGTAACGGTGTTTCTTGATTTGAGTTATCTGCAAAAGAAAATGCATTATCTTCTTGTTTTATTTCTTTCTCAAGCCGGAGAAGAATGTTTAAAATATAGGCATGAATGATCGAGCCCATCCATACAATGGTTGTGCTCTTACCCTAAGAGCATTTCCAATGCAAATGGTCAAAGTCATTTTAGGTGAAGGTCTTATTTATACCTTTTTACTTGTGGGTGATTATTAAATGACAAAAAATGATGATACAAAACTTTTTAGCCAAAGTTCATCTCCATTCCCCAAGGTCTTATTCAACACTTTTTATTTGAATTTACAGACAAAATGATGATGTAGATCTATGACCCAAAATCATGAATAAAGTCTAATTTAGACTTTCTCCTTTACCCCATTTAGTCATGTCATCACTTTTTATGACATTGACACTTGCATTGGAGATGAAGTTTTGGTAGAAAAGATCTTAAATCATATATGGCATGTTTTTTAAAGACCTTGACCCCTTTCATTGGATATGCTCTAAGTATCAAAATCCAAAGCCGGAGGATCATTTAAAAGATTAAAGCAACAACGTCGGCTCACAAAGGGGAATAAGATCCCATAATTTGCGCGCCTTCAGTAGCCATTTCTCAGTTTTTTTTTTTTTTTTTTATAAACAAGGAACCTTTTCATTAATGGGTTTTCAAGGTTATAATGAGTCTAAGATCGAAAATAAGAGAATACAAAGTAACAAGAACATATCGTAAGAGTACAACAACGAGAAATCCGACAAGAGAAAGCGAAGGATTACCGGAGTAAGACAAATACAAGTATGAATAAGATCCGATTAAATCGGAAGAAGGATGGTTTTTTTCGGAATTAAATTCCAACCATTTAGTTTGTTTTTCTTCTTTAAAAAGAAATGCTCCCAAAGTAGGAGTGATTTGCTCAAATCTCTTGTAAACAGTGATGAAGCTTCCGTGGTCAAAAAGACCACCGATGAAGATTTCTTCGCCGGAGACGACAACGATGGAGATTTCGTCGTTGGAGAATCACTATTGATTTTAGAACCCAACACAGTAAACTAAAATCGCCATTAAAGCGAAGATAAACCTCAAAAGAATGGATAAAACCACCAAATCGGTGTAGATAAGTAGAAAACATAATAAAAATTAAACCAATCTACTAACTAACCTAGAAAACAAGTAAAAATGAAGAAATCTGCTCAGATGTAGTCTAAAAATGGACAAGATCTAAGCAGAAAAGGATTGTTTTTGATGATTTTGTTGGGAAAAAAAAGAGTGAGAGAGAGGAGAGATAAGTTTTTTTTAAATTAATTTTTTATGAAACGAAGGGTTGTTTTTTTTTTTTATCCGAAGCGAAAAGGTTTATTTTTGATGTTATATGATTATGAACAAGAAATGCATTATCCTCTTGTCACTTTTGTTTTTCTCTAGCTTTATTCTAGGCGTGCCGCCATCATCCGTTCATACGTTGTTTGTGTCCTTAGTTTTAACGCTAACCTGGTATTAAAAAAATCAAGTCAAGGACCATGAAATCAACGACGGAATATATATATATATATATGCAAATCTTATGAGATTGCTCAATATTAACGGATAGTAACGATTTTTATAGAGATATACTAAATTTCATATAAGATAAAATATATTATATATTTGGGATGATACACCTTTTAGCAAACAGGCACCCTGGTCATCAATTTCTTTTTGTAAATCCAAAATGATCATTGATCAAAATACAGTATTTAGGTTAGGCCATGTCTCCACAGCTACTGCGCAAATGAATTGAACACACTATTCTCCATTGCTCTACATTATTGGATGCACACAAAAAATCAAAAATACCAAGGCTCTAACTTTCAACATCTCCATGTGAGGTCTATAATAATGTTGCATAATACTTCATTAATGAAGTTACTTACCACTATTAAAACATGTTCATAATCATATTACTCCAAAAAAAAAAAAAAAAAAAAAGTTTTGCCAACATCAGATGTTAAAAATAGAATCTTCAGCCAGAATCGTAGAAAGGAAGGATAATGAGGCTGAGGCTGAGACTCGACTTTTATCCCGTCTGTCTACACATTTTGGTTGGGTTTGGTTTTTAGGTCGACCACTCTAATCATTATCTTGGGAAATGAGTGGAGCAACACGGTATAGTGGTGTTCAGGTGTTTTCTTTATTGGAAGATCCTTCATTTTTTTTGAAACCCGGCATTCGGATCTTTTCTTGATTTCACTAAGCAATTAAATTGTGATGATTAGAGTTAAAATGTTGAAAATTACTATTGAAATGTTTGAACTTCTGGTATGATTAGACGTTGAACTTGGTCCCTGGCCTCCGAGATCGAGTAGATTATTTTCTGAGTCGATTTTTGGTGGGTCGACCGTTTATGTGTTGTTGCAGGTCCAGGAGAAGAAAAACTTTTTTATTTTTTTTAGCACCATATAAGAACATGAATGATTAATGTTGCGCGCATCTTATTGATCGAGTAGTTGCAAATAAGAAAATGATTCACTATCTTCTTGTTTTTGTTTCTCAAACCCTACGTTGTCTTTTTTTTTTGTTTCTCCCAACTTATTTTAGGCGTGCTGACCCATCCGTAGCGCGTTTAGATATCAGAAGTATTTTAAGTAAAGAAATTATCGCAAACACGGGACTGGAGGTCACAATTTTAAGTAAAGAACTAATCTTCTTGGTTGAGTGAGATTTTCTTAAGTGTGTTCCAGTTCAACAACCTTAAAAATGGAAGGCATAAATTAATATTAAATGAATAGGATTAGACAGGTAAGGTCAAATAGGGAAAGCGGGTCAACTATTCATTCATTTATTTGTAGGTCCAAGAGGAAAACAGAATCGGGGGTAAGATTTGTACCCCTTATTAGCAGCTATAACTTTTTAGGCCGGATGTAACTATAAATGACCTGAATTTGATAATATGTCAACACCATGATTGATGTCAAAAATCCTTGATCATTATGCAAATGCATTATACGTCTAACCTGGCTCACGAATTAGTCAGGTGCTCTAAAAGGCCTGGATGCCCTGACCCGTAAGCCCTATCTATTGGCATTATGGATGCTTTACAGTTGCACCTGCAAACAAGAACAAAAATTAGGAAAGCTCCAACCTCCAACAAGGCAACATTTCCATGTGATATCCATAATTAGGGCTGCACATGGGCGGGTATGGGTGGGTATAAGCTAAAACCAACCTCGCACCCATATATTGCGGGTTTTCTTTTTCATAACCAACCCCGCACCCATAAACAGCGGGCGGGTTTTGTTACCCGCCCGTTACGGGTTGGGCGGGTATGGGTTTAAACAGGTTTAAACCCGCTTTATATTCAAGTATTTAGAATAACTTCTATTCTCCTTGATTAAGTGAGAAAAAAAAAACCAAAACCCCCAAAATATTCATATCTAGGAAGTTCATAGATGAAGATTAAGTGTTGAATCTGTTGATTTTTCGATTGTTGTCGATTTCTGGTGAAGATTCGAAGTTGTTGTTGTCGATTTCTGGTGAAGATTTATGGTAATTGTCGTTCGTAGGTGAAGAAGAAGAACTGAGGAGGAAAAAGAGGAAAGGCCGAACCGAGAGAAGAGTGTAGAAAGTGAATGAGATTTATCAGTTATCCTATCTACTAGTATTAGAGTTTCATAATGGACGACTAGGATTATTTTTATCTAATGATATATAATCTGCGGGTTTTTTGAGCGGGTATGGGCGGGTATTAGCTTAAACCAACCTCGCACCCACAGACAGCGGGTTTTTTTTTTCATAACCAACCCCGCACCCACAACGGGCGGGTATGGATTAAAAATCCGCGGACTTAGCGGGTACGGGTGGGTTTGGGTATCGTGGGCGGGTCTTGTGCAGCCCTATCCATAATAGATTAGGGAAAATGGAAATTCATAGATTCATAATACCTCCATAAAGTACTGTCTTCAGGCACTATTAAAACATGTTCGTATCCATATTACTATTTTCTTTTGCTAGCATTGCATGCTCTTGCAAACTGCAACTTTACAATTAAAACAGAAATTAAATATGTCATTAGCAATAAAATGTCAATCTTGTTAAAGGGGCGGTAAGGGTGATAGTAATGTCCCTCTTATTGGTTAGGGGATGTCCTATAGGGGGTGTAAATTGACCAGATTACCCTACTCCTATTTTTAACCTAATGGAATCAGAAAAATCAAAACAGTGTTTTTGATTTTTTTTCATCTTCTCTTCTCTTCTCCTCCTCCATTAAAATTGAAATTTTCATCGTCCTCGATTAATCAGCGATTTGAAAAATTGATAATCGTTGATTGAAAACTATATTTCCAAAAGATCCGGTTAGAGTTTTGTTTATTGTGTTTGATTTAAGTTAGTTTTGTATCAAAAATTAGGGTTTTGGATCAAAATTGAAATTGAAATTTCTCTGTTGCATGTGAGTTACGGTTGGTAATAACTCTAATTGGAACCGTAACTATAGATTTCGTTGATGTTACGGTTGGTCTCGTTACTTAAGTTACAAACCGTAAGTCGTCCTGGATGTTTCATTTTCTTTTTACGTACGGTTTGTAATTGCATCACTGTTACCAACCGTATTTGAGTTACGACTTGTAACTCAAATAACCTTACCAACCGTAGGTTAATTACGGTTGATCTCGATTCATTAGTTACCAATCGTAATTTGTTACGGTTGCTATATGTTGTCATTCTACCAACCGTAACTGGTATTACGATTGGGTTTTCCCCAAATTGAACCACTTACGGTTGGTATTCGATACTTTTGGAACCGTAACTGAGAGTTACGGTTGGTAACGAGCTAAATTCCAACCGTAAGTTCTTCTGAAATTTTAAAAGTTTCGATTTTTTTACGTACTTTAGATAATTTTGAGCGACAAAAAGTTAATGGGAATTAATTTAGAGATTCACCCATCTCAAATTTGTCACTGGAATCACTCATTTTAGTTGAGTGAATCAAAATCTAGGGTTTCACAATAATGTCTTTTTTCTTCTCCTCACAACTTTTTTTTTCAACTCTAATAATCTGATTTTAGAGTTATTATAAGTGAAAATTAATTATCAACACTAATCTTAATTATTAATAATAAGAGTTGATTGATCATTTTCATATTCTTTTAATAAGGGATGGCATGAATTATCATGTAATGATCTTTTTTGTTTTATTAGGTTGCCGCCACTCTAATAGATCATGCCGCCCCTTTATCAGGATTGTAAAATGCTGAACTTCTGGTGCGAATAGATGCTGAACTTGGTCTATCAATCGGTTTTCCATTGCTAGGTTTCAATCAACAAAGTAGTAACCTCTCCAAGGTTGAGTGGATTAATTTAAAAGTCGACTTTTCGCAGGTCTGCGGAAAGATGATAATTACCTTACAAAATTTATGGCACCGTCAATCTTTTCTTTGAAAATGAAAAGATAGAAAATTAAAAATTATTCAATTGGATTTGGTGTTTTCCATCTTGTTTACACCGAAAGTTGAGTACTTTGGTCGACATCGAACCATAATTAAATTCAATAATTGATTAATTTGTAGGCGACTAGGCGTTCGTTCATAGGTGGATTGAAAGGAGGCTTTCAAATTCACATGGTGACCATAATGTACACACAGTGAACATAGTGTACGGTGGTGAGATACTCGATTGTTAAAGGCGGGTACCAGTTCTTTTTATGGCCGGTATCTATCCATATAAAACATCGAAACCTTAACCATTGGATTTCTAGATTGGTATCAGCCCTGAAAAAGTTGTTACCCGTCTTTAACAATCACGGTGTCGATATTAAATTTTGATTTCGATGTTAAATTTTGATTTCTGTAATCACGGAGTTAATACGGAGTTAAGAGCTAAACACTCCTTTCTTTTTGGAACATCTCCTATTAAAAAAGACAAACATTCAAAATGGTCGGAATTGATTCCGAGTTATATCATTTTTTTCTCTCAACTTCTCATACAAGAGTTGGATACCTTTGTGGTATTTTAATCCTTTTCTTCGCTTTTTGCATGTATTTGGTTTCTTTATTTGTATATTGGTTTTATTTTTCTTTGTGGACAATCATGTAATCACCTTTTTAGTCATAAAAACTCTGTTTGATACATGACCGTCCAAGTATAATTTACCATTTGCCCACTGCCACGAACACATGAATTAAAACTGTTTTTCCCATTTTAGTATAGCTTTTACACTTTGCACCTTGGGATGCTATTAGACGGTTGGTTTATACGGTCTGACCCTAACCCGTGGATCGGTAGGGTTGGTCTTATAGAGCCCATCTCTGTGAAGGTAGTTCTTTTTTCTTTTTTTTTAAGGTGAGAACGCCTAGGCAATACAAGATGGGCGACTAAAAAGACTACCCAAGAGTGAGCCACTCATTCATGTGTTTGTCCATGAAAAGAACAGCAGAATTTTTTGAGCAAGCACGATGGGTAACAGTGTATCCAAGTTAACACACATATCAACGAGGAATGTTTAAACGCTTTTTATTGATTAAATCGAGTTACTGCAAAATAAGAAATGCATTATCATCTTGTTCTACTCTTCCAAGCCTTTGTCTTGTCACTTTTTGTTTTTCTCTAACTTTATTATAGGCGTGCCCTACATACATTGGCAGTGTTCTTACGCCAAGTTGCTATTAAAAATTCAAATCAGGGAGAATCATTGAAAAACGAAGGCCAAATCTTTATTGTAAATCCACAATGATCCGGATACAGTATTTAGGCCATGTCTCCAAAGCTATTCCGCGAATGCATTGTACACACTATCCTGCATTGTTCTACATTATTGGATGCATACAAAAATAAAGATAGGAAGGCTCCAACTTCCAACCATGTGAGATCTACAATAATAACGTTGGTAAACTTGACCTCATAATACTTCCATAATGAGCTTTCTTCCCACTATTAAAACATGTTCATACTTCATAATCATGTCACTCCAGACGAAAGAAAATGTTAGTATTGCATGCTCTGGCAAATATACACTAAAAACAGAAACCATTAGCAGCGTAAAAAGGTGAATCAGCAGGTCTAGCTTTTTTACAGCTGAATTGGGACCAATGCTGATCTCAAATGGGTGATGATAGACTGGATAGTGAGAATGAGGCCGGCTGAGGCTCAACTTTTATCCGGTTTGTCTGCACATTTTGGTGGCTTTTAGCCAGGTCGACACTGTAATTATCCGAGTATTGGCAAATGAGTGGTGTTCAGAGCCTGTTCAGGTGTTGTTCTTTTCCGAAGGCCACACTGTTAGAATACGGACATCCAACTCAAAACCAATTGGTAATGAGTGGAGAGGCCCAAAAGATTTTAAATTGCAGGATCTTATAAATCCAGAAAATGTGGGACTAATAATCTCAACACGTCCCCTCACGTGTAGTCTCGTTGGGTCTAACACGTGAAACAATAAATCGGGTAACGCGGAGTAAAGGTGAGATCATTTGACTCGATACAAATAGCCTGCTCTGATACCATGTTAGAATACGGGCATCCACCAGTTCTAGACAACCTTCCTGATACTAGGCGCTGGTCTTTGCATAATGATGGAATATTCACAGTTAAAACCCTATATGCTAAGCTTATTGAAAATTCAGGTATTGATAATTTCCCTCATCAATTAATTTGGAAGAAGTATATTCCGCCCAAGATCAAGTCGTGTGGGATATTCATTTGGAAACCGATAATTGGATTTTCATCCTCCTCGATCAAGTCGTGTGGGATATTCATAGAGGAATAAGCTCCTGAAAAAAGCACGCTCACTGAGCTTCCTGTATCCACTAGAATCCGGTGTAACGAAACATACCAATCCAAACAGTTATAACAATAACATCATTGTGTGGAGCATATACACCTATCATCTCTGCTGCAGAGAACTCGATCTTTGTGCACCCAAACTCCCGAATTTCTGCTCCATTGCCACTGACAAAATTGATGTGATTTGTCAAGTACCATTCTTTTAACTGCCTAAGCTTTCTCCTAGTCTCATCTTCCGATGCCCGCCTGGTAATTGAATGGATCCCGGCGTGACTGACATTAATTACATGTGCGTTAATCACATGTGTTGTGCCAAACTGTCCAGGACCTTTCCAAAAATCCTTTTTCACGTACTCTTGTAGTTTTCCAGCATCTATCATTCGTTGTACCTCGATCTGTAAAGCTCAGCAATTCTCGGTCTTGTGACCATGGTCTTTATGGAACTTGCAGTATTTGCTCCTATCACGTTTATCACGTGTGTCTGCTGGCAAAGGACGAGGGGGGCTCAAATCTTTGATGATTTTCTCGTACAACTCTGCAAGCTGTATATTCAACGGTGTCAGCTTCATATCATGATATTTCTGGAATCCAGTTTTCATTCGTTCACCTTCGTTTTTCTCTCGGACTTCACCTCGATCATTGTGCTGGCCGCTCGAACGGTTCTTCGACTTGTCTTTCCTCCTATCATTTGGATAATTGGATGACCTGTTGACATCTGTCGTCTCTCGAGATTTTGAGTCATCCTCTACCCGAGCGTATTCTTCTGCTCGATCATACAACTCTTCCACAGTATTTTCTGGTCTCTTGACAAAAGAACCGTACAAACCTCTCTGATCATGCTGGTATGCCTGCTTATAAGCTTCGATGACGCGACTTGGTCGTTGGCACCATCCACATCGGCCAATTCCTGCTTGAAGCGCCGAGTAAACTGTCTGATGCTTTCATCCTTCCGAATTACTATAAGGAACAATGCATGGCATCCCTTCCGATCACGTCTGTTGTACTTGTAGTGAGAGCATAATTCTCCAATCAGTTCATGGTAAGCACCAATCAACTGTGCTGGGAGTCGATTGAACCATTTTATTGCTCCTCCAGTCAGTGACTGTGGAAACATTTTGCACATCAACTCATCACTGAACTGCCGTAGGGCCATGAAAGTTTCATAGTGTAAAACGTGTTGATCTAGATCATATGTTTTCTCATCGAATTCTGGCAGCTTTGGAACTAGAAAATTCATTGGCGGCCGGAATTCTCTGATATTCAGCTTGAAAGGGGCTTCTGCAGATCGATGCAAACGGTCTATCTTTTCTTCTCTGGACTGCTTTTTCGACATTAATTTCTCGATCATATTGCAAAGGCGAGCCTCTGTTATTGCGTTTATGTTGCCATCTGAGGAACTGTCTTCCTGCCCGTAGTCTCGGTCCTCTGTAATATGAGATGTAGATCTCATTTTTTTTCCTTCGGGGACCAGTGGGGTCTCTTCTATTTCTGCCTTGCTCCGAACAAGCATAGTAATTGTGCGGAAATTCTCTCTCATCGTGTCGATCTCGAACCTAATCTTCATCATTCCTGGTACGTTTTGAACCGGTGGAAGTTCTGGCTACACTCTGCTGAGTTGCAGCTGGCCGGGTCCCTGCTCGTTGAGGTCGTACATGCCTTCGCTTAGGTAGATCTCCAGTGACAACAGATTTTTCACTGGTTGATTAAGATTAATCACTTCTATGTTTCGGTTTGCAGCTTGCGGGCTAACTCGTCTTCCAAGACGCTGCCATACAGACCTACCCCTCTGGTTGTTCAGATTACCAGACCTAGGTCGAGGATGTTTTTCACGTTCTAAACTCATGAGAGCGTTCTCATTCTCCATCTCGTTCAACCGATTGAGTAACAGTTCTTCCTCTGTACTAGGAGTCGTGGTGCGACCGTCTTGCAGGTCCTGTCGATGGTCATTCCTCCTAGACGGGGTGCCGAACGCATGCCCTATATTTCCCCGAACTTGTGGGTTTTCCCCATCAACATCTATTTCTTCGTTATCGATCGCCGGTTGTTTTTACCTTCTCCGATTCAGATTTGTTGTTTCGTCACGGAAACGATCTCGATCTAGTCCACGACCCAGGGATCTGTTATGAGCATGATTTTGACCCTGCCTGTTTCCAGTGGGTACTGCTGGAGCTGATTGAACCTGAATTACGTGCATTTCATCTTCGCCTCTCCTGTGTTGTTGGGAATCACTGTCATAATCGGTCCTTCGTGCAGTCTGTCTGATTACTACCATAACTCGATCTGGTAAAACACGATAATCTTTTCTCGAAAACCTTGGTATGCGCCAATGTTTGTATGGTAAAATTACTTCTACCCCAAACACGAATTTGATGATGATTTTGCTGTGAATTGAACCGCTACTTCAAACTCCAATTGGATTGAGGAATTTGGGGGGGGGGGGGGGGGGGGGGGTACCTGCAAAAAATCCTCCGATGTTAAAGTCAGTTTAGGGATTTTTCACAGGAGTTTTTGTGGGGAAGATTGCATACCTCTTGGGGTTATGAACCCCTGCTTTTAAATGGTGTGAATTTCCGTTTCTTTTCTCTGATTTGATGGTTGGCATCAATTGCCATAACTGGCCCTGCATGCCTCCTTGTGATAAATTCCATGCATGGTTCCCTGGCATAAATTCCATGCATGGCTCCCTGGCATAAATTCCCTGCATGCCTCCTGTCATTGAGTGTCCCTTGCATGCCTCTTAGAAGTTTCCAGAACTTCCACAATGACTAGGGAACTGGTTAAGCAAAATATTGCAAAAGGATGGCCCATGGAGAGATGTATGCCCATGCCCCCAACGGGGCAAAAATATCCCCAAGGCAGACTAGTGCGGGCCTGAAATAACGGCTAGCCAATGGTTAGACTTGGCTACTCAGTGAGTCAACTCGGTGGGGGCGAAAACATCCTCAAAGTAAAAGAACTGGGGCGAAAATATCCGGGGGCTACGGGTTTATGTTGTATCGCGCTGTACCGAATAGGGAGCATGGCATTAAGTTACGACGTGATACACCGAAACAGAACCATGGATTTAAGTTGCACCGTGTTGCACCATAGCAGTACTGCTGCCGGACGGGTGCAGTTGGACAGCTGTTGCTACACCGAATCACTGGTCAACTGGCTAAGACTGCCGGCTCTGCTGCAGTCCAGTTACTATCGCCGGAGAAGATGAAGACTCCGGCAACCTGCTACTGTCCCGGTGCCGGAGAAGATGAAGATTCTGTCATGACGTCATGTTGACGTTGCCGGATGACGCAATGCTAACGCAGTTGACGGCGTCAACTAGCGGCGTCGAGAATATTTTTCACTGCTGATGTCATCGACCACTTCACTGCTGAATGTACTTTCTGTTGACGTGGTACCTGACACGTCAACCGTGTTGCTGACATGGCACCTAACATGTCAGCATTGCTGCTGACATCGCGACTGACACGTCAGCATATTGTTGACGTGGCATTGTGCTGCTGACGTGACATATGTTAGTTAATGTTATATGCTGATGTGGCATGCTGACATGGCACTTTGCTGTTGATGTGGCAGTGGTGATGGGGCTCCTTACTTGCTTGGTTTGGACCTATGCACATGGGCTTCTATGTTTAGAGTGTTTGCAAGGCCTAGTTAGCCATACTTGGATAACAATAGGAGTACATTAAGCCCAATTAACCATACTTGGCTGATAGGAGGAGCTTTGCAGGCCTAAGTTAGCCCATTGTAGGTGTAGAATATTAGGGGTACAAATAATAATGTGTTATGCATCCTTTGTGGTGGTTTGCAAAATGGTTATGCATTCAATTTTCGAGCATTGTGCCTAAAGTGAAAGTATCATTTTTCTTGAAACGGAGTGAGTATATCGTTTTATTAGTTGCAACGGAAATTAGTTGATGCATAAACCAAAATATGGCTACATAAAGTATTATGTATCCTTTGTGGTGGTTTACATAAATTTAATATGGATATACATTTAATTTTTAAAAATTGTGTTTAAAATGACAAACACCTCCGAATTTTTTTGTACAAACTCTAAATTTGATATTGTTGTTTATACTCATTGCGTAGATTTTTTTAAAACCTTTCTAACGAGATAAAATTTGTAAAGTTCGGTTGATTCGCAAAAAAATACGTTTAACCGAACTCCTTGTATTAGAACAACACAAGTCCATAAGTTCGGTTCCTTCGCAAAATAAGGATATCACCGAACTTTAGTTTACGAAAATAATGAGAAGTCCACAAGTTCGGTTCGTTCGCAAAAATATTAAGTTTTCTTTGTAACCGAATTCTACCTTTGAAACTTCGTAACCGAACTCTACCTAATTCGCCAAGAAATAAATTTCGTAGTAACCGAGCGTTTGCCTAATTGCATATATGCATATATAATCCCAGTTCGGTTGATTCGCAAAATATGTTGAAGTTTGCGAACCAACCGAACTTCTAACACTAGGTTACTTTTAACCTGCGGTTCGTTGGAAACTTGGTTGCGTTGAAGTTTGCGAACTAACCGAACACACAAGATGTACCCAAATAAATTGTTAAGTTCAAAGTTCGGTTACCTACCATTTTATCCTAGGTAACCGAACATTACACTGTATGACCAAAACCTCCATTAACGAGAGAGTTCGGTAACCTGCGTGTTTGGAAAACGTAACCGAACTACATTTTCAGGTGTGTTCGGTTACATGTTCTTGACATATGGTAACCGAACTGGCCCAAATCTACATAAAAAATTTCATTTTTTTTGAAAGTTTGGAGCAATTCAACCAACATTATCTAAGTTTGAAGCATACCTGGGTACCCAAATACCCTTCCTCCGGTTGTGGTTGGTAAAATCCATCGTTTTTCATGTTTTCCTTCTTCATCTTCTAACTTTACTCTCTCAATAATTCTACTTCTTTAAAAAAAAATATCTGATTTTTTAATCTCACTAATTATCTTTAACTTAATCATCTCACCAATCATTACATTAACTATTATTAACACTAACTAATCATCACCCAAAATTAATCAGGAGGATAATTTAGGTATTAATATAAATATCTAGATAAGGGATGACTTAGATTTACTTTTAATGTCTTTACCCAAAATAAAACAATGATCCCCATAAAAGCTATGGTCCTAAAAAAATCGTTCTTCTCAAAACCTACGTTGTCTTGTTCTTTTTGGTCTCTCTCAACTTTATCATAGGCCAGCAGCCAGCTGACCCAGTACCCCATCCAAACAACGGTTGTGCTCTTGATTATTAACGTGCTCTCAGATCTCACTATTTTTTTATGCCTGGAGTAAAAGATTTCAACTCTAGAAGTCAGGAACAAAATAAATTTACTTCTTTTTCTTTTGCTTTTAAAAATTATTCTCAAATTTACTTCCAGTGTAATTTGTAGAAGTCGAACATTTACTTGTTAAGGTGTATCTAAACACCCAAATTAGCATATCTTAAGATAGCACCCGTGAGGCTTTGCAATGCATTGTTAACTTTCCTTGGCACCGTAATCATCATTTCTGGCCACCTTGTCAAAAGCTCTGAAATGCCTTGTGTGTTCCATCATACTCTAATCGACTTCTGATTTTCGTTGCTCCAACCAAAAAACTTAAATGGTAAAATTCCAAACTACATGTTACTGGATCTAATAATTTAGGTAACATAATCTCATATACTTCCATAAAGTACTTTCTTCCCACATCATTAACACATGTATCATATCTCTGCAAATATACTCCAATATTTTTTGCAAGAGCATCCAATGCTCTTGCAAGTTGCAAGCTTATAAAGAATGGAGAATCATTCTTTATCCGCATAAAAAGGGTAAATCCTGTCTGAAATTTTTTACAGCTTAAAACTGGCACTAAAGTTGATCTTATAAATTCTCATGTCGGCTTTTGGCAGGATTGAAAAATACCGTACCTAACAAAAACTGTCGTAGCCATGTGAAATCTTTGTTTTAAAGCAAAGGGGAAAAGCCAGAGGTAGAGTTAAACAAAAATAAATGGCTCATTTCAATCTTCTCTTGCGTACATTGAAAGTTAGTTATCTTTGTCGACATCAAAAAAGTAGAGAGAACAAAAGACACCAAAGGGAATGTATCCAGGAGGAGTAGAACCATGGTTTTTTTGAGGGGACCATGATTTTATTAGGTCACCTTCCCTATAGTGATAAGGGGTGCCCTAAAATGTTGAAATGACTAACTTACCCTTAACCTAATTTAATTTAAAATCAACCTAATAATCACCTATATATATAACCACCACCTCCTCCACCACCACCACCGATTACCACCACCACCACCTCCGATTATCACCACCACCAACCACCGATTACCACCACCACCACCACCGCCCACTACCGCCGATTACCACCACCCCCACCTCCGATTATCACCACCACCAACCACCGATTACCACCACCACCTCCTCCTCGCACCTCCACCACCGCCTATTTAAGAAATGTAACAACATCAGTGCAATCACAATTAAGTTCGGTTACATAATAATTTTATCGAGTATAAGAGACGCCAACCACAACCTGATTCTGCCATGGGACCACTCCGGAGGTATTTTCCAACAAACCCTTCGCTTTAATTTGATTTTGATTTCTTCAATCGAATAGAAATCATCAAAATAGGGTTTTAATAAGAGTTACAGAACCATGTTCGGTTAGGTCGATTTTCCAAAAAACCCTAGTTTACTAACCGAACTTCTTGAAAATGAAGAACACGAAGAACAATTCGGTTCTATTGGATTTAAAACTAAGTCAGCGAACTCTCTGTTCGGTTGTTCACAAAAAAATTTAAAATTACAAAGTAACCGAACTCCACCCTTAGAACCGAAAAAAACAAATCCAGTCTAACCGAACTGTGTTGTTGTGGTCACTATGTTGAGTTCCAAAATAACCGAACTTAGACAATAGAGTTCGGTTTGTTCTCAAAATATTCTAAAACTACAAAGTAACCGAACTTAGCCAATAGATGCTGGAACTTCACATTTTTTTTGTTTGTTAAGTTCGGTAACTTCACAATTTTATCGCAGAAACCGAACTCAGAGTTCGGTTGGTTAGCTGTTAGGTTCAAGTTTGCGAAAAACCGAACTTTGTAAACTTATATACTCTTATATTACGTAAAGTTCGGTTAGATCAAAAGTACATGAAGTTTGCGAACCAACCGAACATAACGCTGTAACTCCTAGAAATTATTAGAGAGTTCGGTAACTTGCGTGTTTGGAACAAGTAACCGAACTACACTTTCAGATGAGTTCGTAAACTTGTTCATCTCACGGGGAAACCGAACTACAGCTTCAGATGAGTTCGGTTACTTGTTCTTCATATAAAGTAACCGAACTGTTCAAAATCCAGTTCAAATCCGGATCATTTTGAAGATTAACCAATATTCTAGGAGAGGATGGAGATGAAGAATCAGATGAGTTTTCATCATTTGAATACTCAAACTTAGTGAATTGGAAAAAAAAAATCATTTTCCATGTTTTTCTCCTTCATCTTCTCTAACTCTACTCTCTCAATAATTCTACTCAACTAATAATAAACCCATCTTTTAATTTAATCTCACTAATTGTTTTTAACTAAATCATTCACTAATCATAACCTAAAATTAATTAAGAGGTTAGATTAGGTATTAAATAAATAACTAGATATGGTGTGACCTAGAATTACTTCTAATGCCTTTACCCAAAATAAAACCATGGCCCCCAAAAAAAAACCATGGTCCCCAAAAAATCGTTCAAAAAAACCCCTCTCTACCTGCTGATTTTAGGCCCATTGCCCTTACTAATGTCATCTACAAGGTTATTACTAAGGTTATTGCACAAAGACTTAAAATTCATCTAAATAATCTAGTAGATAATGCACACTCAGCCTTCATACCTGAAAGAATGATTATTGACAATATTGTAGCTGCAAAAGAGATATTTCATACAATGTCAAATTCTTCTTCTATAATAGGTGCTTTTGCACTTAAAATTGACATCAGTAAAGCTTATGATGAAGTGAGTTGGAGATTTTTAAGCCACTGCTTGAGATCTTTTGGTATTATTGGCAAGACCCATGATCTCATTATGAACTGTGTTTCGACTGCCTCTTTTTTCGCTTATTATTAATGGCCAAGCTGAGGGTTACTTCACCAGTGAAAGAGGTATTCGTCAGGGCTTCCCACTATCTCCGTATCTATACATTTTCTGCGCTCAAGGTCTGTCGTGGCTCATGCGAACTATGGAGAATAATGCTCTTTACAACGGGTACAAGATTTGTAGAATTGCTCCTTCAGTGTCCCATTTATTGTTCGCTGATGATCCCATTCTATTTGGGAACCTTGATGAACTGACCATCGACACGCTACAGAGTATTCTTGATATATATGCTGCCTGGTCAGGTCAATGTGCAAACATGCAGAAGTCGTCAATTCACTTCAGCAAAGGAGTCAGACCCAACAGAAGAACTGAAATTGCTAACAGGCTAGGGGTGAAACAGATGCATATTAACGACAAATATCTTGGCCATAAGCTTCTAAAGTCATCCTACAAAATTGATTCTCATGATTTTCTTAATGATAAATTCGACACTAAGCTGGAAGGTTGGAAGCGAATTCACTTAACCTATGCAGGAAGAACCATCATGATCAAGCATGTCCTTGGGCTCATACCTCCGTACTATATGGCGACATCCATGATACCTAAGAAGGTGCTGGAAAGACTTACCAGAACTATGAGAAACTTCTGGTGCGGCCATGCTAGAGAGGTAAGGAAAACCCACTTTATCAACTGGAAACAATTTGAAAAAGCAAAAGATGTACGTGGGTTAGGAATTAGAACTCTGCAACACTTAAATAGAGCCATGATTGCTAAACTTGTCTGAAAATTCCTAGAAAATGATGATTGTCTGTGGTGTCAGCTTATGAGGGCTAAATATCTCCAAAAAGAAAACTTCTAGGAAATGACGAAACCCCAAAAATGTTCCTCTAGATGGTCTGCTATGTTAGGTTGCAGAAGTGAGGTGAAGGAAGGGTGTTGTTGGGAAGTTGGTAATGGAGAGAAGATGCATATCAAGACTGATCCTTGGATTCCGAAACTTCATCACAGGAGGCCTATCCCCAATTTGCATTCAACAGAGCAGCCTGTTTTAGTTAGTGAACTTATCCTACAGAACCCTCCAAGGTGGGATATAAACAAACTCCAGCTATGCTTCCAGTCGCATGAAGTCGAGACTATATTGGATATCCACTTACCTAACATCAGTGAAGAAGGGACTGAGGATAAATTACTTTGGCTTCACCATCCTAATGGGGTCTTTACAGAAAAATCCTTCATCAAAACTTTAAATGACATAACTCCTTCTTCTTCTCATTATGGTAATGTTGAAAATATTCCTTGGAAGAAATTCTGGCAGGTAACGTTTTGGCACCCAATCTTCAAATATTTGCTTGGAGAATCCTTAATAATGGTATTGTAGTTAGTAGCAGGATGATGACATATTTCAAATATATTAATACAGAGTGCAGGATGTGTAATGGTGTTGTTGAAACTTTGAAACACTTGTTCCTATACTGCCCTGTATCTCAAGCTGTTCTTTTTGCTTCTCACCTGATTCTCAGAATTGATGCAAGCCTAAATCTCTCAGTTCACCACTATATCAAGAGTTGGTTATTAGAAGGTGGAGACTACTCAAAGTTAAAAATGGGGATTTGTCTGTTCTGGAGTATATGGAAGACCATGAATAACATAGTCTTCAACAAAGGCACTGTGCATATTCAGAAAATGCTTCAAGAGGCTTATTACTGGTTCCACCGTGATACCAATATTCAAGACGATACCACTCTGCCTTCTGAACAAGACTTACTAGACTCTGCCGAGACTGTTTGGTCCCCTCCCACTCAGTCAAAAATGAAAATAAATTTTGATGGTGCTGCGAAGTAGTGGCAAGGAACTACAATTGTGAGTTTAATGGGTGTGAGACACAAGTTTTCGCATTCAGCACCCCTGTAGAAGCTGAAGCTCATGGTGCTTTGGTGGGAATTGAGCTTGCCATCAGCAAGGCTATGAGGCACATTATCATTGAAGGTGATTCACTCACTGTGATCAATTCTCTTAGGTACAATAATTTCCCAGTCCCTTGGCGTATTAAGAATACTATTGGAAAAATCAAAGACAAGCTAGGGAAATTTACGTTTGTTGATTTTAACTTTATCAAAAAGGAAGCCAATTTCATGGCTCATTCCTTAGCAGCTTATGCTGTTTAGAACCAACTGTCTAATCAGTGGTTAACCTCTCCTCCTTCTTGTATTACTCACTTGTTTAGTGAGGATTCTTCTTCTTAGCTTTTGTTTTTTTGTTGGTTTTTGTTTGTTAACCTTCAAAAAAAAAAAAAAAAAAGATTATTTTGAGTTTTGGACTTGTTGTCCAATTTTATTTTGTAGGAAATACCAATTGGTCATACAAATAATATATTAGAGAGAGTCTAGTCCAATTGACCTAGTCAATTGTCTGTTTGGTCCTATTTGGTAATATAAATTATAGTTTGGTCCTAGGGTGATGTCATGGATGATGTAAATGTCATCTTGTAGTGGCAGAAATACCCTTTTGGATAAGGACCATATATATAGTCAAAAAGTAAGAGAAAAAGAATCGTTCTCAGATTTACTTTCTCTCTCCTATATTTTCATATCTAGAATCTCTCTCTTTTTCTTTTTTATTTTCTTCCTGCTAGTGATGAAGAAGATGAAGATGATGATGAACGATTCTCTCTTCTCTTTATTTTTTTCTCTGCTACTGATGAAGAAGATGAACGATGAACGATGATGACGATGAATACGGTGAAGTTTTGCGCTTTTTTTTTTTTTTTTTTTTTGTTTTTTGCTTCTGTTTTGATGATGAAGACGGTGAGGTTGAAGATTCTGCTGCTATTTATGATGATGATGAACCTTTATCATCTTACATGCTTGGGTAAGTTTCGGATCTACAAAAGAAGATGAAGATGACGGAGTTCATTTCTGGAATGAACTCTGGTTTGTGATGAAGATTTTGATGTTTTTCGTCTGTTGTTGCTACTGATGATGGAGAGGATGAAGATGATGAAGATGAGTTGTTGTTTCTGATGAAGAAGATGAAGATGACGAAGTTCATTTCAGGAATGAACTCTGGTTTGTGATGAAGATTTTAATGTTTTTTCTTGATGAAGATAGATTTATGTTTTTCTTCGTCGCTGTTGCTGCTATTGTTGAAGATGGTGAATTTGATGAAGGTCATTCTTGAAATGAATTCTGTTTTCTTTTGAAGATGATGATGAAAACGATGAAGATGACGATAGATTTATGTTGAAGATGACGATGGAGACGATATATCTTGATTTTTTGATGTTTGCTGCTCGTGTTGAAGATCTTGAATTTGATGTTGTTGTTGATGATGAAGAAGAAGAAAACGATGACGACGATTTCATGGATGTATTGCTGCTACTGTTTGAATTTGAAGACAACGAAGATGATGAAGATGCAGTTCATTTCTACGAATGAACTCTGATTTTTATGGATTTATTTTGTGTGTGTGTTCATGTAAAAAATGAACTCTGTTTTTTTAGGTTTTTAATATGGAGTTCATTTCTGGAATGAACTCTGTTTTTTAGGTGATTATACGGAGTTCATTTCTGGAATGAACTCTGTTTTTTTAGGTGATTATATGTAGTTCATTTCTGGGAATGAACTCTAGTTTTTTAGGTTTTTTATGTGGAGTTCATTTCTGGAATGAACTCTTGTTTTTTTTATGTTTTATATGGAGTTCATTTCTGGAATGAAATCTGGTTTTTTTATGTTTTATATGGAGTTCATTTTTGGAATAAACTCTGTTTTCTTAGGTTTTTATATGTAGTTCATTTCTGGAATGAACTCTGATTTTCTTAGGTTTTTATATGGAGTTCATTTCTGGAATGAACTCTGGTGTTTAGGTGATTTCTGAAAAAATAAGTAGAAATTAACAGGAGTTCATTTTGACGAATGAACTGCTATAAAAAATAAGTAAAATTAATCCGGAAGGGTATTTTTGTCCATTTAATATTTTTAAATAATTATGGACCAAACAGTAAAGGCGTTTGACCAAAGGACCAAACTGACATGGGCCCACCTAAAAAAGGACCAAACGATAATTTTTCCTTTGTTTTTGAGCTGGTGGGCTTTTTTTTTTTTTCTTTGGGCCTTTGGGCATTGCAATTTTGTTACTCTTTGGTGATCTAAAGTTGACATAGAAAAACAAACAAAAAAAAAAAGAGAAAAAAAACTGACTTTCATGAAATTTTAATACTTCTGGTCGACAGTTAACTACACAACTTAATTAATCGAAACACATGATAATATTTTCCTTTACAGATTGTAGATAAGCGTTCAAGGAGCCATCATTTATCCGGTTTTGACTCTGAATTGAGGTAGACGAAACAAACATTGTAATTTTGACAGGTCCAAATGGATCCATTTATCAATCAATGATGGGCAAACGGGATAGGTAAATGCTGACATTTTTATGGGCTTAGTACGTCCCAGCAATAGTTGTTCGACTGTGTTTTGTCTGTTCGCCTATAACTTGGAAGGGTGTTACGAGGCATAATGAAAACTTTTGAGGCTTACTCACCAATGACAAAATACAGTCCCCCTTAGGAAGTAAAACCAACAACCTCTCATCCACTATTTTTAAATAATGACAATAATACCCATTTTATTAATATTTCTTTAAGGAAACGGTTTTTTATTTTCTTTTTTCTTTCTTCTTTTCATTTTTAATTTTTAATGAAAAAAAATTAAAAATTAAGTTTATTTAAGTTTTAGAAAAAAAACATTTTAAATTTACTTATTAAACAATTTTTAAAAAAAGTAAGAAAAACAATTTTAAAAAAAAGCAAGAAAAACATTTTAAATTTACTTAAATTTTTATAGAATTAATTAAGTTTTTTCGTTAAAAAAAATAAAATAATAATATTTTAGAAAAAAAATGAAATAGAAAAAGTATTTAAGAAATCTAAGAATAAGAAAAAAATAAATAAGAAAGAAAGTAGAAAATATAAAAATTAAATAATTAAATTAAATAAGTAAACTAATAAATTGATCAAGGCCATCTAAGTAATTTAACTAGCCGTAGGACACCCTTTATCAGCCAACACTAGTTAGGGTAATTATTTTGTATGCCTCCAAATTTTTGAGTATGCCTCAAAACAACCTTCATAACTTGGCTGCCCACGTCTAACTAATTCAATTAGAGGTGTAAAACGGGCCGGCATAGCCCAGCACAACATGCTACATGTCATGCCAGAAATTATTGTGTACCGTGTGGTGTCATTCTCGAAGGCTTGTTGTAATGTGTCACAAAAACATCGTGTTCTGTCATGTTCGGTTGTGCTGTCTCGACATATTTATAATTTTCAAAGTAAATATTTTCCAGATATTTAGATAATTATATGGTGTTGTTATATGAATAATTTAATCTAACGAAAATAAAAATTCAAAAATTGGTTAGAGTAAACACTCTTTTGTAAAATACACGCAAAATGTGTTGTATTCTACCTTATTTTGTAGTCTTCCATGAAGTTACCGTACTTGGCATTGCTGGGCTAGGCTCAAATTTTAGCATGTTGTGTTGTTGTACTTTTGCTGGCACGACCCAGTTTGCACGATTAATAACATGGAAAAATTAGGCGCAGGTCCAAAAAATAATATTCTCATTGTGAGGCCCACAATTAATTTTAGGTACCGTGACACCCATAATTATTTAAGTGACACCCATAATTATATGAAATTATTAAAAATGTCTGCATGAAGGGTTATGCATCAGGGGTATAATTGGAAACACAACTTGGATATAACATATCTAAAAATCCGCGCCTTGGAATTTTACAAATTTTATATCGTTGGAAATCTTTTTAACAGAGCTGCGCAACGAGTACAAACAAGAATATCAAATTTTTGGTTTTCACGAAAAATCGGAGGTGATCATCATTTTAGGCAAAATTTTCGAAAAATTGATACATAACTATTGTGCAGCCACCAAAAAAGATGCATAACACATTCTCAGACGCATAACGAATTATGCAACCATTTTCTCCACTCCTAACAAATTATGCATTTGGATGACAAAGTTATACATCTATAACAAGTTATGTAACCATTGTTTTGGTTGATTTTAGTGCGTACATAAAAAAATTGATGCATAATGCAGTATGCATCCATATTTTTGGATGCATATCAGGTTATGCATCTATTTTCTCGATGCATAAAAGATTGTGCAACAATTTTCTCGATGCATAATGCATTATGCAGTCATATTTTCGGATGCATAACAGGTTATGCATCCATTTTCACGACTGCATAACATGTTATGTAGATATTATTGTAGGTGCATGACAAGTTACGCAGCGTTATGTTTTGTTGGTTTCAATACTAAGAAAAAATAGTTGCATAACGTGTTATGCAACCGTTTTCTGGACTGCATAACAAGTTATGAAAAAAAAAAGTTGCAGAACGTGTTATGCAACTAATTTCGAGAATGCATTACAAGTTATGCAACAAATTTTGTAGATACATAACCTGTTAAATTCACACCTCCATTTTCTTTTAAATGACATCACACGCACACCAAACCCATTTGCACTTCCATCTCCTTTGCCTTGCCACTGCAGCATCCTTTTAGCTCTATTTTCTTTTAAATGCATAACCCATCGAAATCAACACCACCATTCCTAACTCACTTCACTGATCCATTCATCAATCCATTTGTTCATAGCTCAATCATGACAGCAACCACCATTCCTTATATTATTGCAACCACCCATTCCCATTTCCTTGCAACCACGGTTCGTAGAAGCTGCAATATCCAATTCAATTACAACCAAGTATTTCAAAACTCGTCTATTCAAGCTTCCTGTACTGCCACCAATACCAACTTCCTTGTCTGCATCATAATGTACCCAATAGATCTCTAAATGCATGTTTATCACCCGTCTTAGTACAAAAAAAAATAATGAATGCACTTTCTAATAACAAAAGAGCATAACATGTCAAACTATGGAGAATAGTCATGGTCCACAAAGGCTAATTATCCTGTTGCACCAAAATCCACAAGTAGATTCCATAGAAAGAAGAGCGGTGGAACCCAAAATTTATCAAAATGGCATTGCATGATGCTTCCATCAGTGCTTGGAAGTTAAATGCCACACACCATTACGTTCTGCACTTCTTATATACTATATCAAATTATCCACTTCATTCAAGAATTTCCACACAATTGAATTTACCTTCAATGAAGCCATCAACATCATACTAGTTGCTTGAAGTAAGATCCCGTTCTTATTATGCCCACAAACCTAGACATAAACACGGCGGTAAGATTGATAACTCTCTTTACTAAATGACATATGTAAATTAAGAAAATGATGACTAATTACATGTTTCAAAAGTGATGGCAGCTCATGAACTCCATCTGGAATCTCATTATTTACAATTGCATGATCATTACCTCTGCATTTTAAAAAATGACGATCATGGGTCAATTTGAACATTAAGGTAATAAACCAAACAGTTAGGTGACAAGTTAAAAAAAAATTGAACAAAAACCAACACTACAAGAAAAGTTGGATTAAGCGACCAGGCATTTTTGGTTGGAAAAGCCCATATTGAGTCGCTCTATCCCTTAAAGCGACTTAATTTGGCTCTCGCTCTGTAGTTGCAAAAGGTGGGATTTCAACAAGTCTAGAGCAGCTAGGCAATCGCTTTAGTAATCAAGCAACTATCATGTAGCGTCTTTTTTCTTAATTGTTTCATGGCTAGACCGACCTTCTTAGAGCAAGTAAAATAGTGATCGCTTTATAGCTAGACCACCCAAAATACAGCAAGTGAAACGCTGATCACTCCATAGATACACCAACGATCATAGAGCAAGTAAAACGCCGATCGCTTCATAGATAGACCAACCATAATAATAGAGCAACTGAAATACCTGAAGTTGGTTGCTTACGTTTTTGAGCTACCAAACTTTTTGCCGGCTACATCTGTTGATATCTGGCCGATTTCGATTTAGATAATCCCAAATTTAAATTTAAATTACAATTAAAATTGATACTAAAACAAATTATGAACCAAAATAAAAACTGAATCAAGTTTTTTTATATCACATAGATCAATTTCCATCATTTCTTAAAAGAAAGACAATCTTTACAGGAACAAAAAGATTAAAAATACAAACTAATCATTTCTTTAAAAAATGATGATTACAATTTCCTTAATTTTGAAATAAAAAATGAACACTCCTTCAACTTTGTAGCACCAAGCTCATAATAAGAGATTCATACTGCCATCATTCTTGTGTTTAAGTTCCTCTCTGATCATTCATCATTGGGATCTTGATGGAGTACTCACACTCTAATAACATCATGAAAGGAATCAAAAGCACCGTGAGGGATTAGGCTGTAGCATGAGGGAAGTGATTCACATGATTATAGTCAGGAGATGGTGGATATATTTAAGAATACACATAGAACTGCATATTTCAATAATTTGGAGGAGATCCAAACAGTAAACAAGGCGTACCATCTAAAAAGTGAGGGCGAGAGTACATAACATAACTCTCATTGTCTGACAAATACATGGTGTCAAATTGATCCTGTATGAAAACATATAACCATGAATGTCAGCAAAACCATCAACAACATATCATAAAATGTAAAAACTGAAACGAGCTACGTGCTTTCAGGGAAATTTCTTGCATAATTGATGATGAGTGGACATTGTATATCTCACCTGTTGTATACGTTGACATACATTATCCCCCACTGATCATAAAGTCATCTGTTGTAAGCAGTGTAAACAACCAATCTGATTTAGACAATGAACCAACATATAAAACAATCTCATTCATCTATATAAAACAATCTCATTCATACAGTAGTTCCATGGCCTTGTAAATTTAATTTTATCAATAACAACTAACAGTGGAGATGTGTAAGCTTATTTACCCATGGGGAAGGAAGAATGCGAGCCCCAACTTGAGCAAGCTTATCACTGGTTTTTATTCCAGATTTCTTAGCGAATGGGTCCTCGTAATAAGCATTGTGGCGAACATTCTACAACAAAAACTTATTGCAAACAATCTTCAGGTAAAGAATACTGAACACGCAGACAATGCAGTAATTCCTAAAAGTATACAAACTCGGCATAATATTTAGCTAAAATGCCAACATTACCTGCATAATATCTTTCACCCTTTCCCGTGGCCGCCCACATGTAACCTTCAAAAGAGCAGTTATTTGACGTTCATCGAGTCTTTTCGAGTACCTCTGACCCTCCACAATTTTACAAACCTGCATCGAAAAATTTATAGCACATTAAATGAAATGCATAAAAACTCCAAAGCTACAGAAAAAAGCTTGAGCATGTATCAACCTCCATGGAAATATGATTTGGCCTTTGTTGATTTCTAACTTGCAAACAGGGAAAATGTGTTCATTGAATAGAAAACCCATAAGTCTGCTCATACTTCCTCCATGAGTTACTTCAACCTTCACACCTCTAAGGGCCTTCTTGATATGCAGTCCAAAACCCTCACGCGAAGACCCTAATCCAGTGGGTTAATCCCAAGCTGAACTAAGCATGGTACTGGTACATAAAGCCATATTACAATGCTATTAGAAACAAAAACAATCTCATAAGAACTAACGTAAGGAAGTAGTAGTAACAGAAATAGTGAAATACTAAATGTACCTTTGTTCATTGATATTACCACCCATCCAAAGTAATGGAAAGAAGCTTCCACCATTGTTTACACTCCCACCACCAGTGCTGAGTGATGTGAAGGTTGATATCTTTGAGGATGATGAAGGCAACACTAAATGGAGACTAAATTAACGGACAATTTCCAACTGATTTGAGTCATTTCGGCTTATGCACTGCTCCTATTACTTAAATCCTTCCGTTATGTTAAGGATTTGGGAATTGTTCCTCCCTTGGAAAACTATATTCTGGACATTTGTTGCAGATTCCTATTGAGAACTAATTTGCCCTGTTCCTGCAATTAACCACTTGCATAAATTAGCAAACCAACACAAGGTAATTGAGAAAATGTAAGAAGTCAAGCGACTTAAATTTCAACTCGTCAGAATTGCAAAACACTTCTACCTGGCAGAGAATAGTGCAAGGGATCACCTCGCCAAGACTTTGTGATAATCCCCTTCTAGCTCATCCCAACGTAAACACTATGAAAGAAACAAAAATGAATAAGTGACTACGAATGAAAGACTAAACCATATTCAATTCACCAAAACTTTAACAGCTTTACCCTCATCTCTCATGCTAACAATACAGAGAAAGACCTACTATAATCAACCATATTATCAAAGGCTACTGTAATCCAACTATATTATCAAAGAACTTCCTTCAAGTTACTGAATGAATTACACTATAAATCACTCCAAAATAATTATTTCTCAGAGGAATACTAACAAACACATAATAAGCATGGAACAAAATGTTTATCAAACAATCAAAATGAGATGCTTAAAGCCTCAGACAAGTATTACTAAAAAATCAGAGAAAAAAATCCCTAAAAACATTGATTTCTTTAGTTTCTTAAGCATTTTACTTTTAAGATCTTTCTAAGACCGAACTTCAGTGTTTGTATGGCCACGAAAAGAAAATTATAAACATTAAAAATGATGGGTTTTAACGACAAAAGGTATCTTATACTGGATGCCAATTCTAGCTCCCTCCAGACAGCAAATTACCTGCTCAAATAAAATACCAAATGAATTACTCATTTCTTCAAATTTGATAACATAAAAGCACCACAAGCTGGAAATCAGACTTGACCATCAACTCTAGCATATTATGCAAACAGAAAAAGTCATATTCACTAAATTACTATATGTCTTGGATAAAAGAATACCTTATTTCCTGCTCTATAAGTAATTTTCCCATGGAAGTGAGAATTCAATGCCATGCTAGCATCCCCCTGCATTGCTTTTCTTTCTAACTCCATGTGAACCTGATACAACAAAAATGATCGAGCTTATTAGCACACTTGAACTGTAGCTGACCAATTAAATCAATTTAAATGAACATTTAGCATGCAATGCAACTAAAGCATGTTCACCATAGTGGTTTAAGTAATGCACCACATATAATGATTAAGCTTTCCTTTTATTAACTACAGTAAGTATTGAGAAGAACAGTACCCGCTTCCTAACTGTAGATAATAGTCCATCATTCCACTGTTCGCCATTTAAGTGTCTCTCTGCAAATGAAGAGACTCTAATTTTTCATCTTGCTTATTTACAGTTCCTACTTCATTAAGCATGCACTTACTTTATTCTTTGCCTTCGCAGACAACTCGGTCCTCACCATTTTTGAAAACGTACAACTACAAAAACAAGTCCAAAATTAGAAACAATAACTGCAGCTTTTAACAAATGCAAAATGCTATGGGATTTCTAGATTTTTACATAGGGTGCTTGATACACTATGGCTTCTAACCGCACTAATATAATATAACAAAGATCTAAACACTCCAACAATGAAATAGAAATATCACTTTTAACATAACTTTCAAAGACTACATAAAAGTAATCTTTTATGATCGTAATCCTTCTACTAGCAAACTTTAACACAAAACTTAATCTATTTGAGTTCATTCATGATAACTGAACCCAAACTGGAAAATACTAACTGACAGTAACACCAGTATATCAACAACAACACCAACATTTTGAAAAATACTACAAGCTCTGGAAAATCTAGATGTAATATCTAGCAATACCAACAAACACAAGCAAGAGCAATAAACACAAAGCAAACCAGCAACATGAATCATTATCAAAATAACAGAAAACATAAGCGACATAAAAACAACCATGAAATTTTAGAAAGAGCGGAGCAAACAACACCATTAGAGAATGCAAGACAGAGTATCAAAATAGCAAGATCAAATTTATTCAATCCATGCCAAAGCAAACCAGTTTTGTAGAAGAACGAAGCTAAAAATCCATACTTTTGGGTTTAGGGAAAAACTAAATAAGATTAGAGCTTTTAAATAAGATTCACCAAGCTTTTTTCATGTTATGTTCACATTGAATGTCTTGTTTAGGGATTATAGATCACCATGAAGATATACAGAAGGTCCTAGTCTCGCAAACGATATTATATTCTTCAATTTCCAAAAACGAAATCGGAAAATTAACCAATTTATCCAATTTATTACTAAAAACCCTATAACTTGCAAATTCAGCAGCTAATCGAACCCTAGATTCCTCATATGTTCTCGAATTAAGGGAAAAATCAAATTAGAACTCTGTAAAATTAACAGTAAAATCAAACTAAAAACCAATAATTTTGGTTCTAGGGAAAAACTCAGCAAATCAAATAAAAACCCTAGTTTCAAGGAAAAAAAAACAATATCTATTAGAACTCTAAATCATAAATAAATCAAACAAAACGGAAGAAAATAAACCCTAATCAGGAAATTTCTACCTGAGATTGAGGTTTAAATCAGAAATCGGCAGAGGGTTTGAGGTAAGGTTGATATCTTGATTGGGTTTGATTTCTTATTGTTCGATTGGATTTGATTTCTTAATGCTTGATGAGGTTTTTCTTCTCGGAGACAGAGAGAGGAAGAAGAGAAAGAAATGAAAAGGAAGGTGAATGAAACTCGTTAAGGAAGGAGATGTTGATCTGTGGCCGTTAAAAGAAATGTTTTATTATGAAACCGTTAGATTACATTAGGATTTTGACTTAAAAAAAATCTAGTAGGACGGGGTGTTTGGGTGGGGAAACACAAAATCTGTATGAGTTTATATGTAGCCGTTAGATCAAATTTTAGACAATCCCATTGGTTTAAGAAGTGCATACGGATTGAGAAATTTAGTTAAACCAAACACAGCTACCAACCGTTAGATTGGCAATGATTTTATTTCCATAAATTTGGTTCGTTGGATTAGAAATAATTACCATAAAACCATTTTAACACACAATTTCTATGTGTTTATTTCTTATACGATCAAATTGAAGTGGTTCTAACTCCAAATTTAGCAGGCTATATCATAGAAACTCGTAAAGATGGATTTCATGTGTCAATTCTAAATTGAAATGTGTTTATACCTTATTTTGATTTAAAACTATCATACAGATCAAGGAGAGTGTGTTTTCTTTGTGCTTTCTCTTGGTGCTTCCGATTTGTATTTCGACTAGGCGCTTAGGTCATGAAGTAATTTCGACAAGTCGTACAGGTCATGAAGTAGCTTTAGTTCACACTGGTAGACTCAGGTTATAAGATTACTAGATATGGACCATATAATTCCGAATGGGTTCAGATTTCAAACTTAGTATGATACATCATCGAAATCGATAAATATGAAACTTAGGTGTCGATTCGAACTTCAAATATGGTATAACGGCATACAAACTATGAACCAAAAATCTCCGAGAGGGTTCTGGCTTCAAACTTAGCATGATACATCATCGAAATCAATAAATATGAAGCCCATTGTCGATTCGAACTTCAAACAAACCCTTTTCTGGCGACTTCGAGAAATAAAGTGCCTTTGAGCTCAAAATGTCCTGGAGTGGAGTATTGTAGTCAAAAACTTCGTCAGAACAATGAATCCGATCATTTAAAGGTTAGATTCCATCTGAATATTCTCTGAAACCTTAAACAAACCCTTTTCTGGCACTTCGGCGACTTCGAGAAGAAAGTGGCAACGAGCTCGAAACCTGACTGGGAGTTGACTACTATAAGTCGGAAACTTCGTAATAATGATAAATACAACCATTCAGAGGTAAGATTTCATGGAATATTCTCTGAAACCTTAAACAAACCCTTTCCTGGAGACTTCAAGAAAGAAAGTGGCTACGAGCTCGAAACCTGGCTGGGAGTTGACTACTATAAGTCGGAAACTTCGTAATAACGATGAATCCAAATATTCATATATAGGTAAGATTCAACGGCATACAAACCACGAACTGTCAGTGTCTGAAGTGGTTTTTAACTCCAATTTTTGCAGGATTTATCATAGAAACTCGTAAAGATGGAGCTCATGTGTCACTTCTAGCTTCAAATGTGATTCGAGAGATAATAAGAGGAAAGGGAAGTTATGTGAAGGAAAGGGTTTTCTTGTAGTAGTGGTTTTGCGGTTGATTACAAAGAGGAGAAGTGAGTTAAATCTCTGTATACCGAAGATTTGATTTGCAATAGGTTTTTCGCCATGGATGGAGGTGGTGGTGGTGCTGTGAAAGAAGAAAAGAGGTGGGTTGAAGACAGAATACAATGAGTTTTTCACTTATTTAGATTAGATCTCTGCGGATTTGAGAGAGTAAAGTGAAGGATGGTCATACGGATTAGGATATCTTTGGACAGTAGGGATTTAGTTAGGGCTTCTCATACGGATCAAGGAAAGTGTGTTTTCTTTATTTTTTTCTTTGTGCTTTCTCTTTGTGTTTTTGTGCTTTCTCTGTGTGTTTCCGGTTTGAATTTCGACTAGTCACATAGGTCATGAAGTAATTGATACTATTCATTATCGATAAATATGAAGGTCAGTATCGATTTGAACTTCAAATTTGGTATAACGGCATAGAAAGTATGAACCACGATGGTCCGGGAGGGTTCTGGCTTCAAACTTAGCATGATACATCATATTTATCGATAAATATGAAGCTCAATATCGATTCGAACTTCAAATTCGGTATAACGACATAGAAACTATGAACCACGAAGATTTAGGAGGGTTCTGACTTCAAACTTAGCATGATACATCATCAAAATCGATAAATATGAAGCTTTATGCCGACTCGAACTTCAAATTTGGTATAACGACAACGAAACTAAGAACCAAAAATCTCTAGGAGGGTTATGACTTCAAACTTATAAGGATACATCATTGAAATAGATAAATATGAATCTCAATGTCGATTCGTACTTCAAATGTGGTATAATGGCATACAAACTATGAACCACGAAGCTTCAGGAGGGTTCTGACTTCAAACTTAGCATGATACATCATCGAAATCATTAAGTATGAAGCTCAATGTCCATTCGAACTTCAAATTCGGTATAAGACACTATCATACTACTTGAATCAGCTTTGTCATTGATACCACCGCCCCTTTTTTCAAATTCGGTATAACACACTATCATACTACCGAACTTCAAATTCGGTATAAAAAACTATCATACTTAATTTAACTTGTTATCCATCAATCTTACCCAATATTGTTGGACCTCATTCAGTTTCTCTTAGATAGATTGGTTTATCTAGTTATCCATTATTTTAACTGAATGTCCATCGACCTTTGTGTATTTCACCCTTAATATATCAATGTTATCCAATTCGCTCGACCTTAGTCAATTTCTCTTACATAAATTGGTTTATCCAGTTATTCATTATTTTAACTGAATGTTCATCGGTAGTTCACCGAGGATGGGAACTACTGACAGTAAATCGGGAGAATTGACCAAGTTCCACCGATTTTTTGAAAAAAAGGAATTAATGATATAATTTTAAAATTTTCAAGGTTTTGATAAAACACATATATCAATTTCATGTTAAATCATAGGAATCAGATTTTTCCTATTCATTCTTTTCTCTGTCCCAAATTTTTTTAATCACGAAATTAGGATATAAATAGTATTTAAGATCATACAAAATTGTGCTAATTACAAAACGAACAAGGAATACAATTTTTCAAATTTATCTGGCCAATAGAAAGCCAAGAGCTAGGTAATGATTGGAACAAATTCGGTAATTACCTTCGGTTTTCAATTAGATAGAATTTCGAGTAATGTATTAGAAATGGACGGGAATGAACAAGTGAATTATTATAGTAGAAAATATGTAGAACATATAAATTTTGGATTGAATACTATGAATGTGTATAAATCAATTGAATGAAAATGATTAGCAAAATGAGAAAGAATGGGAAACCCACCTCGTAAAATTACTATAGAACTTCTATTGGAAACCCACCTCGTAAAATTTCTACAAATCAAAATTAAACATCTCAATATCAAACATCAAACACTAGATTGGTGATCGCTTGCATTTCCCATTATTAGAATCATCCACTTTCTTTTTCTGAATTGGTGGTCGCTATACCTTGGTTGCTGAGACAGGTTTTCAGCAGCCAAACATATTTTGAATTGCTGATACATGGTAGCTTGAAGTAAATAACTACTAACCTACTATTACACTCGCTATGTAGTACTGGGAAAAATGCTGGAGCAACCCACAAATTTAATTAGTAGCTATGATTTAATGGGAGCATGTTAATAACAGCCAAAGTTTTTGGTAATTGCAAACATGGTTGCTTAACTATTAAAGCGACCAAAATTTTGAGATCTTGCTAAGATTTTGGTCGTTTAAACCAAGTTTTCTTGTAGTGCAACTTCCTTGTCTGCAATATCCAACAACAAACCCATATCAATATCAACTCCAATTTTCGTTCGATTAATGGTCACGAGTAAGCCCTAAATCTTCTTCGTATGAATCTGATAACAGCTTCACCTATTTCTTGAAACAACACCAAGTTCAAACTCCTTAATCAGCCCTAACTTGGGATTTCTATCACCATTATCTGTAGCTTCCCAACCATTTTTCTTATCTGTGATAACCTTGCGAGATCAGAGATAATCATCTCAAATTGCTCTATGAGAAGAAATCAAAGTTTTCAATTCAATGAAAACATCTCAGATTCGTCCACAGAAGGTAGAGATTTGATTTTTCTGCAATTTGAGATAGAAATCGAAACGCTAAATGAAGCCAACACCGATTAAATATTTGTAGTGAAGAAAAAGACGACGAGATTTTGCCGATGTATACCCTAGAAATATTTAGATGATTATCTCTGATCTCGTAGTTCCCCTTTTTATCTCTCGTTTTATGAACAAAGAAAAGAAATCTAGGAATAACATAATTTTAGAAAATCTGGGTGTGGAAGAATTTTCATCGTGAAAATGGGTGCGCGCATGTAGATTTCTGGACGTGAGTTTCACAGTGGAAAAAATCTGAAGAATGGGTCTGTCTGTAGTTTTCACTAATAACATTCATATTTCCAATGCAGTACATTGGGAAGAAACATGGTACAAATTAGCTCAAACAGTATATTCTACTTCAAAGACGCAGGAGGCTTTGCCTTTAAACACTCGCTGATTTTGCCGACGCTAAGCAATCCAGAATAGAGCAGGACCTAAGAATAGCCAAAATTCATACCCCTTGAAATCTTATTTCAGTCATTGAGAAAAAAAAAAAATCTAAAATGGAGCTCGGTAGTCGGCCCCAACCATGTCCAATCTGACATATTTGGTTTTAGTAATTGCCACGCTTGGGTAGTACAAATTATCAATTGTCCCTCACTCTATTTAGCCATACCTACCAGAAAATGCAGACAGCAGTATGACGAACTTAACGGTGAATTTACAGGATTGTCTTAAATTAACAATAACAAATCAACATCATCTAGGATTACTGGTAAGTATTCCTTAATCAACCTTATAATCGGGTCCTTGAGTTTTTAAGCTAATTAGTAGTAGTTTAGGTTCAGTAAAGAAAATTTAGAATACCCTAAGAAACACAAATTGCTTATTAATGTTGCGTAACAAATTATTTTGGTGGGGCCACCAGAATAGTATTAATATTACAACAGCTCAACTGTGAAGAGAAATCAATAATTAGTCAAATTTGGTGTATAGTGAATGAATTGAAGTAAGAGTAGGACTAGACACACTGGACGTGATAAATTTAGGTCAATGGTGGAATTTCTTCTTTGGTTCATCATAATTCTGTACTGCAGTATGTGAATGCATTCGGTTGAACAATTGAATAGGTCTTAGCTTGTATACTGTACAGTTCAAAACCAGACCGAGAAAACTACTTTCAACCATAGTGTTGATAAATGATAAATATGTGGTCTGGTTGGAGAAATTCAAACCCTACCAATGTTTTCACACTAGATATCACAGCGGTCCCTAACATGTAGTACGATGAATTGCTATTCCTTCAATGATACAATTCTATGAGACCAACCTCTTTGAAGGTAAACGGCATTGAAGACTCCAAATGATTTCTCTCTTGACAGATTAGGATGTATGCCAACTGGGTTATTTGCATAATTACATGGACTTAATTGTACAGTTAACCACTTCACTTTTCTTAAGGAGGGGAAATATTTGAAGATTTCTAGGTTGAGATTGGGTAACAAAGTTTAACTGCATAAAGTCGACATACTAATAAGACAATTAAATTTAATAATGTGACTAAACCTCCATTATTGCTATGTGAAAATTTATTTAGATTAAGCAGTATGTCAGTCCAACGGTAGTTTTCTCGATTGCATTACATTGACTATTGATTATTAGCCACTTGATTAATGGTGTTCTCCCCCATGTACAAGTTGGTGCCGTTCAACTTGGATGTGTACAGCTACCTGTATTTGACTTTGTGCATATGTTTGTTTAATTTCCTCGTGAACTCGTTGAGTTCTTATCTTCAATATATAGCTCATTTCCCATAACTGGAATCACTTACTCACAATCAACCATCACCGAACACAAACTTAAGATCATATATATCCCGTTTAATCCATAACTGGAATCACTTACTCATCTTCCATCCATTCTATTAAATTTTTTCTTTTCTTCAAATCATCTATTTGTTATATATTATGGCATTGGAAGAGATCTTTGTTACCGGTGCCACAGGGTTCATGAAAAAATTGGTCTCTGTTGCTGCCAAAAAAATTGGAAAGGCTGGGGCAATAGATAAAGATCTACGAAAGCTTAAGGATACTCTGGAGATGATCGCAGCTGTAACATCTGATGCTGAAAAGAAGCAGGTGAAAGAAAAAGTCGTGCTCCTCTGGTTGAGAAGGCTCCAAGACGTTGCATACGACGTTGATGACCTTTTGGATGAAATTTCTTATCAAGCTATGCGTGGAAAAACGAAGAAGGTAACAGTCCAATCTAAAGTTAAATTTGGTTTGGAAATAGCAGAAAGAATTGAAACTATTAATCATGAATTAGATCGAATTGCTAAGGACAACGCTATGTTTCAGTTGGAATGTAGCGTTGATGATCTTACTGAGCAACTAGACCGAATAACAGTATCCTTGGTAGATGATTCTAAAATTGTCGGAAGAAAACATGATAAATCTCGCATAGTAAAGATGTTATTGATGACGAACCCTCCTTCGGCATCATCATCTGGTAACTCTAGTCCACATGAAAATGTTTCAGTCGTGTCAATAGTGGGTATGGGGGGGATTGGGAAAACGACCCTCGCTCAATTGGTATACAAAGACAACTCGGTTGAGAGAAGCTTTATGCCAAGAGCGTGGGTCTGTATTTCTGACGATTTTGATGTCATTCTAATTTTAAGAAATATTCTCGAGTCCTTAACTGGAACGAAATGTGAAATGTCTAATGTCGATGTACTAGTAAGAAAAGTTCATGAAAAGATTAAAGGGAAGAAATACTTGCTGGTGATAGACGATCTCTGGAACGAGAATGCTGAAGACTGGGAAAAACTTAGGAGTGTATTAAGCGTGGGTGCTAAAGGGAGTAAAATACTAGTGACTACACGTAAAGAAAATGTTGCTTCTATTGTTAGGGGTACAATACCACCATACAATCTAACAACCTTATCCCAACAAGAATGCTGGTTAATTATCAAGAATAGAGCCTTTTCTCCTGGGGGAGCAGTCGAAAATCTAATTATGTCAAACATAGGAGAGGAGATATCAAGAAAATGTGCTGGTTTACCACTTGCAGGTAATTTTCTCGGGAATCTAATGCGCTTGAAAAGAAAGGAATCTGATTGGTTGGCGATCAGAGATGACGACGTTTTCAATACACCAGAAAATCCAAACAAGATTATTCTGATATTAAAATTGAGTTACAATCATTTACCATCCCATTTGAAAAAGTGTTTCTTATATTGTTGTATATTTCCCAAAGATTGGGTATTTCATAGAGAAACGTTAATTCGATTGTGGATGGCTGAAGGATTTATTCACCCATCTAATGGAGAAAATCAAAACTCACTCGAAAGTATTGGTAATGATTACTTCTACAGTTTGTTATCTAGCTCTTTCTTTCAAGATGTAAAAAGGGACTACTACTTAGGCGACATTGAAACCTTTAAAATGCATGATTTAGTTCATGATCTTGCGTTAAGTGTCATTGGCAGTCATGAAGGTACCACTCTGAGTGCAAGTGAAATGGAAAATGATGTGTCTCAAATTCGTCGGGTACGGTTAACAATGGAAGGAATACCCAAAATTGGTTGTGATGTATTAAAAAATGCAAGAAAATTGAGGACAATATTTTTCCAAGAAGAAGCTTTTGTTTTTCCATGTCCACTGAGTAACAAGCGTCTTCGTGTAATACATCGTCTTGGTAGTTCTGGAAGTCTGAAAACTCTATCTTCTAGTTTCAAGTTTAAACACATGAGGTACCTTGATCTCAAGTGTTCAAATCTTGAAGATGTTCATGCTGAGTCCATTCATCAACTCTACAATCTGCAAACTCTCAATCTTTTTCGATCCCATAATGTTCAAGAGTTTCTCAAAGAAGGAATTGGTTCTTTGATTAATTTGCGACATCTAGATTTATCTTCCTCAGACATCAAGCTTCTACCCGATTCTATCACGGCGCTCACCCATTTGCAGACTTTAGATATCCGTGAGTGCAGTCATATTAGTTCCTTACCCATAAATATTGGGGAGCTCAAAAATCTATCATTCCTTGATATTTCATGTACAGGTATCTCAGAGTTACCCGATTCAATTTGTCTCCTCCATGATTTAACAAAGTTCAACTTCGACTCGTCGAACATAAAAACACTACCTCGTAACTTTGGAGATTTGACGCAACTAAGGTCACTTAAGTTGGAATTTTCTTCAGTAATAGAATTGCCTCAGTCTTTGACTAGCAACATCTGTAAGTTAGAGTTTGTGAACTTTGGATGTTACTGTAAATTTCCCAATGACATTAAGAATTGGGTGGAATTGAGACATCTGGAGTACTATGGAAAGAGGGATAATCTAATAATGCCTAGAGGTATTGAAAATCTAACTCGCCTCGAAGTATTAGAGCCTTACATGGTGAGGAAAGAATATGATCTCTCCATCGGTACCTGCAGTTATCATTCAAGTTCTTCTATCCAAGAATTAGAAAATCTAAACTCCCTTCGGAGGTTATCCATTGAACTTCTAGAGAATGTGAGAGGTGGTAAAATTGAGGCAGAGAAGGCAAAGTTAAAAGACAAGCTAATCATTCAGCATCTGAAACTACAATGGATGAATTTCGAAGAAGAAGAAGAAGAAGTGGTTATTAATAATTCTGCTATGGTGCTGGAAGGTCTCCAACCTCACCCTAATTTGGAGGAATTGCATATCGTTGGTTTTCCTGGTTTACAGACTCCAAAGTGGATGGGATCATCTTCTTGTCTTCCTGATCTAGTGGAATTAACGTTTTCCTACTGCAAGTTTTGTACAAACTTAGTGGGGCTGGGTCAACTCCCTTATCTTCAGATTCTTAAGTTAAATGGAATGCATTCAGTCAAGTGTTTAGGTATGGAGTTTTATTATCAGCAACAAGAAGAAGAAGAAGAAAACAAAGGTTTTGCAATAGCTACTAGAAGAACATTATTCCCTTCCTTGGCTGAGTTGAGCATCGAGGGGCTGGAGAATCTAGAAGAATGGTTGGCACCTCCGCCACCTGCTAAATCCTTCCCTTGCCTCAAGAAAGTAGAGATCAAACGTTGCGGTAATTTGACATCTATACCAGATCTACAATTATGTACTTCGTCTCTCACAGAATTAACGATAAGGGATTGCGAAAAATTGGAAAAGGAACAACACCAATATCTCTTACGGAATTAACCAAAAGAGATATTAAAATACCTCCCATATGTTTCAATTTATGTCAACCAACAACAGTACAGGTATACATGCTCATTCTCTCTCTTTGTGTTTCCATTTTCGTTGTGGTTAGGTATTGAGTTTGAGCTAAAACTAATAAGAGAATTGTGTTTCTTTATTTGTTTTTGTAGTTGTAATGGCGACAAGTACAAGTAACTGATTCAGATATTAGGTCATTTCTTTCATTTGGTGGATTAGTATTAGTTCTTCAAAGAGGTCTCGTTGTTAAAGCTGTTACTTTTGTTGCTCCAAAGGTATCATTTATTATCTTCTTTTAGTTTAATTCGGGGTTTTGGTTAGTATTTGGATGAAGTTGAAACCTTTTTACATTATCATGATTCGTTAGCTGTAATCTTTGGTTGGAGTTAATTGTTAGGGGTTTATATGAAAGCTCAGGCTATCTTAGGGTTCTTTTTAGTGATGGAGTAGAGCTTTATCTATCGAATTGGTTGTGAGTGATGGTTAGAGCCAGGACTCCGGTGTATTACACTTGTGTTACACTGGGCTTTGTGTGTGTTACTATATAATTGTTGGTTAAATGAGATGCCCGAATTAGAATTTTATTTTTTGTTGTCGTCACACATGAATTTGTTATTTCTCGTCAGAGTGAATTGCTAAAATCCGTTTGGGTGGGTTCAAGGAACTAATGGCTCAATGCATGTGATGCTCACTATTAGACATTGCTAGATTTTCCTGCTCTGTGTGTTTCTGTTATGCTTGTTCAGGCACCGAATAATATTGGCAAATTTTATCGTTTGTATATGCCTATTTAATGGATTTGGTTTCTGGTTCATTTTCATTTGTCTACGTCTTTATGATGTTGAAGTACTGTGACTGTCAATTATTTTTTTTTAATCATAGCACGTCAAGTGGTTGCTGAGGAATCCAGTTTTCATTCGCTTGTCCCTGCTGATTCTGTAATAATTTACCTTTTGTACAGGGCCGTCGCTGGCTATAGGCCAGCTAGGCGATGGCCTAGGGCCCCCAAATTATATATTGGTTGCTATATATGGGGTATATTTAGACCCTTGAAAGATATTGATTTACCGTTTTGTGAGTCGTCTATGATTAAAAGATCACCAAATGTTAAATAAAATCTCCTGTTTGATAATAAAATTTAGGCTTTGGGGACGGAGGGAGAGGAACTTTAGTAAGAAACGGCTTGGGATTTATGTAATTTGGATACCTTGTGCAAGTAATGATGGCAAAATCAAAATTTGTGTCTTTAGTGGAGTTAAAATCTAAACTGATCACTCAGAGGTCTTTTCTTTTTTGTTCTTTTCTACCAGATAAACTCTTGGCAAAGGAAGAACTCAAGAAAACATAACTGTATTGATGATCAAATATATCACTTAAACTTAAAGCATATTTACTTGATTAATTACTAAGTTGTTTGCTTGATGGAATTGTGCGTTTTGATTTGAGACTCTAATTCTCCATTATAACGTTGTAGAACTCATAAGAAACTTTCGGTGCGCTTATGCACTCTTGTAGCTTAATGAGCATTTATGTGGTGGGACTGAATCAATCATCTGATGTTGGAATCAATAAGGTATTGCACAGGTAGATCTAGAAAAATAATGCATATATGTTTTAATTTATATTCCCGTCTTAGTTTGAGTTCTGTTGTGTTCTTTTGTTCAGTTGGTAACTTTTTTTCTTTTCTTTTCGTTTGTAACAAGCCACGCTCTCATGTTATGTAATGCATAGGAAAGTCTTTGCTGTTGTCGCCTTTTGGCGTCGATGTGCACAATTCCTTTCCCAAGCTCTTATACCATATCGGTTTCCATATTACTTTAAACTGTAGCTTAAAAATGAATCGACATGAAAATTGTGAATGTTGGAGCAATTTTTTTTAACCCCATAGCATATATGGGCTGGCTCAGATGCATGGGTTTAGACTGTAACAACTTGCTTTACTTTTTTTTCCCGGTATTTCTAGTTAGGGTTCCCCTCGACAAATTTGTAATTAAAAAGAAGAAGATTAAACATACGAATTTGGCATGTTTGAATACATGTTTTGTATCTTTTGAATCTTGAAGGTATCACACATTAATTCAGTATGGGTCGAAGGAAGAAAAAAAATGCAATAGTGGTGCTTCTATTAAACAGACAAAGACAAGAGCCGAAAAACCTAATGTTAGGAATTCTCGGGCCTAACTAACCTCGAAAATCGGCTTGCAAGGTTAGGATTGCCCAAGGCTTATTAAGCATGGGACCTAGGTTTCCCTAGGCGATGTGGTACTATTTAACACCCCCCCTCAACGACTAGGGCTACACTGACGGAGTGGCACGGAAGCCACGGCACACATTGACGGGGATATAGAGTGGTATGGAAACCACAGACGCACACTGGCGGGGATACAGAGTGGTACGGAAACCACAGACACACGGGTAGTGTTGAGAGGGGCCTGGCTCTGATACCATGTTAGGAATCCTCGGACCTAACTAACCTCGAAAACCATCTTGCAAGGTTAGGATTTCCCAAGGCTTATTAAGCATGGGACCTAGGTTGCCCTAGGCGATGTAGAGAAAGACAACAACTCTGAATGAGATAAACTCTCTCAGTATATTGCAATCGATAAAAGCACCCAACTTATAAAGGATTACAACAGATAAAAAAAAGGAAGAAAGTATACAAAGATATATGACCATAACTGATCGTATAAAACCTAGATAACAAGGATATATACTCTATAACTGCGTATATACATGCCAGTTTGTCAAGATATTAAGATAAAAAGGAAGAAAGTATACCCTAGAAGAATGGTTGGCACCTCCGCCACCTGCTAAATCCTTCCCTTGCCTCAAGAAAGTAGAGATCAAACGTTGCGGTAATTTGACATCTATACCAGATCTACAATTATGTACTTCGTCTCTCACAGAATTAACGATAAGGGATTGCGAAAAATTGGAAAAGGAACAACACCAATATCTCTTACGGAATTAACCAAAAGAGATATTAAAATACCTCCCATATGTTTCAATTTATGTCAACCAACAACAGTACAGGTATACATGCTCATTCTCTCTCTTTGTGTTTCCATTTTCGTTGTGGTTAGGTATTGAGTTTGAGCTAAAACTAATAAGAGAATTGTGTTTCTTTATTTGTTTTTGTAGTTGTAATGGCGACAAGTACAAGTAACTGATTCAGATATTAGGTCATTTCTTTCATTTGGTGGATTAGTATTAGTTCTTCAAAGAGGTCTCGTTGTTAAAGCTGTTACTTTTGTTGCTCAAAAGGTATCATTTATTATCTCTTTTAGTTTAATTCGGGGTTTTGGTTAGTATTTGGATGAAGTTGAAACCTTTTTACATTATCATGATTCGTTAGCTGTAATCTTTGGTTGGAGTTAATTGTTAGGGGTTTAATGAAAGCTCAGGCTATCTTAGGGTTCTTTTTAGTGATGGAGTAGAGCTTTATCTATCGAATTGGTTGTGAGTGATGGTTAGAGCCAGGACTCCGGTGTATTACACTTGTGTTACACTGGGCTTTGTGTGTGTTACTATATAATTGTTGGTTAAATGAGATGCCCGAATTAGAATTTTATTTTTTTGTTGTCGTCACACATGAATTTGTTATTTCTCGTCAGAGTGAATTGCTAAAATCCGTTTGGGTGGGTTCAAGGAACTAATGGCTCAATGCATGTGATGCTCACTATTAGACAGCTAGATTTTCCTGCTCTGTGTGTTTCTGTTATGCTTGTTCAGGCACCGAATAATATTGGCAAATTTTTCGTTTGTATATGCCTATTTAATGGATTTGGTTTCTGGTTCATTTTCATTTGTCTACGTCTTTATGATGTTGAAGTACTGTGACTGTCAATTATTTTTTTTTAATCATAGCACGTCAAGTGGTTGCTGAGGAATCCAGTTTTCATTCGCTTGTCCCTGCTGATTCTGTAATAATTTACCTTTTGTACAGGGCCGTCGCTGGCTATAGGCCAGCTAGGCGATGGCCTAGGGCCCCCAAATTATATATTGGTTGCTATATATGGGGTATATTTAGACCCTTGAAAGATATTGATTTACCGTTTTGTGAGTCGTCTATGATTAAAAGATCACCAAATGTTAAATAAAATCTCCTGTTTGATAATAAAATTTAGGCTTTGGGGACGGAGGGAGAGGAACTTTAGTAAGAAACGGCTTGGGATTTATGTAATTTGGATACCTTGTGCAAGTAATGATGGCAAAATCAAAATTTGTGTCTTTAGTGGAGTTAAAATCTAAACTGATCACTCAGAGGTCTTTTCTTTTTTGTTCTTTTCTACCAGATAAACTCTTGGCAAAGGAAGAACTCAAGAAAACATAAATGTATTGATGATCAAATATATCACTTAAACTTAAAGCATATTTACTTGATTAATTACTAAGTTTTTGCTTGATGGAATTGTGCGTTTTGATTTGAGACTCTAATTCTCCATTATTAACGTTGTAGAACTCATAAGAACTTTCGGTGCGCTTATGCACTCTTGTAGCTTAATGAGCATTTATGTGGTGGGACTGAATCAATCATCTGATGTTGGAATCAATAAGGTATTGCACAGGTAGATCTAGAAAAATAATGCATATATGTTTTAATTTATATTCCCGTCTTAGTTTGAGTTCTGTTGTGTTCTTTTGTTCAGTTGGTAACTTTTTTCTTTTCTTTCGTTTGTAACAAGCCACGCTCTCATGTTATGTAATGCATAGGAAAGTCTTTGCTGTTGTCGCCTTTTGGCGTCGATGTGCACAATTCCTTTCCCAAGCTCTTATACCATATCGGTTTCCATATTACTTTAAACTGTAGCTTAAAAATGAATCGACATGAAAATTGTGAATGTTGGAGCAATTTTTTTTAACCCCATAGCATATATGGGCTGGCTCAGATGCATGGGTTTAGACTGTAACAACTTGCTTTACTTTTTTTCCCGGTATTTCTAGTTAGGGTTCCCCTCGACAATTTGTAATTAAAAAGAAGAAGATTAAACATACGAATTTGGCATGTTTGAATACATGTTTTGTATCTTTTGAATCTTGAAGGTATCACACATTAATTCAGTATGGGTCGAAGGAAGAAAAAAATGCAATAGTGGTGCTTCTATTAAACAGACAAAGACAAGAGCCGAAAAACCTAATGTTAGGAATTCTCGGGCCTAACTAACCTCGAAAATCGGCTTGCAAGGTTAGGATTGCCCAAGGCTTATAAGCATGGGACCTAGGTTTCCCTAGGCGATGTGGTACTATTTAACACCCCCCCTCAACGACTAGGGCTACACTGACGGAGTGGCACGGAAGCCACGGCACACATTGACGGGGATATAGAGTGTATGGAAACCACAGACCACACTGGCGGGGGTACAGAGTGGTACGGAAACCACGGACACACGGGTAGTGTTGAGAGGGCCTGGCTCTGATACCATGTTAGGAATCCTCGGACCTAACTAACCTCGAAAACCATCTTGCAAGGTTAGGATTTCCCAAGGCTTATTAAGCATGGGACCTAGGTTGCCCTAGGCGATGTAGAGAAAGACAACAACTATGAATGAGATAAACTCTCTCAGTATATTGCAATCGATAAAAGCACCCAACTTATAAAGGATTACAACAGATAAAAAAAAGGAAGAAAGTATACAAAGATATATGACCATAACTGATCGTATAAAACCTAGATAACAAGGATATATACTCTATAACTGCGTATAACATGCCAGTTTGTCAAGATATTATGATATCTTAACCCCCCCCCCCCCCCCCCCCCCCCCCCCACTCAAGGTGGTATAGAACGCATCTTGAGTCTGGAAACCAAGAATTGTAGACGAGGTGCAGGATGTGACTTGGTGAAAATATCAGCAATTTGTAACTCATACTTCACATGAGGAAGAGTAATTGTACCATGCTTGAAGTAATGCCTTGTGAAGTGACAGTCAATCTCTATATGCTTAGTTCTTTCATGAAAAACATCATTGTGAGTAATCTGTATAGAAGCCTTGTTATCACAAAACAGTGGTGTAGGTTTACGAAGACAAATTCCCATGTCAGTAAGAAGCCACTGTAACCATATAGTTGAGACTTCCTGCCAGTTGCCGATACAATGTTGGATTGGATAATAGAGTTCCATCTGCTGGACTATGTCTCACATTGACTTCAAGAGGAGTATCTACAACCTTAGTGTCTGTGATGCCTGCACGTTGAATGATTTCAGATGCATACTTAACCTGAGATACAAAGTATCCATTATTGAATTTGCTCACTTCAATCCCCAGAAAGTAACTTAAGAAACCGAGATCTTTCATCTGAAAACAAGAACTGAGATATGTTTTGAGATTATTAATTCCTTCAAGATCACTACAGTGATAACCATGTCATCCACATATAGACGAAGGATTACTATCCCTTTGGACGATGATCGAGTAAACATTGCAGAGTCATAAAAGCTTTGTGAAAACCATATTCAAGAATTTCACTGCTAAACTTCTCAAACCATGCACGAGGTGCTTGTTTAAGTCCATAAATAGCTTTACGCAGTTTACACACCTGATTTGGAGCATGAGGTAAACCAAGAGGAGGTTGCATATATACCTCTTCTTGTAATTCTCCATGAAGAAAAGCATTTTTCACGTCCATCTGATGAAGATTCCACTATTGAACAGCAGCAACAACAATGAGTGTACGAACAGTGACCATGCGAGCAACAGGAGCAAAAGTCTCCTCATAGTCAATCCCATATTCCTGAGTATAGCCTTGAGCAACTACACGAGATTTACACCTTTCTATACTGCCATCTGACTTGGTTTTAACTTTGAAAACCCATCTACTGCCTACGACTGACTTTCCAGGTGGGAGATCTACCATGTCCCATGTAGCAGCTTCTTTGTATGATGTCAATTCTTCTTTCATTGAATCTTGCCAATCAGGTATAGCTGCGACTTCTCTGTAAGTTCTTGGTTCATAAAATGACATAATAGATGATAAGGAACAATGATAATCTGAGTACTTAGCTGGTGGTTTTCGGATTCGAAGTGGCAAAACATCATCTTCAGGATCTCTTGCCAGGCCTGCATTGTTGGGCCAAGTCATAAAGTGGTCTTGATCTTCAGTATTTGGTGGATCAGCAACTAGAGGAGATGGGATCTCAGGAGTAGATATAGAGGAAGTGCTAGGATTGGATTCACTAGAAAAAGTATCGGAGTAAGTGAAAGACTCAAAAGATGAATATTTGCTGCTTGGAAGTGACTAGAAAGGAACTTTCTCCCAGAATGTAACATGAAGAGAAACACGAAGCTTTCTACTAACTGGATCATAACAACGATACCCTTTTTGTTCAATACCATAGCCAAGAAAGACACACAAGACATTCTTTTGACCAAGTTTATGACGTTCACGTTCTGGAAGGAGCACAAAACAAGTTGAACCAAAGACTCCAAGCTCAGAATAGTTTGGTTTTTCACTATAAAGACGCTCATAAGGAGATATACCTCCAATAACGGCTGTTGGGACTCTATTGATAGTGTAGACTGCGGTAAGAACTGATTCTCCCCAAAAATTGGAAGGGACAGAACCAAAGAACAACTGAGTTCTAGCTGTCTCTATAATATGACGATGTTTACGTTCTGTAACTCCATTTTGTTCTGGAGTTTCAGTACAAGACAATTGAAGAATGGTACCTTGAGTTTTAAGAAACTCTTTGAATGGGTTTGAAATGTATTCCCCACCCTGATCAGCACGAAAGACTTTGGTTACTTTACCAAACTGAGTTTTTATCATGGTTGAGAAATCAATATATAACTTTAGAAAATCAGCTCTAGAGCTGAATAAATATACCCATGTATAACGCGAATAATCATCAATAAAACTGATATAATATAAAGCACCTCCCTTTGACATAATTGGAGATTTACCCCAAACATCAGAGTGTATAAGAGAAAATGGTTCAGTTGAGGTAGAAGTGCTAAGATTAAAGGTAAGAGCTGGTCGTTTTGCCAGTTTACAAGAGATGCAATTTGGTTCTTTATCTAACTGAGTATCTCCTAGTAAACCCTTATTGATCATATATGAAAGACGAGAAAAGGAAACATGACCTAACCTAGAATGCCAAGACATGAACTGAGATGTAGTGGTGTGAGATGGAGTAGTAGTTGCAGTAACGGCATGATTCTGCACTTTTGAGGGAATGATTAGAGACTGGAGTAGATATAATCGACCAACTCTACGGCATATCCCAACTAGCTTCCCTGTTTTAAGATCCTGGATAGCACAACCAATAGGAGAGAAAATGATGTTAAAACCTTGATCACACAATTGTCCAATGGAAATAAGATTCATTGTGATCTTAGGAACAAGCAAAACATCTGGTACACATATGTTATTCGAGACTTTTATCACACCAACCAGTTGAGAAAATACCTGATGGAGCTGAGAAAACAGATGCAGCAGCAGAGTTGTTACCAATTGAGAGTGTCTGCTTGATCATTTCTTGTATCTCAGCAATATTTGGTACTGAAGTTGATAAGTCACAGCTTGTAGATGTTGGTTGTGCAGTTTGAGTTGATACAGATGAGGCTGGTGTAACATATGAGACTGGTGCAGCAGTGTATCTGGTTTTCCCACCAAATCTTGTTTGTCCACCTTATGAATTCTGCCTTCTCATGTTCCAGGATAATGGAGATGTACAATTCCTTGTGGAGTGTCCCATTTCCTTGCAGTAGTTGCATTGGGTTGTAGGTGTATCTGGTGGCACTGGTACTGGCGGAAGAGTACAATTTCTTGCCATGTGACCAAATTTCTTACAGTTATTACATTGAACCTGAGACAAGTCACGGTGTGTTGAATTATTTGTTGGATTACTTCTCTAGAAGTTGAAAGTTGGTCGCGAAGAAAGCATAACAAACACTCCTGAAGGTTCTGGCTTGATACGTTTCCGTGTTTCCTCAGTAATAAGCTCTGACAAAGCAGACTCAACAGATGGAAGAGGTGAGCGATGAAGAATAACACCTCTAACTGACTCATAATCATCTTGTATTTCCATTAAAAGTTGCACCACTGTTGTTTCTTCTCTATACTTTTCCCACAATTCTAGGCCAGTTGTCCATTTTGGCTCCATAAGAGCCAATTGATTCCAGATTACAGACATTTCAGAATGAAACTCAGAGATAGACTGATCATTTGCTTGTTTCATGGAACGTATATCTTGTTCAAGTTTATATCTTTGAGCAAAGTTTATTTGTGTGTACCTTTTTGAAAGAAAATCCCATGCATCTTTTGCAACATCAAAACTGGTGAGCTGCATACTGATTGAGGTGATAACAGTATTTCTGATCCAAGTTAAAATGTTGTGATTGTTGATTTCCCATGTTTCATTGAGATCAGTTGTTGAATCCTTGTCTTTGCTGGTGGAGCTGCTTGTTTTAGGAAACTTCTCTGTTCCATCAATATATTTCCACATACCTTTTCCTTTGAGAAAACTCCTCAAAAGAAAAGACCAATGAGTATAGTTTGTTCCATAGAATTTCGTAGTGATAGGCTGAGAATCTTCTCGAGACATGTTAACATATTTGAAGAAGTAACTTGATTTTCTGACTTTAGGGTTTTAGGTAAAGATTGAGAACCACAGGAATTGAAAAGGTATCTTTCTATGAATAACTAAGACTAAAGTTGTTTCAAAAAGTTTATGTAGCGGAGGAATGGATCTCAGATCGTTGCTGGCTCTGATGCCATGATAAACATGAGCATAGAGAAAGACAACAACTCTGAATGAGATAAACCCTCTCAGTATATTGCAGTGGGTAAAAGCACCCAACTTATAAAGGATTACAAAAGATAAAAAAAAAAGGAAGAAAATATACAAAGATATATGACCATAACTGATCGTATAACACCTAGATAACAAGGATATATACTCTATAACTGCGTATATACATGTCAGGCTGTCAAGATATTATGATATCTTAACACCTAAGAGTTCTCTACGAGGAACAATGAACAAATAATTGGTTTCAAATAACGACTTCCATGAAGAAACAATGAACGACAGTGACGAAGAAGGAGAAAACTTGGTTAATGGGATGGAAACAAATGGCGATTTGTTGGAGAATGATGAGAATGCACATATGCAAAATGAAAAACCAATGGGCAAGAATTGTCACCACCAAATACAAAAGATATCGAGCAAGATGAAAAGTCGGAAAAAAGTTTTATTTTGTTTTTATAGGCCCCGTTTCAGTAAGTACGCCTAGAGCCTCTAAAACCTTTGCTACGGCCCTCGGGTGACAGGGTGCTCGTTAAAAATCAAGACAATTGGCTTGCTCTGATGATCAGACTAAGCCACGAGGAGGTGAGGACGTTGTTGCTACTTGCTATTGGGGAGCGTAAGTCCGTCGGAAAGGCCCTAGTCGATGTTAGTGCGGAGGAAATGAATAACCTTGCTGTGTCTGTGTATCCATGTTTTTGAATTGGCATTAATAGTTGTAAGCTCATTTGTTGGCAGACTGGCACTCAAATTGTTTACTCCGAGTACGTTGGAACTGATATAGACGTGCATGTAAGTAGCACTTGGTTTGGTAGCCTCTTGATGTAATAAGATTAGGGTTCGATAATGATACAATGTGAGAATTCATTAGAAATGTATCCATCCAGGAGTAGAACCAAGTTTGGCAAATGAGAAAGTTGCTCCCGCTAACCAGCCCTCGTAGTAAATATTTTTTAAAGAAAATGGGTCATTTGTTCAAAAAATTTTAAAACATGGTTAAAATGGACGAGTAGAAATTAGTATGGGCGAAATGGACACCGAAAAAATAGCAAGGATGAAACTGGATTCACCGTGACTTAAACTTAAAATATAGCAAGGATGAAACTGGATGCATCCTAATGTAAATTAAAAATAAGAAAAAATATTTGAAAATGGGTAGGATGAAACTGTTTACATCCTGGCTATTTTACATTTTTGTCCATTTAAATAGTATCAAAATCTAAGTGTCCTTTTCACCCAGGAATTGTTGATTTTGATCTTTTTAACCAATTTTGTGTATTTTTTGTCTGCTCCAGCACTAAAATAACGGATAGCACGACACACTACTCTCACCCTTGATGTTTTGTCGTGCCATGAAGCTCCAGCAAATTTGTATTTGTAAGTCAGAAATGAGGATGATGCATGATAAGTATGGACATTTTTATATGTGGTAGAGTGATACTTGTAGTTAGGTTGTCCCTTCGTTTTTGGCAAACGAATGAAACAACTCACTATGGGTGCTTGTCTTAATTTGTGGATGATTGATGTATCCGATCTCATGAAAAGACAAACATATTCACCACGCATGGAAGAATCTTTCTTTCTTTTTAATGCAACACCGATTGGGCCAATTATGAACTTGCACCTTTTTGAATAAAGTGAAAAAACTGCAATAAAATGTTGAACGTTTGGTGCGATTAGATGCCGAACTTGGTATTTTACCTTAACATTGCAAGATTTTAATCAACCAAATAGCTGCCCCTCCGAGATGGAGCTGACTCTGGATGAAAGTTAATTCTTCTAGTCCATGCTTAACAACACAGCTCAATTAACATATGGCATGCGTACAGATCGTAAACATCTCAAGAGCTATCATTTGTTCAGTTCTAGCTTGAATCGTACATATGACAAAAATTGTGAATTCGATAATTTCCCAAAGAGCATTTCAAGTGATGTATGGAGCTCTAATATATGGATGACACTGACACATCACATAATACTTCACAAAAGACTCGTTCCATAAACGTAAAACTAATTCGTTTCATAAGCGTAAAACTAAATAGTGCCCCAATTTTTAGTACCTACATACATCTAATTATCAAATAATTATTATATATAATATTCATTTATCAATAATTTATTAGTATCATTGAATTTTGTTTGTATAGTTAAGATTTTCTCTTGCCTCTCTTGGCTCCTTCCATAAGAAAAAAACTATCTCACACCCGCAACAGTTTCATGTTCAAATCTGGTCTTTTTACTTATTTTTACTAATTAATTCTTCGTTTTAGCTAGGTTGTTTTATGTTTTTTTTTATGTTTTTGTTTCTTTATCGTTGGTTAGTTTTGTACATTATTACCGTGGTTTTATCTCCTCTATTAGAGGTTTATCTCAGCTTTAATTGTCATTCTTGGTTAGTTTGGGTTTAAGATCACTTGAGATGCTTTCCGGCATTATTCATCGAAATCTTCATCTTTGGGATATCCTCATCAGAATCTTCATCACTGATATTTTTAACGATGAAATCTTCATCAAAAGCTTTAAAAGATTTAAGCAAATCACTCTAATTTTGGGGGCATTTATATAATTATGAAGAAAACAAACAAAATGGTTGGAATCTACTTCCGAAAAAAACCATTATTTTACCGATTTGATCGGTTATTATTCATGCTTGTATTCTCCATGCACTATCAATTCTTTCCCTGTAAAAGACTTTTCAGATGAGCTAGTAGAATGCTTATCTTATGAGATATGCATGGGATTTGTTCACAGACTTTAAACTAGGTTTCTTTTGAGTCAGCTGATATGTATTCTGAAGACTGAGAGTGAGGCTTGTATGCCTAATAATGTCTCTTGTTTATACGAGACCATAAATCACACCTTTGACAAACATCTTCTAAGAATCAATCATGATAGTGCCCAAATTATAGGGCAGACATGTCCAGTTATAATCTCGAAAAGAAGTTCTAGCGGAATGTTAGGAGGCCGGGGGTATAATGACCAGTAGCTATCTCGCGGGGATATACTCGAATCACTCATGAGTCCCATCAGGAAAGACATGATTTGTGGCGAAGAGTAGAGATGACTAGCTGCATTGTAGGATCAGAATCTCGCAACAATGATGTCTCAACGAAATTATCAATGGCACAACATAATAGCGTCGCAGAACAATTTCAGGAGGAATATAACAAATGATGTCAGCTAGGATCATGAGAAAGATGTGATGGTCCTGCGAAAATTAGAAAGCTTGCGAAAATAAAATTTGTAAGGTTGCGAGAATGTCGCGAGCCATATCCGAAAATAAAGGACAGATTAGCTGTCATCCACTATGTATTTCCCTATAAATAGTCATTCGAGTTGTAAAGAAGGGAGAGATCTTTTTTGTGTAAGAAACAAGTAAACAGGAGAGAGAAAGTTTAGAGCAGATATCATTCTTTAATCCTTTATATTTTCTTGTAAGAACATCCAAAGATTATTCAATAAAATTAAGAATATAAACCTAAAATGAGTTGATTAATGATAAAATCATATGAAGATTGTAGTGTAGGATTTCCTGCAACTACATGCATCACGCGGTGATATTAAAGAGTAGGTCATTGTTGATCTCAAATAGGGGTGAGTCATGATTACATGAGCCAATATGTCTTTGATCATGCTCATGAGTCACATGTAGGCGTTTATTAAGAACTTAGAGCTGATGTGACATTTAAATCTCGAAAGGATGTACTTGGAATCACAACAATTCTTGTATTGAAGACATACAACTAAGTTATTATCTCATGAGAATTGAGTTTATTCGCTCGGAGTTAAACTCATTTTGTGAGGTTTTGAGATCTAACTGAAAAGGGACTTGGATGTGTAAAGAGACCCGAGTGGCTTGATTGATCTTTGTTTGCATGGTTCAAAATCCTTCTGCTCTAATTTGGCCTTTTCATCCCAGATTAGGCCTTTTATGGATGGATATCGTTAATTACTCGCCATATGTCGAGATTTAGGTATTTGTGATCTTTTCTTCGTCATAAGTGAAAATGCGGGGGTCTAACAACCACACCCAACAATTCGTTTGGAAATCTGAGAGGACTTACTCCAATACACTTTCAAAAGTATCAACTAGACAGTCTGAGGATTAAAGTACATCAAAGAGTTTAATATATCTAACTCTTAATTCAATCCGCAATCAGAAAATAGAAATCTACGAGCCTGATTGAATATAAGAGGAATTACTTGAACGGTACCAAAGACCAATGTTCAAGTGTCAATCAATGTAAATCAACAACCAAAAGTTGGATATTCTTATCGATTGATCTTAACGCATAACCGGTGATATTTCAATTATATAAAAAAATATAATGCGGAAAAGAAATAACACAGACACCAGAATTTTGTTAACGAGGAAACCGCAAATGCAGAAAAATCCCGGGACCTAGTCCAGATTGAACACTGTATTAAGCCGTTATAGACACTAGCCTACTACCAATTAACTTCAGACTGGAATATAGTTGAACCCTAATCAATCTCACACTGATTCAAGGTACAGTTGCGCTCCTTACGTCTCTGATCCCAGCAGGATACTACGCACTTGATTCCCTTAGCTGATCTCACCTACAACTAAGACTTGCGACGACCCAAAGTCGAAGACTTGATAGACAAATATGTATCACATAGAAAAGTCTATAGGATTGAATAAATCTGTCTCCCACATAAATACCCAAGAGTTTTTTCCGTCTTTTGATAAATCAAGGTGAACATTAACCAATTGATAAACCAGACTTATATTTCCGAAGAACAGGCTAGTACTATCAATCACCTCACAATAAACTTAATCGATTAGCGAAACAAGTTATTGTGGAATCACAAACGATGAGACAAATTTTGTTTTGATTACTTTTCTATCTTGCCTATCAGAGATACAAAATCTCGAGCCAATTATTTCAATTGCACTCAACACGATAGAAACAGCAAGATCAGATCACGCAACTACAAAGAGAATAGTTGGGTCTGGCTTCACAATCCCAATGAAGTCTTCAAGTCGTTAAGCTACAGGGTCTCGAGAAGAAACCTAAGGTTAAAGGAGAATCGAATCTAATTATGCAACTAGTGACACACAGGAGGTGTGGCGATTAGTTTTCCCAGTTTCTAGAGTTCTCCTTTATATAGTTTTCCCAATATTCACCGTTAGATGAAAAACCTGATTCAACCAAGCTAATATCTTTCAACCGTTAGATTGAACTTAGCTTTTTACACACAAATGAAATGTACCCTCATTTAGTTTTATGTAGTCGTACCTAAACGTGTACACCATGTTGGTTCACTAATAGTTAACCGAGGTTAGCCATATGATTACTCTCATATCAACCTTATTCATCTCAACCATAACTAGTTCAAATGACGCAAATGAAACTAGTTAAAGAGTTGTTCAATTGTTTAGAAAACACAATTGAAATCAAATCGGTTTGATTCACTTGAATCAATCATGAACATTATATCCACGGTTTGCAAAGATTGCATTCCTTATGATTTAAATGTTTAAGTTCACGGACTTGACCGATTTGACAAAGTAACCAACTTAAATATGCATACGGGTATGCGTACTTAAGAAACCGTATTTGAGTTTGCAAAAATTTTCCAAACTCAACAGAAATTTTTGGTTCAAAAACTTCTGTCAGTATGCGTACGGGTACTCATACTTTAGGTGACTGGTTAAGAGTTTTGCAAAACCAAACTCATCAGAAATTCTCGGTTCGAGAACTTCTGCCGGTATGCGTATAGGTACGCATACTTAACCTGTCTCCTTCACCAATTCCGTATACACACATATGCACACTCTTGGCTTCTGGTTTATGGACTTATACACTAATGTGCGAACACACTATATATGCTTATATCCAAAGATGGTTACATGATAAACGCATTTATGTGTCTAATTTGTCCCAATTGTATATATTTTTAGTGCTCGATTTTCTACTTATTTGGTTATTTTATGTCTTTGTAGGTGTTTTTGGAGAAATAATCTTTTGCGGCGAAATTGGCTCAAAATGTGGCATTTGAACCTCCGTAGATAACGTACCAGAAGCACCCCAGAAGTATGCCAGAGACACCCCAGAAATACCCCGGAGGAACCCCGAAAAAGTGTTGAAAACATCCCAGAAAAATCACTAAAGGCACCCAAGGGACAAGTGTTATGCGGACCCCATCACCCTGGATAAGGGGTAACCTAATTACTAGGGGGAGGTCACCTTCACCTTTTGAATTTTGAAATTGGCGGGAAAAGAGAAACATCTCTGGCAGATTTGTTGTGCGTGGTTTAGAGGAGTTTGAGGTCGACTAAACCTCTGATTTTCATTGGATAGACTCCTTATGGGACTAGGAATCTAATATGGGTGTTGGAAATGATTAACTTGGGCTCAATCGACGGGTTTTTACCTCAACAACAAAATATGGAAAGTCACGTGTATGACTTGTTTTAGGAAATTATAGAGAGACTAAAGAGCTATAAACCTTCCCAAAGATTCATATATATCTAAGGAAGAGTTTAGAATCAAAAGGAAAGCTCAGAAACGCGTAGAAACTCTAAAACACGAAATTACCGCAACTTTGCGTCAAGAGAAAGGAAGAGATTTTGGAAGATTCTGGAGAGATTTAATCGGTCTTTTTGATATAAATAGATTGGTTGGGTCATATAGAAGAGGGGTTGAAAGTTTGGGAACCTTAGGAGATCCATAAAAGAAGAAATCAGAGTTTGATCAAAATATTTTTCTGCTGCTGCTGCTGCTGAAGAACACGAAGAACAGACCGTCACTGACAGTGGTTCTTCAACAGTGACTACGACCAGCGGCTAACGGTCTTAAAACAACAGCGTAGCAGCACATTTAATTTATCGTTCTTCTGTGACCCTTTCTGGCAGTCTTAAACTCACTGCTTTAGCACTATTTCATCTTTCAATAAACTTTTGGGCTATAAACATGTATTTTGAGCAAGTGATTAATATGAGGATCTAAACCCCATTGCTGAGGCGACGGAGGAAGCCATTTTTCCAATTATTATGTGGTAAATTCTATGTAATTTAATTTTCGTAATTCTTTTATGATTATTTGCACTGAACTGAAATCGAATATATGATTCTGATTAAGTGGTTGTGTTCTCAATTGATGGGTCATGCTTAGGTTAAATCTTTTGACGGTTCATGCTTTCGATTTACAACTATTGTTTTGAGAATCTACTTGTCTAGGCAAAAATATTAGAATCACTTTAAACGTAAAGAGTTGCATAAATATTGACTAGATTAAATCACATAAAAATTGGAGATTGGTGGAATCCAAAGTCTCAGTGCTTTTTATAAACTTGAATACAATTTCTTTTTAAGTTTTCTATTTTAATTTGAGTCTAAAATCGACTCTACATAATCCGAGTTGAACGAACTTTACTACCACTTAAAAACTACATCAATTTTTGGCGCCGCTGCCGGGGATTTGTATTAGGTTTTAGGTTTTAGATTTATTTTATTTCTTTTAGAATTTTTTTTCTCTTTTACGCCTTTGGTATTTTTTGATTCTTTTCAGATTTCGAGCGAAGCTACAAGGAAAGAAAAAGTGCTATAAAAGGAAAGCATCGCCAAAGAAGGAAAGAAAAGAAGAATCCGAAAGGAGTGAAGAAGAAGATTTTGTATATAGTTATTTTGGTTTATTTTTAGAAACTGTAAATAGGGTTTTATTTTTTGTAATTTTTTTTTATTTTTGGACACTTTTTGGACTTTATTTTTGGACTGGGACAATATTATTTTTAAACCCTACGGAAGGGTTGGTTTAAATAAAAACTGTGTGCAGAGAAGGACGGTGATTACGATATCGCCTCGGCCCCTCGGGTTTGTACATGACATGGGAGTCGTGGCCCGAGTCGACTTCAGCGGTTCTTCGTCCGTCTGGTACGGGAGGTAAGTTTTTCGAAACACCCTCGAATCCCCTGTCAGCGGGTTTACTGTATTCCTTCGTTTGCATATATGCTGAGTAATTGAAAACGGCTGCTATAATTTCCTAGTAAAGGGCAAGGACTGTCCATACAAGATAAGGGTTCAGATTTCATCACCGTTCTCTTCTTGCCTGCCTTAGGAAAACGAAACCAAACGCGAACCTAAGCCTAAAATTTTGACTAGAACGAGACCGATAGGGTAACGAGCTTAATAGGAAAGTCGTTCGAAAAATATTGGTTACACTTTTGAGCATACTTCGAAGTTCATGATGGTTTCTGTGAGTTGAATGCGTGACTGCGCCGCCTTGTAACCGGTGAGGCCTTGAGTATCAAAGCTCCACTGAGCTTCCTCGCCTCGATTCAACTTACTTTGACTCGGATTGATTCCAGAGGGGTTTGCTCAGATTGTAACGAGTTCCTTTTCGAAAGAATAGAAGCTGGTCTAGAAACAATCTAAGTGGAACCATCATGCTTTTTGTTTGCTAGAAAATTAGGTTTGATTTGGTTGAGTCAGCCTTGTTTTGTGATTGCATAGAATCCCAAATATCCCGATAGTTCCAGCAATGGCAACTTTGAAAGCTTTGTTGAACCCAACTAGGACTACTCGTCCTTCTTGTATCAGGTTAGCCGAAACTGAAGCAAATTATGAACTTAGGCCTGGGACCCTACAAATGCTTCCAATCTTTTTAGGGAAAGAAAATGAAAACCCATACTTCCATGTTAGGGATTTTGAGGAAATTTTTAGTACCCTAAAGATTAGAGACCTTGATGATGATTCTTTGAAACTTAGGTTATTTCCTTTTTCCCTGAAAGATAAAGTCAAATCGTGGCTATATAGTTTTGGCTTTCGGTTCAATAGAAACATATGAACAACTTACATCTTCCTTTTTGAACAAGTTTTTCCCTAGGCACAAAACATCGTCTATTAGGACGCAAATCTGCACATTTTCTCAACAGGAGGGAGAGTCTTTGTATAGGTATTTGGAAAGGTTCAATGACTTATTATCCCAATGTCCTGATCATGGTTTAGAAAAGGTTAGGCTAGTTCAAATCCTTTATGAGGGTTTAGATTATTCGACAACAACCATGGTTGAGTCTCTATGCACTGGTGGATATGAAAACCAAACTGTTGATGCGGCGATGGAATTTTTGAATGAAATCTCCGAAAAGACCCAGCAATGGGAATATAGTAGGGAACCCAAGAAAACAATTCTTCTAGGTAGAGGAAACGTTAATAGGGTAGAAGGAGGCTATGAATCAGATGCCAAAATTGCTGCTATAGCAAAAAGGTTAAAAGCCTTAGAATTGGGTTATACTAGTGGTAGAATAGAGACTTTTTGGGAAGGCCATAATAATGAAGAGAAAGCCAATTCTCTCTATAATAACACTAGGTTTGATAACCGTCAGAAGTTGGACCCATATTCAGAAACCTATAGTCCTGGTTGGAGAAACCATCCGAACCTTTCATGGTCTAAGGTCCAGAGTCTAGGTCAGTTTAGTAATTCTATTGCTCCCCCAGATTTTGGTTACACTAAGAATTCATGAGGCACAGAAAATAAAACGACTAGATTAGAGGAATCTATTAAGATGTTAGCAAAAACTCAGGATATGTTAGCACAGAGCCAAATTAGTTTTCAGCAGGAAACCAAGCAGAACTTTCAAACTAATGCTCAGAGCCTTGCTAAGCTAGAACTTCAAGTCGGCCAAATAGCTAAGACCTTAAGTGAGAGAGATAACGGAAGGATCCATAGTCAGACTACCCCCAACCCTAGAGGAGTTCATGAAGTAGGTGCAAAACCATTTAATCAAGTGAATTTTGTCACAACCCTTAGGAGTGGTAAAACAGTAGACAATAAGGTAGCCATGCCTAATAGTGGACATACTGTAGATCCACCTTCTAGTTCCCAAGATGATCCCCAGAAGGAGCCACTAACTTAAGAAACCGATAAAATTTCTAGTGATGCCAATGTGGTTCCCGACATGTCTCATTTTGTACCCAAAGCCCCATATCCACAGTTGTTAGCTCCAACAAAGAGAGAGTCGACTTTCAACGAAATACTAGAGATATTTAAGCAGGTAAACATTAACATCCCTTTATTAGAAGCAATTAGGCAAATGCCTGCTTATGCCAAGTTCCTTAAGGACCTTTGTACACGAAAGCGTAAGCTTAATGTCCATAAGAAAGCCTTTTTAGCTGGTCAGGTAAGTTCAATCCTTCTGAACCAAACAACCCCTAAGTATAAAGATCCTGGATGCCCCACCATATCTTGTGTGATCGGTAATTATTCAGTAGATAAGGCATTGCTTGACTTAGGAGCTAGTGTGAACTTACTCCCTTATCATGTATACAACCAGCTAGGTCTTGGAAAGTTGAAACCGACTAAAATGACATTGCAATTAGCTGATAGGTCTGTCAAAGTACCTCGTGGTGTCATAGAGGATGTTCTGATTGAGGTTGATAAATTTATTTATCCAGTGGATTTCGTTGTTCTAGATACTCAGCCTGTTCAGGATCCTAGTGCTCAAATACCGGTGATTTTAGGTCGCCCATTTTTAGCCACAGCTAACGCTGTCATCAACTGTAGGACCGGACTTATGAACATATCCTTTGGTATGACCACTGAACTAAATGTCTTTAATGTTAATAGACAACCTTCCGATGATTTAGAGAAGTGAATATGATTAGAACTTTAGTTCAGGATCTAACTCAGGATAATTGGGACGACACTTTATTGGTGTTCCTAAGATGAACTTGATGAGGAAATTCTCTTAAGTCAGTTAGGTGACCAAACTTTTGAACTAGAAGAAGCTCTTGAGTACTTTAAAGACTCTACGGACCCTGAGATTCAAGCCATAGTGCTAGGCCTTACGGAGAGTAGTGTTGACCCTAAGTTTGGGGGTAATGAACTAGAAGAAGCTCTTGAGTATTTTAAAGACTCTGAGGATCCAGAAATTCAAGCAATAGTTAGAGGTTTGTCCGAGAATACTGACTACCCTAAGTTTGGGGGTAGTAATGGTCAATTATCTCCATTAGAAGTCCCTAACTTGGGATTCGAGCCTAGTGTACCTGAGGTATTACTTGAGTCACTTCCGACTCCGCAACCGGATCCTCCTAATATTGTCCAGGAGGAAATTCTAAAGACTTGTTGTTCGAATGAGTCAATTTGTCAAGACACTCATATGAAGCCCAAATGGGCACAACAGAAAAACCCAATTGTCTTGCAGGAAACCTTGGATGAGGATGTGCTATGTCTGTTCATTTTTCTGATTTGGTGCAGTTTTCTTATAATTGTGGCAATTTTATTTTCTTTTGTTGACCCACAGTTGTTTCGACTATTGATATATGATTTGAAAGGTAATTAGCCATTTTGTGGTATTTGACGTCCGGCTGAAGACTTTAAATTTAGCACTTTTTGGGAGGTAACCCAATCTCATGCAACATGGTAATATCTTTCCTTATCTCTTTTGCTTCAAATGGTAACAGTTTCTCCTTGTTCATGCTTTTAATTTTATCTTTAGAACATTGAGGACAATGTTATATTTAAGTTTGGGGGTATGGGAGAAACTTTTTAGTTGCAGTATGAATAAATAAACTCCAGAACCTAGAAATTTATGCCTATTGAGGATTGCATTAACTAATCTATGTGGATGGAAGCATTTTGATCGTAGGAGTTGAGGAACCAATCTGATTAGATGGAAACATCTAGAAGAGTCTATTCATAAAAGCACAGAGCTCAGGTGTTAGAAATAACATGATAGTTTCACCATATCTCGATGAGTCCTTTTCACTTCTATTTTTATTTTATTTTGTTTTTAAACCATGTTTCTCTAAGTGATAGGTGGGGCCCACGATTCAAGTTGTTACCAATGCTAGGGTGAATTAGAGTGATTGAGTTACAAAGAAAAAAAAAGACCAGACCAATTAGACCAAACAGATCAAAAAAAAAAGGAATAAACAAATTCAATAAAGTCGACCACTGGTACCCTTGTATATGCCAGTTGTGTTGACCTAGAGTTAGGATTATTGATCACTGGTTCCCTTGTATATTCCAGTGTATTGATATTAGTCAGACTAGTACCTCAATCTATTAGGATAGGTTCATTTTGGCGGAGGCCTTCAGACAGATATGGGAAACGCCGTTCACTTAGTAAACATCAAAACCATCTATGTTTTTCTCTATATCCATCTTCTTGATATATCCATGTGATTAGTTTGACTCCGAATATGATGTCCATAGTGCAACTATCTGAGTAGATCTCTGTCACTTATATATGAATTTTAGTATGCTTGAGTGCAAACTCGTGTACATCAATTGGAATTTCGCATCAGGGTACTTCCTCTTGTAGTCCATAAGTATGCCAACCAAGGAGATTCTTTAGTGCCTTCCAAGGTTCGTTGTAGATAGCTAGGGGCTGGAGTATTAAGGTTTTGTGGGTATATCTCTAGTAATCCCTCCCGAGACTATAACTCGGCCACTAGGGACACCTAGCGGTTTAAAGGCTTATTGCATACGCTAAATGCAATCGACGATGCCTGCGACAGTGAGTTAGGATTTTATTTTGTAGTTTTGATTTGCTCAGGACTAGCAAGTAATAAGTTTGGGGGTATTTGATAGACGCATTTATGTGTATAATTTGTCCCAATTGTATATATTGTTAGTGCTCGATTTTCTACTTATTTGGTTATTTATGTCTTTGTAGGTGTTTTTGGAGAAATAAGCTTTTGGGGCAAAATTGGCTGAAAATGTGGCATTTGAACCTCCGTAGATAACGTACCAGAAGCACCCCAGAAGTATGCCAGAGACACCCCAGAAATACCCCGGAGGAACCCCGAAAAAGTGTTGAAAACATCCCAGAAAAAATATTAAAGGCACCCAAGGGACAAGTGTTATGCGGACCCCATCACCCTGGATAAGGGGTAACTTAATTACTAGGGGGAGGTCACCTTCACCTTTTCAATTTTGAAATTGGCGGGAAAAGAGAAACATCTATGACAGATTTGTTGTGCGTGATTTGGAGGAGTTTGAGGTCGACTAAACCTCTGATTTTCATAGGATAGACTCCTTATGGGTCTAGGAATCTAATGTGGGTGTTGGAAACGATTAACTTGGGCTCAATCGACGGGTTTTTACCTCAACATCAAAATATGGAATGTCACGTGTGTGACTTGTTTTTGGAAATTCTAGAGAGACTAAAGAGCTATAAACCTTCCCAAAGATTCATATATATCTAAGGAAGAGTTTAGAATCAAAAGGAAAACTCAGAAACGAGTAGAAACTCTAAAACACGAAATGGCCGCAACTTTGCCGTGAAGAGAAAGGAAGAGATTTTGGAAGATTCTGGAGAGAATTAATCGGTCTTTTTGATATAAATAGATTGCTTTGGTCATATAGAAGAGGGGTCGAAAGTTTGGGAACCTTAGGAGAGCCATAGAAGAAGAAATCAGAGTTTGATCAAAATATTTTTCTGCTGCTGCTGAAGAACACGAAGAACAGACCGTCACTGAAAGTCGTTCTTCAAAAGTGACTACGACCAGCTGACGGTCTTAAAACAACAGCGTAGCAGCACTTTTAATTTATCGTTCTTCTGTGACCCTTTCTGGCAGTCTTAAACTCACTGCTTTAGCACTATTTCATCTTTTAATCAACTTTTGGGCTATAAACATGTATTTTGAGCAAGTGATTAATATGAGGAGCTAAACCACATTGCTGAGGCGATGGAGGAATCCATTTTTCCAATTATTATGTGGTAAATTCTATTTAATTTAATTTTCGTAATTCTTTTATGATTACTTGCACTGAACTGAAATCGAATATATGATTTTGATTAAGTGGTTGTGTTCTCAATTGATGGGTCATGCTTAGGTTAAATCTTTTGATGGTCCATGCTTTCGATTTACAACTATTGTTTTGAGAATCTATTTGTCTAGGCGAAAATATTAGAATCACTTTAAACGTAAAGAGTTGCATAAATATTGACTAGATTAAATCACATAAAAATTGGAGATTGGTGGAATCCAAAGTCTCAGTGCTTTTCATAAACTTGAATACAATTTCTTTTTAAGTTTTCTATTTTAATTTGAGTCTAAAATCGAGTCTACATAATCCGAGTTGAACGAACTTTACTACCACTTAAAAACTACATCATTACATTATCAACTCTTTATTTCAATCACTGAAATATTCTTATATAATGTTAATAGATTTTTTCACACACTGTTAGTATCAAAGCAATTTTCAAGATATTGAGATAATCATTATTGAAACCTTCCAAGATTACACCAAATGATTGTATCACACAAACCAAGTAAGATGTTACTCGACAATTTTCTCATGATATAAGATGAACTTGGTCGAAGCGAAAGCTTACCAACACATATTTGGAGAAATATGTAAGTGAGATATACTCAGCTCGAAATCTCAAATGTACATAGAGAAAACTATATCGTAACCCGACTTATGTCTCAATATAGAAGATAATAGAAATAGACTTTCCAAGTGATAGATAAGTTCAAGTCTCCACATACCTTTTGTCGAAGAAGTTCCACAAGCTCCCTTTAGTAGTTATTCGTCTTCAAGAGATGAAGGTCGAGAGATTTAAGCTTAACTACACTATTGTTTGTGGGTGAACACCGTTTCTGCTGATTTTGGTAATTTTGGGTGTGTGGGTGAGAAACGAATCTATACCCTAAACAATGTACTGCACGGGAGTACTTTTGATTCGAGAGATCAATCTGTACAATCCTGGCCTAAACCAAGAAATGGTCATTCCAGGCTTGCTTCGGTCACAAAGTGAAGGTGAAGGGTTGGTCTTAGGGAGGGAAGCGAAGAAAGTTTTGAGACCACAATAGTTGATTCTGGAAGTGTGGGCGTTTTGTGACTTGTATCAGAAAGTTGAACTGGCTAGATGGATGAAAAAGCTATCAGATGATTTTTGGATGTTGTATTGTTCTCCTGACCAAAACTTGTTGTTTCGTGGAAAACACGTAGCACTTTGCTACGTGTGGCAAGTTAAAATCAAGAGGCTTGCCGCAGGTAAATAGAATGTGATGTTAGGCTAGTTTTGGATGGCTGAGATTGCATCTTATGAAGAAGGATGGCCATTGATTATGGCCACATCTTGTTGTATAGCGAAGTAGCGTCGGCCACATGCTAATGGCATGCCAATGGCGTAGCCATGGCATTGCGGCATGCCAATGTTGTAGCCGTGGCATAGCGGCATGCTAGTAGTCGTGGTATAGTGGTTTTCCAGTGATGTTGCGTCATGGCCAAAGCAAAAAATTGGCTCCGTGGCCAAAGTTAGGGTTTGGCGTCGTGGAAGAATTCGTCATGGAAGAATTAGGGCTTGGCGTGGCCAAGGCTCCGTGGGAAGAATTCGCCGTGGAAGAATTAGGGTTTGGCGTGGCCAAGGTTCCGTGGAAGAATTAGGGTTTGGCGTGGCCAAGGATCCGTGGAAGAATTAGCCGTGGAATAATTAGGGTTTTGCGTGGCCAAGGATCCGTAGAAGAATTAGGGTTTGGCGTGGCTAAAACTTGGCGCCGTGGAGTCGGGACCACATGTGGCAACATTGTCCCTGTTTCACGCCTATCTCTTTTCTCAGGGAAACGTTATTTGGCTTTGGTAGCAATTTTGCCAAATTAGGGTTTGGCATGTTGAAACCCTAATTAGTGCACGAGGCATGCGGCTGCGGCATGGCACCACTTTTGTGCAAATAGCGTCATGGCTATGCCAAAGGAACTATGGAAAGGCTTTAGTGTGGAAACGGCCACAAGAGTTAGAATTATCGTGGGTGGCTATTTATGACAGGTTGCCACGAAGTGGCATGTTTGCGAGGTAGAATATTGCGAAGTTGGCATGTTGGCATGCTACCGCGGTAGAGTGGCATGTTGTCATGCCGACCAATATGTTTTTGTGGTAGGGTGCGTTTGGCTTGTCATATTAGCATGGTGGCGCGGCAGGGTGCGTTTGGTCTTTAATGTATGGTGGCAAGTTCAGAGCAACTTGATTGGCCTAAAAGGGGGGCGGCCTAACATAGGGCGCGTCTATACTTCTGGTGAGAGTATGGAGAGTCTAAAGCGACATGATTGGTCGAGGAAATAGGTTCGGGGCGTGGCCAATGGCTCTAGCCGGCCTCGGGCATGGCCACTCCTCTTTTTGCTGCTGCGGCTCCCCGTTTTCCTTATTCTGAGCGAGGTTCTGCACCTTCTAATCCATGGAGGATTAATTACTTAGTTTGCTTAGGCTTAATTTTGACAAGTAAGATCTGGTATATTGCGCGAGGCACGAAATCCTAACTTTTTCAAGTTAGTCAGGATGATTGATTGAATTATATGTGTCGACACAGAGTTCTTTTAAGTTCGTTGCCAGAGAGCAGCATGTTTTTCTGATTGAATACCTCATGCTGAGATCTTATTCTTGATACTTGGAGATTCGTGCTACTCTACTGCGAGTGAACACGAATCGTCATGCCATATCAACATTAAGACTTGAGCCGGAGAACATAGTATAGAAGGCATTTAGAGGATCTTATATTAAGTGAATATACACGAAGCGCCGAAATTTACTGAACATTTGGGATTCGCCAGTCTGGATAAATTTCATGTAAGTATATTGAGCGTCTCAACGAATATGCCAGTGGAGAGGATAGAACACGTGGCTCTGTTTCCTTGCAGAGTGACGTCACATCAGATGCAAGGTTTTACGATTTTAACCCTAAGCTAAAAACCACCATCAACATTAAGTCCCCTGCTTAGCTCAGAACAGTGGCATTGTTGCGGGGTAAGCATGAGATGGTGACAGATGAGGATAAAATCGAAACAACAAGTCATGAAGAGATTGTCAGGGAGATTTGGATAACCTTTGTCAGGAGGCACGAAGAATCTGCGATCCTTGCATCGGCGGTTTCGCATAAATTTGGTTTGGTCATGTGGTGCAGGCCTCAGCACTGCAACTTTGGCTGCTAATTGGCAGAGGTGGTACTGCGACTTGGTCCTCAGAGAGACCCATGTTTCTTGCCGGATAAGTTACGGAATGCATGGAGATGGCTCTCTTGAACGGCCAAGATGGTGCTTCCTTGACTGGTGTAGATGGCACTTCTTTTAATGGACAAGATGGCGCTTCTTTGAACGGATACGGAAAGGTGGATGGCGTGGCTAGCTTGGAAGGGCCGATGACGAGGCTATCTTGGAAGGGCCTATGGAAAGGCTACCTTGGAAGGTCCAATGGCATGACTAGCTTGGAAGGGCCGATAGCATGACTAGCTTGGAAGGGCCAAAGGCGTGGCTCGCTTGGAAAGTCCAATGGAGTGTTGGCTTTGAAGGATGGATGAATGATAGATGGCGCTGCTTGCTTGGATACATCCATGGAATGGTGCTGCTGGTATATCCGCGTAGCGGTGCTTTTGGCTAGTTCCGTGGAACGATGCTTTTTTCTAGGTCCGTAGAGCGGTGGATGGAAATTGGCTGTCTTAGGTCACGGAGAAGCAGAGATGTCACGGCTGGCTCCTGATTCGTGGAATGGTGGAAATTGGCTTCAGTTGTGGAAACTGGATTCAGTCCGCGGAATGGTGGAAATTGGCTTTAGTTGTGGAAACAGGCTTCAGTCCGCGGAATGGTGCAAATTGGCTTCAGTCCGTGGAATGGTGAAAATATGGCGCTGGAACTTTGGCTACCAAATGGTGATGGTGGCGCTGGAACTTGAGCTACCAAATGGTGATGTTGGCGCTGATGGCTTCAGTCCGCGGAACAGTGAAAATGACACTTAGAAGGCTTGCTGGCTGGAACACGGAATGCTGGAGCATTGGCGCGTTTGTAGGTTGAGCGACTGGTGTCCCTCGTGCTGGCGCGCTGCTGGTTCGGTTATGGAGCGGAGATATTGACACATTACTTGTTCGTCTATGGAGCATGAGTGTGGCGTGCCTAGTCATCTATTCCCATGGAGCAATAAGGAATCCGTATTCTGTTCAAACTCTAAAAACTGCGTTTGTATGAAAAGGGGTATCGACCCTCTTCTATTTTTTTCGTTCAACTTCGTTCTTTCATCTGCAGCGTCTGGCTCCTCTTCGTCATTTGTCAGTGGTGGTAGAGCGAGCATTAATGTAAACAAATCAATCTACAATAGTTATAATCAACGGCAAGACAATCCAGAAGAACTCAAGGTAGATGCTCTCGCATGTATCCACCCAACAGTACCGTCGATCTTCTCCAGAATATGTAATAAGGCTCTGACTCCAGAAGAATGAGTATCTAACCTCTCCAGTGAATCTCAAAATTTACCAAACTTCATTGTGATCTTGGGATAGATGGATGAAACACATGCTCGAAAATGATCATGTCAGGGCCAATCTTGGAGATTGTCGTTGTGTTGTTGGTCCATCCTTGATTATAGGTTATTCGGTGCCTGGACTTTCTGATTGCGATGATGATATGTTGTGGATTCTTGCATGGTCGAAATCTTCTGGAGCCATTGGGTGAAGTAGACGAGTTGAGAGTGTTCTGTTGCTGATGTGCTGCTATTAAGTCTTTAAGGATTTCGTTCCAAGTGACATCCTTTGCGCCATCTTCTGAATCTTGGACTATTGCATGGAACGGGATGCGGTGAGCAGTCCCCAGTTATACTTCTGTTAGATCCGATGGCGTGGCCGGGATATGTGAATGTATCTCTATGGCGTACTTTTGGGGTCTTTGATGCGCGTGTACGGCTTCATGTTGAGAAATTCTTGCGTCTCGTAAAAGTTCGACAGCGATGATGTTGAAATCGGGAATAACCTGGTTGAGGGCAGTGAAGGCATCCTATTATGGTGGTCCCCATGTGTGATTATCCTGAGCCTATTTTCTCGTGGAAGATGTGCTTCTGCTGCATTCACTGGTAAGGTGGTGACTGCGTTTAAGCTTCTAAACATGAAGGAGGCTTCAGTCCCCAGGTGTAGCCTACTTTAATTCCATCGCCTTGAATCCACGCCTATGGGATTTGATACAATCTTACCATACTCTCCTGGATGTGATACTGGGATGCTTGGAATATCACATGGATGAAACATTCTGGATAACGAAGAAGTAGAAGTGAGAGAGTCACGTCGTTAATCGTGGCTCCCTTTGTATCTTCAAGAAAAATGTTTCGGCCGCGTCTCTGGAGTTATCTCATGAATGCTTGATTGTTGTCGGGGATGGACCGTGATGAGCAGTCCCCAGTCGCACTTCTCGTTGGTTACTGGAGTTGTTTTCTCTGAGTAGGCTTGGGATACATCGCGGCCTCGTAAAGTGTTGCAGGCGCCTTCTAGACAGAGAGGTGATGATACTCTTATGCTACACCTTTGAAGGGTGGATGACCTTGTCGTGGCTATGACTTTTGGTCGACCGTGTCTTCTGAGCTTTGACAGTGAAGGTATCCCGTGTAGAGTCTCAGTCCCCAAGTGTGGTTTACATGTTTATATCTGGTGTAGTCGGTGAGTTGACCATGATAAGGATATCACCATCTTGCATCTGTACTGGTGACTCTATTACTTCTTCCATGTGAAATTAAAACATGGAGAAGTATGGATTACCCTTGTAGCGGTTGTTGCCATGGTGAAGCTCTGGATGGTATCGACAAACGAGCATCAACAGTTCTTGGCAGCAGATGTGATCAGAAGAGACCACATCGTGTGGGAACCAAAATAGGTTGGATGAAATTGCACGGGCGTCCATGGAAGCAAAGAGATCGGTTGGATGCGTAAGCGAGTAAACTGTCCACGACCACGAGGTTTGGCGAGATGGATCAAAAAGTGGCCACAACTGCGATCCTTGGCTGTTTGTGATCATGATCCTTGACAGGGAAGAGTATGGTGGCTACGGGCACGAACCTTGGAAGGAAGGAGTGTGGCGGCTACAACACGATCTTTGGCAGGACTAAGTGGAGTTGAAGCGGCTTCGGCTCTTGGAGAGGACGTTGAAGCGGAACGACTTCTGGAGAGAACGTTAAAGCGGAGCCGTTGTTGGAGAACGTTGAAGTGGAGCCTCTGCTGGAGAACGTTGAAGCGGGGCGACTTCTCGAGAAAACGTTGAAGCGACTCTTGGAGAAAAACGTCGAAGCGACTCCTGGAGAAAACTCCAGTGAGGGCGCCATTAACCCTTGAATTCGAAAAATGACTTGGTATGATGGTATATGGGAAGACGTCACAAATAGTGCTGGTCGGCAAGTAGAGTTTTTCTCCTCATGGGAAAGAATACACTTCTTCTGTTTGATTTTCCCTTGCAACTCTCAAAGCCTTGACGGTTACAATGTTGAAGTCAGAGACCGCGTCAATCAGCGTGCTATCAAACTCGACATCCTTCAAGTGAAAAGTGGTTAAGAGTCCCCAATTCCATTTATCAATCGTGCTTTCCATGAGAGGTTGGGGTTCGGGAACGGCTTCCCTGGCTGGAAACAACTGCTTTCCTGATGCAGTGAGGGATGCAAATATGTCTTGACGCTGCGACTTGGAGAAATACAAAATCTCACATAAATGTTTCATCATAGTCTGCACGATTTTGTGGGAGAAGTCCCCAGAAATCATGCAGCTCTTGACGGGAAGAGGGTCTCTGTGAACTCGGGAGGGTTGCTGATTTTCTTTGCCCCGATTTTGGAGAGGTCGTTCCTGATCTTCACGTGTGATGAAATTAGATTGCTGATTCTTTTCTACCGGGCATTTAGGAGCAACGCGAGCCTGTTCATCTATAAAGGCGCGTCATGCTGAAGTGCTTGCGCCGGATGTTAAAAGTATTCCTTGTCAGCTCTATCTGGGGTTGACGTGACTCTTGTGGTAGCCGCTCGTTAGTGTCTTGAGGAAAATAGATATGTCCTTCTGAGTTGTATCCATGTCTGTCTGAGCCCTACGAGAAATTTTTGTCTTTCCATCAAATCAACAATGGTAAGGGGAGGTTGGCTTCCCCTGGATCCTGCAGTCTCTCGTCCTGGTGATGGAGTAGCAGCGGCTCTGGTGACGGTTGGAGGTGTCAGACATGTAGAAACGTTGGGAGAGGCGGTTGCGGATCTGGCGATCGGTGGTATAACACCTGAAGGAACATTTTACGCGCTGGTGGTGTTTGAGGGTGGTGTATTAATGCCACTGGAAGGAGTGTTAGTACCAGGGATGATTTCAACGCTAGTGTTCTCAGGGTTTGTTGCTGATCCGGACCTGAGTTCTACCATCTTGAGATCGTGTTGAAAAACGGTATTGGAAATTGGAAATTGATGTTGTAACCGAGATATTAATCTCTCACTGTGGTCGCCAATTGTTTGTGGGTGAAAACCGTTTCTGCTGATTTTGGTAATTTTGGGTGTGTGGGTGAGAAATGAATCTAAACCTTAAACAATATACTGCACGGGAGTACTTTTGATTCGAGAGATTAATCTATACAATCCTGGCCTAAACCAATAAATGGTCGTTCTAGGCTTGCTTCGGTCACAAAGTGAAGGAGAAGGGTTGGTCTTAGGGAGGGAAGCGAAGAATGTGTTGAGACCACAATAGTTGATTCTGGAAGTGTGGGTGTTTTGTGACTTGTATCAGAAAGTTGAACTAGCTAACTGGATGAAAAAGCTATCAGATGATTTCTGGATGTTGTATTGCTCTCCTGACCAAAACTTGTTGTTTGGTGGAAATAGGTGAGACCTATTTATACAAGTCATAGTGAAACGTACCCTGGTCTCGTAGGAAGTGGAAATGATTGAGTGGTGGAAGAAAAGAGTAACGTGTAACTGTCAGATGTTATGCATCCATGATGAGGGAAGTGAATT